>NC_138313.1:35265000-35852500 GCF_965601325.2 Salmo salar
GTGAGAGAGAGTGTGTGAGAGAGAGAGTGTGAGGGAGAGTGTGTGTATGAGAGCTTGCAACAGGTGTAGACTAACAGTGAAATTGTTACTTATGGACCCTTCCCAACAATACAGAGAGAAAAAAAGAATAGAAAAATAATAACAGGAGAATTAAATACACAATGAGTAACAGTAACAAGATATTCTAGACTAAGTGTTTTGATCATTTTCAAATGTAGTAACATGTCAATGTAGAATTTACAACCCTTTACATGATACCGTAGAAGCAGTGTTCTGATAGTAGTGGGGATACCTTGGCAAACATGTCAGAGTGGTCATAAAATCAAACAAAAGTTTATTGGTCCTGTGAAAATCCATACAAATCATTAAAAGGTTATATAGGATGAGCCATGACTAGAATACAGTATATACATATCAAGTGGGTGAAACCGTAGTGGTGACTGTTAAACAGTCTGATGACCTGAAGATAGAAGCTGTTTCTCAGTCTCTCAGTCCCAGCTTTGATGCACCTGTACTGCCTCTGCCTTCTGGATGGTAGCGGGGTGAACAGGCCGTGGTTCGGGTGGCTGAGGTCTTTGATGATCTTCTTGGCCTTCCTGTGACACCGGGTGCTGTAGATGTTCTGGAGGGCAGGCAGTGTTCCCCCGGTGATGCGTTGGGCTGACAGCACCACCCTCTGGAGAGCCCTGTGGTTCTGGAGGATGCAATTGCCGTACCAGGCGGTGATATAGCCTGACAGGATGCTCTCAATGGTGCATCTGTAGAAATTTGTTAGGGTCCTAGGGGCCAAGCCGGATTTCTTCAGCCTCCTGAGACGCTGCAGGAACTTGAAGCTCGATGTGGATGGGGGTGTGCTGTCTCCTGTAGTCTACGATCAGCTCCATCGTTTTGTTGACATTGAGAGAGAGGTTATTTTCCTGGCACCACTCCGCCAGGGAGCCCACCTCCTCCCTGTAGGCTGTCTCGTTGTTGTTGATAATCAAGCCTACCACTGTTGTGTCGTCAGCAAACTTGATGGTTGAGTTGGAGACGTGCATGGCCATGCAGTCATGGGTGAACAGGGAGTAAAGGAGGGGGCTGAGCACGCACCCCTGTGGGGCTCACGTGTTGAGGATCAGTGTGGCGCAAATGTTGTTGCCTACCTACATCACTTGGGGTCGGCCCGTCAGGAAGTCCAGGACCCAGTTGCTCAAGGAGGGTTTCAGACCCAGCCTCTGAGCTTAGTGATGAGCTTGACCACACACCATACCTTCCTGTGTAGTGTCCTGACTACAGCAGTAGTTCCCTGATCCTGGTACAGAATATACAGGGTTTCTTCCTCCCATATCGACTGATACCGTTTAATTCAATAATTAAAAAAGACAATACAAGTAAAAGTTGAGTATTAAAAATGTTATGCCGAGTGCCAGTTCTCTTTCCATTCAGAGACATCAGTATCAAGCCTGTGTGTCAGTCTGTGTGTCAGTCTGGACATCATCAAATCACATTGTATTGGTCACATACACATGTTTAGTAGATGTTATTGCGGGTGTAGCGAAATGCTTGCGTGTCTCCATGTGCTGCCTCAATGTTTCTGTGAACACATACTGTACACACACCGTCACTGTTGTATTACCAATGGCAGTTAGGGATAGGTGATATCTGACACACACATATATACTATGCTGAAGTTTGACCAAGTCAGACTAAATGTCCCTAATTGTGTTCTCCACCTCTACACAACGGTTGGTGGGCAGGCAAGAGGTGAGACTGGAGGTGAGGTCTATGCCAAGGTCCCATCAAGTGTAGCAGCATAGATCAGCTCCTGGCCCCTCATCAAAGATACTGGCCAGTCACACACACACACACACACACACACACACACACACACACACACACACACACACACACACACACACACACACACACACACACTCACACAGACACACCGAGCACTGATTATATTATAAATGGTGGTTATGATTAGCCTGGTGGAACCAACCTGATTACTGCATTCACCTTTCTATTTCACTTCAGATATCATCAAATGTGAAGTGAAATACAATGGTGAACACAGCGATCAGGCTGGTCCCACCAGGCTAGGTTATGCCCTAGACATTATATGCATCTAAGAAGTAAAAAATAAGCAACAAATAATGTCAGTTTACATGAATTACTTTTCACAATTGTGTTATCAAATGTATCAAAGTAATGAAGTGAGTTACCTTCTGTATTTGTACAAATGATGAGCCTGTGAAAACTGTTGTCGCTGACAGGTGAATGTTGCTGTCTGGATGCTTGCCAACGTGTGACTGGCTGTTCTATTCATAGGAACGCTCACAGCGAGGGCCTGTCTGCATGATGCTGATGAGGGCCCCCTTGCTGGTCTTCTCTATGCTGCATGTTCGGCTGCAAACTGGACTTCTCTCGAACAACTGCAGCAGGCAGTCTTATGAGGTGGTGTTGGGAGGGTCTGTGACAGGCTGATATAATTGCATTTTGTTCTAAAGAAAGGACAACGCTTTTTGCTAATACACTACCCAGTCAAAATGACTACTAGCTGTATCTGCTTGGCTGGGGAATTAGCCCACTATTTTATCAAGCTGGGTATTTTTTAACACAACTTTTCACACTTCACATAATACACATTACCTGTAGTTGTTGATGAAGCTGTCTGTGTCATCAGTGCAGTCAGGAAGACTCGGCCAACAATGGAGGAGTTGTTGGCTGTCTGTCACAAGGGTACACTTTTATTCTGAGGTATTACTTGACAAGCTGTGAAAATAGCAAGTGAACAGTGAATTAAATTATTTTTCGAGGTCGCTAAACCATTGCAATCACATTGCTGGACATGTTATGATACCCACCTTTGCTCCTTCTGGTAGGAAGGAGTTCATGACCAGGGGATTAGTCTGGCACCCAGCTGTGCACTTTGTCTAACAGAAAAACAAGGTCAATGAGTGTTGTCATCCCTCAATTATAAACATCTCGAGAAATAACGTAATCTTGTATGGAAGCAAATGATATGCTTTACAGATGTAGACTGACTGGCTCCAGATTAGATTAGATTCCGGCCGGTGACGCCGTTACACTATGCAACTAACTGTGACTTGTTTTGCTATGGCCCTGTTTTGTTTTGTTTAGGTTGTTTCTGCTAGTTAGTACACTTTTGTAGTCAGACATGAATTAGCTAGTACACCCATAGCTGCATCCGATATTTATTTGTGCCCTAGACATGGGTTGCACCTCGGAGGCTAATGTGACTGTTTCATCTAAATTACACTAACTTAGAGGGGAAATACGATGACGTTGCTAAAGTAGGCAAATAATTAGTAGGGAAAACTTTGCCATTATGATATTGTCAAGTTTACTTTAGAGAGATGGCAAGGTTGCCATTACTGTTACAAGCTAGCAAAGATGGTCAAAAATAGCTTGCCATGTTAATGTTAGCGAGCTAAAATACGGTAGTCCCCTCAATCTTAGTTAGCTGGATAAAATTATACCGCATCTAAAGTCAATCTGGCGACATCACAATCATGCCAAAAGTTTTCCTACGTATAATTTGCCTTCTTTTGAAATGTTATCGTGTTTCCAAGTCAAATCCGAGTTGTATTGCTAGGTAAGCTAGGTAGGTATGTAGCTAGCTAGCTAACAACAGCTATGCTACCAATGATAATGATAATAATTATCAAAATATAGCTACATATACAGATACATAACCAGCAGTCAATGGCAGGTATCATTAACTACATTCAGCCACGGATGGTCTGGGGGATGGAACATAATTACAAATAATTTGTAGACTGCAAATTGACCACAAGGAGCCCAAACAGATATAATATTTGACTAAAACATAATAATTTAAACCTTGCTTACATTTGTATATGAGCACGTGTCTCTCTATTATGCGTGGGAGTCAGTGATGATGAAGGAGAACAATTTAGCTTTTCTCCATGACCATGGCCTTATTTCTATTACAGCATGTTGGATGACTGTCATTCATTTTCCATTCACCCAGTTCAATGTAACGTCAATAGGTTTAGGCTACTACATGAAACTCAGATTTTCCCTATACCCATCATGAGTTTGCTACAACCTAGCCTATAAATGAAAGTTTACAAAGTAGGTGCACACAGGTTGAGAGAAGAATTTGAGATGAAAGACAGTAACTCATGGACAGACAGTAACCCATTCGATACCGCCTTGCACGCTCTTGCCTGCATCTAGCTTATCTAGGGTGTGAACATTAGTCCACAGTTTCAAAAGAGTTTCTATTGGACAAATTTGGGTATTTTTATCACTGTTTTGTTTGCTTCCGTGTAAGAAACATTTTTCGACAGAATCGGCGGAATGAATATACACCCTTGATCACTCATAAACACAGTACACTTTCATAGCAGCCACGTTGTATTCCATCTCACCTCTATGTACTCTCCTCTTCTCAGCTTTTCCCTTCTTTTGTGGACTTCAATGAACAACATATCAGCTGTCTGTGACCAGGCGAAAAAACCTTTCCAAGCCAAACCAGGTTAAATAAAGGTGAAATTAAATGTTATATAAATGTCATAATCGCTACACACAGCCTATATCGTTGTCCCCATATTAGCTAAAGTAATATCCTAGTCAACATAGCTAATATAACTAATGTGTTAGTAAACCAGCTACAATCATGTAGTAACATTACAGTTAATAGTTAGTAAGCAGTTACACCAGCGGGCCCCAGTGGCAATAAATTAATAAAACCAAAAGCTTACCTTGACTTGGAAGAGTTACAGTGTTGTGTCGGATAGTCATAGCCAGCTAGCTAACATAGCATCCCTTTGTTTGAGCTGGGTGTTTGAGTAACTAAACTAGCCAGCTGCATTTGGTAGCTAAGTAAGTGAAACTGAAAGTGAAATTTTTTTGACAATCTCTCTCTTGCTTCTCCTTAATTTTTGAAGAAATTCATTTGTGGAAATTGTTCAACTATTGTCTTTCTCTCTCTTTGAGTCAACTACTCACCACATTTTATGCACTGCAGTGCTAGCATTCTCTGATCCTTTGATTGGGTGGACAACATGTCAGTTCATGTTGCAAGAGCTCTGATAGGTTGTAGGACGTCCTCCAATAGTTGTCATAATTACTGTGTAAGTCTATGGATGGGGGTGAGAACCAAGAGCCTCCTAGGTTTTGTACTGAAGTCAATGTACCAAGAGGAGGACGGAAGCTAGCTGTCCTCCGGCTACACCATGGTGCAACCCTACAGAGTGCTGTTAAGGCTACTGTAGACCTTCATTGCATAACAGTGTGTTTTAATCAATTATTTGGTGACTTGAATATATTTAGTATGGTTTTATCTAAAAAGGATAACTTTTACAATTTTTATGAAATTCACTGAGGAGGATGGTCCTCCCATTCTTCCTCTGAGGAGCCTACAGATTAGAAACATTTAAATCACTTGGAGTGGATTTACTGGTGTTTTTACAGTCGTTTATGTCCAACAATGAAAATATATATACAGTTGAAGTCAGAAGTTTACATATATCTTAGCCAAATACATTTAAACTCAGTTTTTCACAATTCCTGACATTTAATCCAAGGAGGTTCAGTTAGGTTCACCACTTTATTTTAAGAATGTGAAATGTCAGAATAATAGTAGAGTATGATTTATTTAAGTTTTATTTCTTTCATCACATTCCCAGTAGGTCAGAAGTTGACACACTCAATTGGTATAGCCTTCCCTGTAGCTCAGTTGGTAGAGCATGGTGTTTGCAACGCCAGGGTTGTGGGTTTGATTCCCATGGGGGGCCAGCACAGAAAAAATGAAATGAAATGTATGCATTCACTACTGTAAGTCGCTCTGGATAAGAGCATCTGCTAAATGACTAAAATGTAAATGTAAAATGTAGTATTTGGTATCATTTCCTTTAAATAGTTTAACTTGGGTCAAACGTTTCAGGTAGCCTTCCACAAGCTTCCCACAATAAGTTGGATGAATTTTGGCCCATTCCTCCTGACAGAGCTGGTGAAACTGAGTCAGGTTTGTAGGCCTCCTTGCTCGCACACACGTTTTCAGTTCTGCCCACAAATTTTCTATAGGATTGAGGTCAGGGCTTTGTGATGGCCACTCCAATACTTTGACTTTGTTGTGCTTAAGCCATTTTGCCACAACTTTGGAAGTATGCTTGGGGTCATTGCCCATTTGGAAGACTCACTTACGACCAAGCTTTAACTTCCTGACTGATGTCTTGGGATGTTGCTTCAATATAGCCACATCATTTTCTTTCCTCATGATGCATCTATTTTGTGAAGTGCACCAGTCCCTCCTGCAGCAAAGCACCCACACAACATGATGCTACCACCCCTGTGCTTCACGGTTGGGATGGTGTTCTTCAACTTGCAAGCCTCCCCCTGTTTCCTCCAAACATAACGATGGTCATTATGGTCATCACTATTTTTGTTTCATCAGACCAGAGGACATTTCTCCAAATAGTACGATCTTTGCATGGGCATGCAAACCATAGTTGTTGGCTGTGCATCCTGCTGGAAGTCTACGTTCAAAATATACTAATCTTCAACCCTAGCTGGAAGAGTGCATTGCATGGGTCTTTTCAGTTTCAAACAGCCGTGATCCTTTGAATGCATTGGTTGGGGGTGATGAAACAACAGAGCCCCATTCAATGAAGGGAAGCGAAGTAGACGGAGGGGCGATTTGCACATGAAGCTTGGCTAAAGGGGGGATGACTTGTTGACATAAATGTAATCCAAACCCAACCTTCATTTACTCGTTGTGACGCTCTGAGTTTCCACATTTTGACACTAGAATAAATGTTTCTCACTCCTTTTGATGCCACATAGTCCGTTGTCAAAGGGATTCGTTGTTTTTTAAGGGCAGTCACTCTTTAAAACGGGTGACATGTCTTTAGTCTCAGTTCTTTCCCTCCTTTATGGAAATATGTACCATCAGCTGTGTGTAGTGGAGGGGGGTCCTAGGCTCTATTAGTAATACAATGAGATGATCAGCTATGAGGCTGCATAGTGACTTAGAGTAGTGTTTACACCCCTGTTGGCCCACAGCCACAGAGAAGGAGGACAATTGGATGGGTCACTCTCATGTTTACTTAATTGTAATCCTTTTTTAGTGTGTGGTGTTATACATGTGTTATATGCTGTGTGTGTGTGTGTGTGTCCGTGCGTGCGTGCATGGATGTTTGCATGTGTGTGTGTTTCCGATTCTTATCTGAGCATGTTAAATCTCACACTTTTAGAGGCAGATATGCATGTCCTCAGATTTATGATTAAATGATCATACCACCACACAACACTAGTCTCATTCATACAGAGCTTTTGTTCATGTGCTAATGCTAGAACTATACCGTTTCACCAAAAGATGTGTATATATACTAGATGACTGACAGGGGGCGATGTGTTGAAGCCCCAGGCCTCCATCTTGGCACTCTCCCACCATTGTAAAAATTATTTTGGAAACTATGGAAATGCATTTATTAATATTTATATTTGTTTTTGCCACGTTTATTCTATTACAGACACCTTCGCCACTTGGGAAAATAAAAAATTATATTATGTGAGCAAAAAATATTTAAAAGAGTATATCTTTTTTTAAGTTCTAATGTTACTGTCACCACTACAACAAAAATAATACTTAAATACATGTAATTTTGTCCTTGAAGAATTTAATTGAAATACTGTAGAATTCCATTCATTCCTATGGAAGACTGATTCTTCTGGGGAGTGCTAATATGGCTGACCAGTGGCTTCAAAGCCTCTCATTGGCCAATGCATAGCATCAGCAATTCATGTTTTTTTCATCATCGGTTTCACCCAGGGCTAATATCTACTGGAAAGCCTTTTACTTTCTCTGTAGCCTATGTTTCATGAACTTTAAAGTACATGTGCATTATGCAATGGTTTTGCCTGACCCAAATGTTTTTGTAAAGCTTGAATACATTCAGCAGCGTGTGTGAGTTTGTGTGTGCCGTGGGTATGTGTTTGTACAGACAGTACAGACTCTTACCTGCTCATGCAATTCCATTGTGTGCAAACGGAGGGTGGCAAGTCAGTAACCGTAACCTCAGAATCACACACACACACACACCACACACACACACACACACACACACACACACACACACACACACACACACACAGCTACCTGGACTATTTGCATAGACCCCCCTTTTTTACACTGCTGCTACTTGCTGTTTATTATCTGTGCATAGTAATTTTACCTCTACCTACATGTACATTGGCCAGGTCGCAATTGTAAATGAGAACTTGTTCTCAACTTGCCTACCTGGTTAAATAAAGGTGAAATAAAAAATACAAAAAAAAATAAAAAATGTAGTGTACATATTACCTCAATTACCTGGACTAACCTGTACACCCGCACATTGACTCGGTACAGGTACCCCCTGTATGTAGCCTCATTATTGTTATTTTATTGTGTTACCTTTTTTACTTATATTTTCTTAACTCTTATTTTATAAAAACTGAATTGTTGGTTAAAGGCTTGTAAGTTAGCATTTCACGGTAAGGTCTACACCTGTTATATTCGGCGCATGAGAGAGCGAGAGAGTGATGGGGGAGGACAGTAGAGCCATGGGGGAGGACAGTAGAGCCATGGGGGAGGACAGTAGAGCCATGGGGGAGGACAGTAGAGCCATGGGGGAGGAGAGTAGAGCCATGGGGGAGGAGAGTAGAGCCATGGGGGAGGACAGTAGAGCCATGGGGGAGGACAGTAGAGCCATGGGGGAGGACAGTAGAGCCATGGGGGAGGAGAGTAGAGCCATGGGGGAGGAGAGTAGAGCCATGGGGGAGGAGAGTAGAGCCATGGGGGAGGACAGTAGAGCCATGGGGGAGGAGAGTAGAGCCATGGGGGAGGACAGTAGAGCCATGGGGGAGGACAGTAGAGCCATGGGGGAGGAGAGTAGAGCCATGGGGGAGGACAGTAGAGCCATGGGGGAGGACAGTAGAGCCATGGGGGAGGACAGTAGAGCCATGGGGGAGGACAGTAGAGCCATGGGGGAGGACAGTAGAGAGAGACCCCCCATCATGACACCCTCTGGCTACCTCTCTATTTGCTGTTCTCTCATGTAGAAATATACCCGTCTGCTGGGAGAGAGAGGGAATGTAGAGAGAAAAGATCATTACAACCATACACATTACAACCATAGAGGCAGAAAAGACATCGGAAAATGGATTGAGAGACAACGAGAGAAAAGAGGGGGGAGAAGAGGAGGATGGCAGATAGAGAGAGGGGGAGTCAGATCTGTGTGGCGTTGCCCCGAGATACAGGATGTCGTAATAAGGCAGAGGGAAGGAGCAAGGTCCGGACCACGCAGGGAGAGGGGTAGGAGAGACCTCAAGGAGAAGTGGTTTGGTTTCCCATTGGTCCTAGCCCTCCCACCCCCCTCTCTCTGTCAGGCAGTGGTTTGTTCCAGTTCGCTCTGGGCTCTGTTGTTGTGCAGAGCTGCAGAAGGCCTGCTAGAGCCAGCTACTGCACTGCTGCTGTTTTGGAAAGAGAGAGAGAGAGAAAGGGAGAGAGAGAGTGAAAAGGAGGAGGAGGACAGACAAAGCGGGTTGAGTCTGTGGGAGCTTGTGTGTTCATTTCATCACCATTTAAGAACCAACCAAGGAGGACAGAGAACAGAAGGAAAGAGAGTGAAAAACGACTCTGAAAAAGCGAAAGTGAAATAGAGGGTGAAGGAGGTAAAGGAAGGGAGGAAGCTGGGTCTGAGGAAAGGCGTCTGACATTGCTTGTCTCGCTTCACACGCAGGAAGGTTTCTGCTCAGCCAGCCCACAGCTGCTTTTTTCCCCCTACTACTCTTGGAGCGTTGTCCTCCATCCTTTCTTCTCCTCTGAGCAAGAGGAGGAGAGCTAGAAGGAGAAAAGGAGGAGGAGGAGGGGAGGCAGCCCCCCCTCCCCCTTACACAGACACGGCACAGAACGAAGGGAGAGAGAGAGAGAGAGAAGCAGAGAAAAGAGAGCCTGTTCCTTGCCGTCTCTCTGTCGTCCCTCGGCGAGCGAGCGGCTAACAGGCACCGCTCATGTCCATGAACTCAGAGAAATCCTCGTCCCCCGAAAGGTAACATGTCCTCCCCTGTCCCTCCGTCCGTCCGTCTCTGCCATGCATTCTGTCTGGCTGACTGTCATTCTGTCTTCTGCTCCAGAATTCCCCCATATCCTTCCCTCCCTCCCTCCCTCCCACCCTCCTTCCTTCTCTCTCTATCCATCTGTCTCTCCGTCTATCCTTATCTCTGTCCATCTCTAGCTGGTTGTCGTCTGCTGTTGTTTGTAGAGGGTGCAGTGTGCTGACACGGTGAGGAAAAAGGCGCAGTGGTCAATTGTTCATGCTGATGTAGCTTTTCATACAGCCAGTGGAAAAACAACAGCACAGCCACCCGATCAAACCATCTGTGTGTGTGTCTGTCTGTATGATGATGGCTGCTCCTGCTAAGACTATGAGGGACTCAGCATATCTGTCAACATGTCAACATTAGCACAGCCACTAGCACATCTCAGCAGGACAAAACATTCACACTTCAAATTCCCAACACATCACCAGCAGCACATCTCAAAACACATGAAAGACAACAACCGAACATCAGACCTCGCACAACCATCCCCCCCCAAAAATGGAATAAAATGTGGTTGTTCGCGTACACATATTTTGGAGATGTTCTTGCAGGTGCAGCGAAATGCTTATGTTTCTAACACCAACAGTGGGGTAATACCTAACAATACAAAACACAAATCAAACAAATGTAAATTAAGAAATTAAGAAATATCAAAACGAGCAATGTCAGAGTCTGGAATATAAGTGTGTGTGTGTGTGTGTGTGTGTGTGTGTGGTGTGTGTGTGTGTGTGTGTGTGTGTGTGTGTGTGTGTGTGTGTGTGTGTGTGTGTGTGTGTGTGTGTGTGTGTGTGTGTGTACAGTTGAAGTTGGAAGTTTACATACACTTAGGTCGGAGTCATTAAAACTTGTTTTTCAACCACTCCACAAATTTCTTGTTAACAAACTATAGTTTTGGCAAGTCGGTTAGGACATCTACTTTGTGCATGACACAAGTAATTTTTCAACAATTGTTTACAGACAGATTATTTAACTTATATTTCACTGTATCACAATTCCAGTGGGTCAGTAGTTTACATACACTAAGTTGACTGTGCCTTTAAACAGCTTGGGAAATTCCAGAAAATGATGTCATGGCTTTAGAAGCTTCTGATAGGCTAATTGATGTAATTTGAGTCAATTGGAGGTGTTTCTGTGGATGTATTTCAAGGCCTACCTTCAAATTCAGTGCCTCTTTACTTGACATATTGGGAAAACCAGAAGAAATCAGCCAAGACCTCAGAAAATAAATTGTAGACCTCCACAAGTATGGTTCATCCTTGGGAGCAGTTTCCAAACACCTGAAGGTACCACCTACATCTGTACAAAACAATAGTACGCAAGTATAAACACCATGGGACCATGGAGCCGTCATACCGCGCAGGAAGGAGACGTGTTCTGTCTCATTTTAAAAGGGCAATTGATCGTTATAAAACCCTTTTGCAATTATGTTAGCACAGTTGAAAACTGTTGTGCTGATTTAAAGAAGCTATAAAACTGGCCTTCTTTGGACTAGTTGAGTATCTGGAGCATCAGCATTTGTGGGTTCGATTACAGGCTCAAAATGGCTAGAAACAAAGAACTTTCTTCTGAAACTCGTCAGTCTATTCTTGTTCTGAGAAACGACGGCTATTCATGTGAGAATTTGCCAAGAAACTGAAGATCTCCTTCAACGCTGTGTACTACTCCCTTCACCCAACAGCACAAACTGTCTCTAACCAGAATAGAAAGAGGAGTGGGAGGCCCCGGTGCACAACTGCGCAAGAGGACAAGTACATTAGAATGTCTAGTTTGAGAAACAGATGCCTCAAGTCCTCAACTGACAGTTTCATTAAATAGTACCCGCAAAACACCAGTCTCAACGTCAACAGTGAAGAGGCGACTCCGGGATGCTGGCCTTCTAGGCAGAGTTGCAAAGAAAAAGCTATATCTCAGACTGGCCAATAAAAATAAAAGATTAAGATGGGCAAAAGAACACAGACACTGAAGAGAGGAACTCTGCCTAGAAGTCCAGCATCCAGGAGTTGTCTCTTCCCTGTTGACGTTGAAACTGGTGTTTTGCGGGTTCTATATTTAATATTTAATATTCTTCAAAGTAGCCACCCTTTGCCTTGATGACAGCTTTGCACATGCTTGGCATTCTCTCAACCAGCTTCACCTGGAATTATTTTCCAACAGTCGTGAAGGTGTTCCCACATATGCTGAGCTCTTGTTGGATGCTTTTCCTTCACTCTGCTCTCCTACTTACGCTAAACCATCTCAATTGTGTTGAGGTAGGGTGATTGTGGAGGCCAGGCCATCTGATGCAGCACTCCATCACTCTCCTTCTTGGTCAAATTGCCCTTACACAGCCTGGAGGTGTGTTGGGTCATTGTCCTGTTGAAAAACAAATGATAGTCCCACTAAGAGCACACCAGATGGGATGGCGTATCGCTGCAGAATGCCTTCTGTATTCATTATGGTATGAGGTTGGTTGGTTTGCAGAGCCTTCCCCAAACCATAGCCCTAAACTTAACCACTTGGAATTAATGCCTAAACTGTTAACATTGTGAGCTGTTTCTGTTTTTTAAACCCTGTAACAGTGCAGAACTAACTCTGATACCATGAGGAATTAATGCGTCAAAAATAGACGGTCATCCATAATACGTCGAATTTCGAAGAAGAACTATGAGCTCTTGTTGCAGTTTAAGAAGGCATCCAGAATGTGCTTGTTAATGGCATAACAAAGCCGGCTTATATTATGCCTAATGCATTATCAGTGATATACAATGCAATATGAGTATCTATGCCAACATACTTGCCGCATACGGTATACAAGTGTATTAATGGTAATATGTGAGCAGGTTTATATGGGCTAATGTATTTGTGTAGGAGGGCAGAGTATTTGAAGTGTATCAGCAATAGGCCTATTCATTATTATGTTTTATATCATCTCATCTGAGAGCTTTATCTGGATATCTGTGCCAAATCACTGTATCGCGCCTGTGTTTAGGGTATCATTGCTTTATTATTAAAGTACCATCTGGGCCAGAGGAACACACACACACACACACACACACACACACACACACACACACACACACACACACACACACACACACACACACACACTGCTCAGTTAGATTGAGCTAAACTGTGATAGCCATCAGTCAGTTGAGCTGACTAGCTGAGACACCAGCAGTGGGAGCAGCCTATCTACTTCTGTGTGAATTAGGATGGGGGATAGATAGAGGGGAAGGCTAGAGGGAGGGATGGGAGAAGAGCTGTGAGCGTAATGATGCTTTGCCTCTGACACTTTTTTTTTTTTAAAGCAGCAGACAGGCAGATTTTGATGACGGCTGTTGTGTAAGATGGCACTAGAGGCATGGCAGGGGAAAGGAGGTAGAACTGGTTCTCGATCAGATATCTTTCTTTCATCCCTAATGGTTATGATGATTATTGTGACCAGGTAATCTGACCCTAGATCTGTGGTTAGGGAGAACTACTAAGGACTGTACCTCGAGCCATGGCAGGGATGGATGCAGCTGGGAAGGAAGGGATTAGGGGAGGTTGGAGAAGGGTGTGCGCTTTGACATCTGAGGGTTTCAGTATGTGTTTGTGTTGTTTGGTTGCAGTCTTTGTTCTATAACAGAATGTAACTGTAATGTACTGTTGTATTAGTCCACAGCTGAGCTGGGGTGTTGGTGGCATGATGTTCTACATGGATGGGGTCGGGTGTTTGTGTCTGGACTGCAGTGTTTGGTTTGAGAGAAAAAGTGGCAAGAGAAACAGAGAGAAGGAGAAAGCTAAAGAGACAGAGAGAGGGAGACAGAGAGAGGGAGAAAGCTAAAGAGACAGAGAGAGGGAGACAGAGAGAGGGAGAAAGCTAAAGAGACAGAGAGACAGAGGGAGAGAAGGCTAAAGAGACATAGAGGGAGAAAGCTAAAGAGAGAGAGAAGGAGACAGAAAGGGAGAAAGCTAAAGAGACAGAAAGGGAGAAAGCTAAAGAGACAGGGGGAGAAAGCTAAAGAGACAGGGGGAGAAAGCTAAAGAGACAGGGGGAGAAAGCTAAAGAGACAGGGGGAGAAAGCTAAAGAGACAGAAAGGGAGAAAGCTAAAGAGACAGAAAGGGAGAAAGCTAAAGAGACAGAAAGGGAGAAAGCTAAAGAGACAGGGGGAGAAAGCTAAAGAGACAGGGGGAGAAAGCTAAAGAGACAGGGGGAGAAAGCTAAAGAGACAGGGGGAGAAAGCTAAAGAGACAGGGGGAGAAAGCTAAAGAGACAGAAAGGGAGAAAGCTAAAGAGACAGAAAGGGAGAAAGCTAAAGAGACAGGGGGAGAAAGCTAAAGAGACAGAAAGGGAGAAAGCTAAAGAGACAGGGGGAGAAAGCTAAAGAGACAGGGGGAGAAAGCTAAAGAGACAGAAAGGGAGAAAGCTAAAGAGACAGAAAGGGAGAAAGCTAAAGAGACAGAAAGGGAGAAAGCTAAAGAGACAGAAAGGGAGAAAGCTAAAGAGACAGAAAGGGAGAAAGCTAAAGAGACAGGGGGAGAAAGCTAAAGAGACAGAAAGGGAGAAAGCTAAAGAGACAGGGGGAGAAAGCTAAAGAGACAGGGGGAGAAAGCTAAAGAGACAGGGGGAGAAAGCTAAAGAGACAGAAAGGGAGAAAGCTAAAGAGACAGAAAGGGAGAAAGCTAAAGAGACAGGGGGAGAAAGCTAAAGAGACAGGGGGAGAAAGCTAAAGAGACAGAAAGGGAGAAAGCTAAAGAGACAGAAAGGGAGAAAGCTAAAGAGACAGGGGGAGAAAGCTAAAGAGACAGGGGGAGAAAGCTAAAGAGACAGGGGGAGAAAGCTAAAGAGACAGAAAGGGAGAAAGCTAAAGAGACAGGGGGAGAAAGCTAAAGAGACAGGGGGAGAAAGCTAAAGAGACAGGGGGAGAAAGCTAAAGAGACAGAAAGGGAGAAAGCTAAAGAGACAGGGGGAGAAAGCTAAAGAGACAGAAAGGGAGAAAGCTAAAGAGACAGAAAGGGAGAAAGCTAAAGAGACAGGGGGAGAAAGCTAAAGAGACAGGGGGAGAAAGCTAAAGAGACAGGGGGAGAAAGCTAAAGAGACAGAAAGGGAGAAAGCTAAAGAGACAGAAAGGGAGAAAGCTAAAGAGACAGGGGGAGAAAGCTAAAGAGACAGAAAGGGAGAAAGTTAAAGAGACAGAAAGGGAGAAAGCTAAAGAGACAGGGGGAGAAAGCTAAAGAGACAGGGGGAGAAAGCTAAAGAGACAGAAAGGGAGAAAGCTAAAGAGACAGGGGGAGAAAGCTAAAGAGACAGGGGGAGAAAGCTAAAGAGACAGAAAGGGAGAAAGCTAAAGAGACAGAAAGGGAGAAAGCTAAAGAGACAGAAGGGGAGAAAGCTAAAGAGACAGGGGGAGAAAGCTAAAGAGACAGAAAGGGAGAAAGCTAAAGAGACAGAAAGGGAGAAAGCTAAAGAGACAGAAGGGGAGAAAGCTAAAGAGACAGAAAGGGAGAAAGCTAAAGAGACAGGGGGAGAAAGCTAAAGAGACAGGGGGAGAAAGCTAAAGAGACAGGGGGAGAAAGCTAAAGAGACAGAAAGGGAGAAAGCTAAAGAGACAGGGGGAGAAAGCTAAAGAGACAGGGGGAGAAAGCTAAAGAGACAGAAAGGGAGAAAGCTAAAGAGACAGAAAGGGAGAAAGCTAAAGAGACAGAAAGGGAGAAAGCTAAAGAGACAGGGGGAGAAAGCTAAAGAGACAGGGGGAGAAAGCTAAAGAGACAGAAAGGGAGAAAGCTAAAGAGACAGGGGGAGAAAGCTAAAGAGACAGGGGGAGAAAGCTAAAGAGACAGGGGGAGAAAGCTAAAGAGACAGGGGGAGAAAGCTAAAGAGACAGGGGGAGAAAGCTAAAGAGACAGAAAGGGAGAAAGCTAAAGAGACAGGGGGAGAAAGCTAAAGAGACAGGGGGAGAAAGCTAAAGAGACAGAAAGGGAGAAAGCTAAAGAGACAGGGGGAGAAAGCTAAAGAGACAGAAAGGGAGAAAGCTAAAGAGACAGGGGGAGAAAGCTAAAGAGACAGGGGGAGAAAGCTAAAGAGACAGGGGGAGAAAGCTAAAGAGACAGGGGGAGAAAGCTAAAGAGACAGAAAGGGAGAAAGCTAAAGAGACAGGGGGAGAAAGCTAAAGAGACAGGGGGAGAAAGCTAAAGAGACAGAAAGGGAGAAAGCTAAAGAGACAGGAAGGGAGAAAGCTAAAGAGACAGAAAGGGAGAAAGCTAAAGAGACAGGGGGAGAAAGCTAAAGAGACAGGGGGAGAAAGCTAAAGAGACAGAAAGGGAGAAAGCTAAAGAGACAGGGGGAGAAAGCTAAAGAGACAGGGGGAGAAAGCTAAAGAGACAGAAAGGGAGAAAGCTAAAGAGACAGGGGGAGAAAGCTAAAGAGACAGAAATAAAGAGGCAGATTCCTGTCATTAGTCCTGTCTGTGGGTTACCTCATTGTGGTGTAGGGCTGTTACTTAAGTGATAATGCCCGAGAAGCCAGTGTTTGGAGGATATATTGGCACAGGTGTTGTTAGGCCTGAGATGAAGTTGAGGGATGGCAAACCGTGCCAATATATCCAACGGGTTACCAACATATTCAAATAATGATTGACATATTTTCATTCAAAACTGATACATTTATTCATACTAGTTCATCCTTCCACAAGATATAGTCCTGACATTAGGGTTGCTAGAGGTGCTGCTCAGTCGTTCAGTCTTTTTGTTCTGTATCTATGGGCGCGTCCCAGTCATTTGTTCTAAATGTTCCATTGCCATACTGGCTGGCAACGTTTTTATCCCTTGCTTGTTAGCGAGCCAACTACGGCTAACTTACAGTCACATCAGAAAGAGCAGCCAGAATAAAAGCGAAGTAGCTGCATTTGTTTAAGCTGTTTTGTAGTGACATTTATCGGGATACATCCATAACAATGAGCTAATGAGGCGTGATTTCGCCTGGCGTAGAAAGTGTGCTCATTCGTCAGGACACTGTTGTTCAGAGGAGCTAGGCAACAACACAGCTACAGTAACACGATCACTTCAAACTGAAGCTGGAAAGACTGCAAATTAGCTGTGTTTCGTTTGACCTTTTTTCAACAGATTTTTTTTTTTTTGTATATATCCATAAAAATGATGCCAGCTGATTCATGATTTCGACCGTCTGAGAAACGCTGCCTGCCTTTCTGTCTTGTCCCGACTCCCGACACGTTCATTACTATGGGACAGCCGGAGATCCAATTTGAATATTGAAACAATGTTGCAAATGTTGGAGACAGACAGCAAGGTTTATACAAATCTCCACTGTTGAAAACCAATTGTTAGTCTAAAAGAAATGTGAGATAATGTCTAGATTATTTTTATAGTGGAGATCAAGTTTATAAATAGCCTGGCTGGGCTGATGATACAGTGGTTTGCGCAGTCAGATGGAACAGAGTAAATAGGCATTTTATCGTCATATATTTAGCCGGTGGGAACTCGTTGAATAGACACTAGCTGGAATGCGGTTTTAACCAGTCAGTATTCGTGGTTAGAGCCGTTGTATAAAGCCTGACACCTGCAGCCTCTGTGAAAGCTTCTGTCAGCCACTGAGCTTGCAGGGTATACACCTCTGTGAAAGGTTCTGTCAGCCACTGAGCTTGCAGGGTATACACCTCTGTGAAAGGTTCTGTAAGCCACTGAGCTTGCAGGGTATACACCTCTGTGAAAGGTTCTGTCAGCCACTGAGCTTGCAGGGTATATACCTCTGTGAAAGGTTCTGTCAGCCACTGAGCTTGCAGGGTATACACCTCTGTGAAAGGTTCTGTCAGCCACTGAGCTTGCAGGGTATACATCTCTGTGAAAGGTTCTGTCAGCCACTGAGCTTGCAGGGTATACACCTCTGTGAAAGCTTCTGTCAGCCACTGAGCGTGCAGGGTATACACCTCTGTGAAAGGTTCTGTCAGCCACTGAGCTTGCAGGGTATACACCTCTGTGAAAGGTTCTGTCAGCCACTGAGCTTGCAGGGTATACATCTCTGTGAAAGGTTCTGTCAGCCAATGAGCTTGCAGGGTATACATCTCTGTGAAAGGTTCTGTCAGCCACTGAGCTTGCAGGGTATACACCTCTGTGAAAGGTTCTGTCAGCCACTGAGCGTGCAGGGTATACATCTCTGTGAAAGGTTCTGTCAGCCACTGAGCTTGCAGGGTATACATCTCTGTGAAAGGTTCTGTCAGCCACTGAGCTTGCAGGGTATACATCTCTGTGAAAGGTTCTGTCAGCCACTGAGCTTGCAGGGTATACACCTCTGTGAAAGCTTCTGTCAGCCACTGAGCTTGCAGGGTATACACCTCTGTATATGTGTGTCACACAGCCGAGCAGTTGGACTTTGATTTCACAGTATGCTATGCCTTTGCATAAATGTATATGATTGACGTTTGTGACTGTATGAATGAGACTGGTAGCTCTCTAGTCTAGTGTGTGTGTGTGTGTGTGTGTGTGTGTGTGTGTGTGTGTGTGTGTGTGTGTGTGTGTGATCTACATCCGAGACAGAATATGATATGGAGGTTTATTGAATAGTTTGGGGTAGGCCTTGTCTCTGAGGAATGCTCCTCAGAGCCAGATGCTGATGACAGGTTGCCCTGTGCTGCCAGTTAATAGGTGAATGACATTCTGCACACTTTCTAATGGCAAAGAGGAGGAGAGACATGACGCTATCCTGGTGAGGTAACATTATTAAATACCTGCTTTGTGGATGGGATAACATGGACACTCCCATATCAATACCTGCTATGCTTATGAGGTACCATAATAAACACTACAATGGATACCTGCTATGCTTATGAGGTACCATAATAAACACTACAATGGATACCTGCTATGCTTATGAGGTACCATAATAAACACTACAATGGATACCTGCTATGCTTATGAGGTACCATAATAAACACTACAATGGATACCTGCTATGCTTATGAGGTACCATAATAAACACTACAAAGGATACCTGCTATGCTTATGAGGTACCATAATAAACACTACAATGGATACCTGCTATGCTTATGAGGTACCATAATAAACACTACAATGGATACCTGCTATGCTTATGAGTGAGATGGGAAGCAATGTGAATTATAGAGTTTAAGACTGCTCTTTAGCACACCAGTATTTCTACTTGCACATCCTCATCTGCACATCTATCACTCCAGTGTTAATTGCTAAATTGTAATTACTTCGCCACTATGGCCTATTTATTGCCTTACCTCCTAACTCCATTTGCACACACAGTATATAGATTTTTCTATTGTGTTATTGACTGTACATTTGATTATATCATGTGTAATTCTGTGTTGTTTTTGTCACACTGCTTTGCTTTATCTTGACCAGGCCTACCTGGTGAAATAAAAAGATCAGCCTTACTGATTGAACTTTCGTAAATACATTTGTGTTTTTCTGTGAAACCTTTCTGTGTTAGTGTGTTGTGAGTGGGTGGTGTGTGTTTCTGTGAGATCCCCTGTGTGTCCATGCGTGCCTGCCATGGCCCCCACGTGAGATTGGATAAGCCACTGTGTTTTTACTGTGATTACTGGAGCTGCCACTCAGAGAGTGAGAGTGAGAGTCCACACAAAGGGACACCAGTGATAGACAGAATGGTGTCAGCTCCTCCCACCTTCACGACAGTGGCTGTTTGAATCATCAGAAAGTCAGGACCAGACAGCACAGTCCTAGGCCACATCGCATTGGTTCTAGTCAGCAAGCCTCCTTTCCAAATCACCGCTGATCTGACACGAGTTGATAGCCAGTGAAGGTCAGACACAGACAGAAACCGAGACAAACGCTACATCCCAAGAATCTCAAACAGCCTACTTCCCTCTTCTCATGTGCCCTCGACCACTTATCTGAAATAAGATTATAAGACTAAGGGAAAATGAAATGAGACAAGAAGAGGCTGTCGAAATAGAGTATTGGACCTCAGCCAGCCGCCCATGAGCCCAGCGCCCAGTCAGCCCAGAAGCAGCAGCTGCAGTCACATCTGGAGCCGCCATGATCCCTCACATACCGACAGTCCATTCTTTTCTCCCTCCATCTTCAGCCTGCAGTGTGACCCACATTACATCACTACACCCAGGCTGGCTGCTTCATAGATTTGCCACAATAGCATAGCAGCTAATGAAGCATGATATACTGTAGTGCCAGCGACTAGCAAGGGCATATGCCGGACCCCGTTAGCCTCAATGCATGGTCCCGACCCCCCCCCTCTTTGTTTCTCTCACTCTGTGTCTGCAGCATCCCTCTCTTGGCTTCCCTCTCTCTCTTTGTAACTCTGTGTTGTTGTATGTGTCAAACTGCTTTCCTTTATCTTGGCCAGGTCTCAGTTGCAAATGAGAACTTGTTCTCAACTAGCCTACCTGGCTGAATAAAGGTGAATTAAAACTGTCTGGCCAGCTGCCATCTCTGTTTCCATTTCTCTCTCTATCTAGCTATATGTATCTCTTTGTCTATATTCTCTCTCTCTCTCTCTCTCTGTCCTGTCGTCTCTGTCCTGTCGTCTCTGTCCTGTGTGTGTTAGAAGGGTCAGTAGCAGACCAGACATGGCTCAACTGGCCTCTGTCTGTAGCAGCAGAAGAAGTGATTGTTGTCTGTCAGCTAGTGCCAGTCTGTATACTCAAAGGGCTTGGCGAATTACAATTGGACAGTCTTTTCTATGTATTCTCATTTTAAATGTGTCTGAGCTGGGAACATGGGAAGCGTTGAGTCAAACAGGGCCTTGAGCAGAATGAACCAGACACACCGCACAACACCCCAGAGGATTGGTCATGTGATGTGGCTTTAATGACCTGATCTACAGGATGAGTCACATACAGGTCGCAAGGGTTCAAGAGTCCAGTGTTAAATGGGATGGTTGGGGGACAGAGATGTTCTACCATAGCCTTAGCGCCAGTCTGTTTGTGCTATTATGCCAACTCCTCACTCACTGTCAATATGAGGCCTTCCTTACACAGCACAGTCATATATCCAACCTCTGTTCAATCGTCTATAGAGGATTTCTCATCGGCTCTGTCCATGTCATGATCACGTTATGAAGAATCACGTTTGAAAATATATTTTGGCATCTGCCTGAGTAACAGGCCTGCTCTTATAATTATAAAGGTCTGGCATCGTGATCATCCAAACTATTCCCTTTTCCCTCCCCTTCTGCTGTACTTGAAATGGTTAGTTTGTGTGTGTTAGTGCACTCTCTCTCTATCTCTCTCTCTCTCTCGCTCTCTCTCTCTTTCGCTCTCCTCTCTCCTCTTCATACTAGATTACGGAAACATAATTTATAGATCGGCAGGTAAGAGTGCTCTCGAGCGGCTAGATGTTCTTTACCATTCGGCCATCAGATTTGCCACCAATGCCCCTTATAGGACACATCACTGCACTCTATACTCCTCTGTAAACTGGTCATATCTGTATACCTGTCGCAAGACCCACTGGTTGATGCTTAGTTATAAAACCCTCTTAGGCTTCACTCCCCCCTATCTAAGATATCTACTGCAGCCCTCATCCTCCACATACAACACCCGTTCTGCCAGTCACATTCTGTTAAAGGTCCCCAAAGCAAACACATCCCTGAGTTGCTCCTCTTTTCAGTTCAGTGCAGCTAGCGACTGGAACGAGCTGCAACAAACACTCAAACTGGACAGTTTTATCTCAATCTCTTCATTCAAAGACTCAATCATGGACATTCTTCCAGAGAGTTGTGGTTGCTTTGCATGATGTATTGTTGTCTCTACGTTCTTGCCCTTTGTGCTGTTGTATGTGCCCAATAATGTTTGTACAATGTTTTGTGCTGCTACCATGTTGTGTTGCTACCACGCTGTTTTTATGTTGTGTTGCTACCACGCTGTTTTTATGTTGTGTTGCTACCACGCTGTTTTTATGTTGTGTTGCTACCACACTGTTTTTATGTTGTTGCTACCATGTTGTTTTTATGTTGTGTTGCTACCATGCTGTTTTTATGTTGTGTTGCTACCACGCTGTTTTTATGTTGTTGCTACCATGTTGTTTTTACGTTGTGTTGCTACCATGCTGTTTTTATGTTGTGTTGCTACCATGTTGTTTTTATGTTGTGTTGCTACCATGCTGTTTTTACGTTGTGTTGCTACCATGCTGTTTTTATGTTGTGTTGCTACCATGCTGTTTTTATGTTGTGTTGCTACCACGCTGTTTTATGTTGTGTTGCTACCACGCTGTTTTTATGTTGTGTTGCTACCATGTTGTTTTTATGTTGTGTTTCTACCATGCTGTTTATGTTGTGTTGCTACCATGCTGTTTTTATGTTGTGTTGCTACCATGCTGTTTTTATGTTGTGTTGCTACCATGTTGTTTTTATGTTGTGTTTCTACCATGCTGTTTATGTTGTGTTGCTACCATGTTGTTTTTATGTTGTGTTTCTACCATGCTGTTTATGTTGTGTTGCTACCATGCTGTTTTTATGTTGTGTTGCTACCACGCTGTTTTTATGTTGTGTTGCTACCATGTTGTTTTTATGTTGTGTTTCTACCATGCTGTTTATGTTGTGTTGCTACCATGCTGTTTTTATGTTGTGTTGCTACCATGCTGTTTTTATGTTGTGTTGCTACCACGCTGTTTTTATGTTGTGTTGCTACCACGCTATTTTTATGTTGTGTTGCTACCACGCTGTTTTATGTTGTGTTGCTACCATGCTGTTTTATGTTGTGTTGCTACCATGCTGTTTTATGTTGTGTTGCTACCACGCTGTTTTTATGTTGTGTTGCTACCACGCTGTTTTTATGTTGTTGCTACCATGCTGTTTTATGTTGTGTTGCTACCACGCTGTTTTTATGTTGTGTTGCTACCATGTTGTTTTTATGTTGTGTTGCTACCACGCTGTTTTTATGTTGTGTTGCTACCACGCTGTTTTTATGTTGTGTTGCTACCATGTTGTTTTTATGTTGTGTTGCTACCATGCTGTTTTTATGTTGTGTTGCTACCACGCTGTTTTTATGTTGTGTTGCTACCACGCTGTTTTTATGTTGTGTTGCTACCATGTTGTTTTTATGTTGTGTTGCTACCACGCTGTTTTTATGTTGTGTTGCTACCACGCTGTTTTTATGTTGTGTTGCTACCACGCTGTTTTTATGTTGTGTTGCTACCATGCTGTTTTTATGTTGTGTTGCTACCATGCTGTTTTTATGTTGTGTTGCTACCACGCTGTTTTTATGTTGTGTTGCTACCATGCTGTTTTTATGTTGTGTTGCTACCACGCTGTTTTTATGTTGTGTTGCTACCACGCTGTTTTTATGTTGTGTTGCTACCACGCTGTTTTTATGTTGTGTTGCTACCACGCTGTTTTTATGTTGTGTTGCTACCACGCTGTTTTTATGTTGTTGCTACCATGTTGTTTTTATGTTGTGTTGCTACCATGCTGTTTTTATGTTGTGTTGCTACCACGCTGTTTTTATGTTGTTGCTACCATGTTGTTTTTACGTTGTGTTGCTACCATGCTGTTTTTATGTTGTGTTGCTACCATGTTGTTTTTATGTTGTGTTGCTACTATGTTGTTTTTATGTTGTGTTGCTACCATGTTGTTTTTATGTTGTGTTTCTACCATGCTGTTTATGTTGTGTTGCTACCATGTTGTTTTTATGTTGTGTTTCTACCATGCTGTTTATGTTGTGTTGCTACCATGCTGTTTTTATGTTGTGTTGCTACCATGCTGTTTTTATGTTGTGTTGCTACCACGCTGTTTTTATGTTGTGTTGCTACCACGCTATTTTTATGTTGTGTTGCTACCACGCTGTTTTATGTTGTGTTGCTACCATGCTGTTTTATGTTGTGTTGCTACCATGCTGTTTTATGTTGTGTTGCTACCACGCTGTTTTTATGTTGTGTTGCTACCACGCTGTTTTTATGTTGTTGCTACCATGCTGTTTTATGTTGTGTTGCTACCACGCTGTTTTTATGTTGTGTTGCTACCATGTTGTTTTTATGTTGTGTTGCTACCACGCTGTTTTTATGTTGTGTTGCTACCACGCTGTTTTTATGTTGTGTTGCTACCATGTTGTTTTTATGTTGTGTTGCTACCATGCTGTTTTTATGTTGTGTTGCTACCACGCTGTTTTTATGTTGTGTTGCTACCACGCTGTTTTTATGTTGTGTTGCTACCATGTTGTTTTTATGTTGTGTTGCTACCACGCTGTTTTTATGTTGTGTTGCTACCACGCTGTTTTTATGTTGTGTTGCTACCACGCTGTTTTTATGTTGTGTTGCTACCATGCTGTTTTTATGTTGTGTTGCTACCATGCTGTTTTTATGTTGTGTTGCTACCACGCTGTTTTTATGTTGTGTTGCTACCATGCTGTTTTTATGTTGTGTTGCTACCACGCTGTTTTTATGTTGTGTTGCTACCACGCTCTTTTTATGTTGTGTTGCTACCACGCTCTTTTTATGTTGTGTTGCTACCACGCTCTTTTTATGTTGTGTTGCTACCACGCTCTTTTTATGTTGTGTTGCTACCACGCTGTTTTTATGTTGTGTTGCTACCATGCTGTGCTGTCATGTGTTGCTACCACGCTGTGTTGTTGTCTTAGGTCTCTCTTTTTGTAGTGTTGTGGTGTCTCTCTTGTCATGATGTGTGTTTTGTCCTACATTTTTATTTTTAATCCCAGCCCCTGTCCCCACAGGAGCCCTTTTGCCTCTTGGTAGACTCATTGTAAATAAGAATTTGTTTTTAACTGACTTGCCTAGTTAAATAAAGGTTAAATACAAATAAATAAATACAAATAAAATCTCTCTCACTTCTCTTCCTGTCCTTCTTTTAGTTTCTCTCTCTTCTCTTTGTCATCTGAGGTTCTCTTATATCTGACTGGTTTTCAGGTACTGGAGGTGGTGGTGGTGAAGGTGGTGCCGGTGGGGGTGATGGATGAGGGGGTGGTAGTGGAGGTGGTGCCAGTGCTAGAGATTATGCCGGTGGTGCCGGTGGAGGTAGTACACGTACCACATCTAACAATCAGCTAGAATATCAAAATCAAATATCATTTTATTTGTCACATGCGCCGAATACAACCGGTGTAGACTTTACCGTGAAATGCTTACTTACAAGCTCTTAACCAACAATGCAGAGTTAAAAAGTAAGAATATTTGCACACACAATAAATAACAATAACGAGGCTATATACAAGGAGTACCGGTACTGAGTCAATGTGCTGGGGGTACGAGGTAGTTGAGGTAATTGAGGTAATATTATGTACATGTAGGTAGGGGTAAAAGTGACTAGGCAATCAGGATAGATAATAAACAGAGTAGCAGCAACAAGTGTGAAAGTGTGTCTGGGTATGTGTGGCGTCAATATGCATGTGTGTGTTTGTTTTGTGTGTGTGTGAGAGAGAGCTCTTTACAGATTAGGACAGTAGGGGTAAACGCTGGGTTAGCAGAGACCTAATATCTGGGCTGACATAGCTGCTGTATTAACACACTGGAATGATAATGGTCTGTTTGTTTGATAGTTTCTGTGTGTGTGTGTCAGCTTGTGTGTGTGTGTGTGTCAGCTTGTGTGTGTGTCAGCTTGTGTGTGTGAATGTGAGTTCTTTCATGTGTGTGTGCGTGCGTCTGCGTGCGTGTGTGTGTGTGCTGTCCCAGGTGGCTGTAAGTGCCCAGCATGAGGGTCTACTATACAGCTCTTTGATCCCCCCCCCCTGATCCCCCCTCCCAGAGACACAGCCCCATAGTTCCAGAGATCCACCGGACACACAGAGTAGAAACACAGACACATAGAGAGTAGAAACAGAGACACATAGAGAGTAGAAACACAGACACATAGAGAGTAGAAACAGAGACACATAGAGAGTAGAAACACAGACACATAGAGAGTAGAAACAGAGACACATAGAGAGTAGAAACACAGACACATAGAGAGTAGAAACAGAGACACATAGAGAGTAGAAACACAGACACATAGAGAGTAGAAACAGAGACACATAGAGAGTAGAAACAGAGACACAAAGAGAGTAGGAACAGAGACACAAAGAGAGTAGGAACAGAGACACAAAGAGAGTAGAAACACAGACACATAGAGAGTAGAAACAGAGACACATAGAGAGTAGAAACACAGACACATAGAGAGTAGAAACAGAGACACATAGAGAGTAGAAACAGAGACACATAGAGAGTAGAAACAGAGACACATAGAGAGTAGGAACAGAGACACATAGAGAGTAGGAACAGAGACACATAGAGAGTAGGAACACAGACACATAGAGAGTAGAAACACAGACACATAGAGAGTAGAAACACAGACACATAGAGAGTAGAAACACAGACACATAGAGAGTAGGAACAGAGACACATAGAGAGTAGGAACAGAGACACATAGAGAGTAGAAACACAGACACATAGAGAGTAGAAACACAGACACATAGAGAGTAGAAACAGAGACGCATAGAGAGTAGAAACAGAGACGCATAGAGAGTAGAAACAGAGACACATAGAGAGTAGGAACACAGACGCATAGAGAGTAGGAACACAGACGCATAGAGAGTAGAAACAGAGACGCATAGAGAGTAGAAACACAGACACATAGAGAGTAGAAACAGAGACGCATAGAGAGTAGAAACAGAGCCTCTGCAGGCTACTGTGTTTCTCTTCCAGAGCCTACCCAGCATGCAGCAGTCTTCCTCCTCTTACCAGCGTGGAAGTGACAGACCTCCACAATGGCCGTGGCTCCGTTTGACATCACTGGATGACTATGGATGTGAAGAGACTGTGTGCGTGGTTGAGTGGAGACGAGCTATTCACTACTTAGTGCTATGCTGTAGCTAGATACTGGACCTATGTGATGTGTTTTGATACAGTATAAATGGAGGAATACAGATATTATACTGTAACTGTTCAGGGTTGTTTGTGGTCACATCACACGATCACAGCCAAGGCTAATGGCTTGATGTTTAGCAATGCATGTACAGTAAGTACACATTCACACACATCCTGTGTAGTAAACATCACACACACAAAAGCATCTTGCCTCTTGTGTCAATAGGGGAGAATCGGCCCTCTGTGTTTATGCTGGGTGTGCAGTCTTGTCAGTGTGCCTCAACTGTGTGACTTTTGTTTGTTTGTGTGTGTGCGTGTGCGCACAGGCATGTGTGTGTGTGTGCGAGTGTGTGTGCGAGTGTGTGTGTGTGTGTGTGTGTGTGTGTGTGTGTGTGTGTGTGTGTGTGTGTGTGCGTGTGTCTTTGTGTGTGTGTGTCTTTGTGTTTGTGTGTCTTTGTGTGTGTGTGTCTTTGTGTTTGTGTGTGCTGTGACATGGACCAGTGACATGGGAACAGTCTGTGGCCTCAGTAAGAATTAGCATGCCAGCTTGCAGGCCTGTTTCACAATGCAAATATTATTCAATATCAAGCACTTCTACGGAACAAAAGTCCCATCCAGTTGTGGATGGGTGGCTGACTATGCTGTAGTCTGACAGTGAGTATGTGGTGTTGTGTGGCTCGGTTGCATTTTATCAATGGGGAATCGTAAGGGTCTTCTACGCCTTCAGAGGATTTATACAATTAAAATATACATGTTGTATTCATTTCTATTTCATTTTTGCTGTAATTTAAATATATTCTTATTTCATCTCTTAAGTTTGTGTTGGAAAGAGAAGGGTTAACCATGGAAATAAGAATGACTAGAACAGGCGTCCCCATTCAAGTCAATGATGGCATAATGGGTGGACTGGTGGAGATTGTGAGTGTGCCCATACGAGCAAAGCCGGAAGTAAAATCAGGAAGTTTAACCATCAAATCAAATTTTATTTGTCCCATGCGCCAAATACAACAGGTGTAGACCTTATCGTGAAATGCTTACTTTACAAGCCCTTAACCAACAATGCAGTTTTAGGAAAAAATAAAGTAAAGTAAAGTCAATCTGTGCTGTGATTTGTTCAATCAACTCAAATGACATTACAAAAAATACATTACATTGCATCAGTTAGCATCATCTGAATGAACATTCTACATTACCATGGAAATTAGGAAGCCACTGCGAGTGTACCTATGAGTTTACCAGTCAAATTGCCAGGGTTAGAGGTTCCAAGCTCATTCTAATCATTCTTTTTTGTATGGGGTTAACACTGAAGAGAAAAAAATATCCAATCAGGATTTTTTTTGCCGGTCTCTGGTGAGAAAAATCTAGCTCGCTAAGTCAGTCATTGGCTACGCCCTCAGAAGCTAAACAGAAGGCATCTGTCATTCCACTGTATTAGGGCAGAATTTTGGGGAAAATCAACCAATCACATTTTGACTTCCAATGGGTAGGACTGTTTTGACATTTTTTTACATTTCCGCCTTCTGGAAGGCATAGACACCTCACTCCTGTAGCCTGTTTTTCCCACGCTCTAACTAACTGTTGTTGTTGATAGTGTGCGGCAGCTGCAGCCACAAGTGTTATCAAGGAGGATGTTTTTGCTGATTTAATCATTTCTCCCTTCAAGATTAACCTTTCAACAAGACGTTACTTACAAATGATCATCTTTTGGTGAGTGGCACTGATTTTTGCAGCTCTCTTGCTGTTAGCTATCTCTTTGAAAATAATGTGTGTGAAACATTGTTGCGTTTTAAACTTTAGATCACCAGTTACTTAAAGTTGTACATATCGATTTGGAAATGCTGAATGGTTGTGTTTTTGTTATGATTGGGGGCCTACTAGCTTATGAACGGGTTGCTTTTAACGGTATGCTGTGTGTGACTGCTCTCTTTCTATCGGACGTGTCTATGTGTTTTAGAAAAAGTGTTCTCTCCACGGAGTGCGCAGTTTACGGTTGCTGTCCTTTCAGCACAACTAGCCTTTCACTTTTGATGTGTCACTGTTGTCATCGCTAGGTTATTGATGATAGTGAGGGTGTTAGGATACCATAGGTTGTTTAGTGATACACTCTTTTCACGCCACTTGGATACTGATCCAACTTTTTCATAGCAGTTTACGCAGCAGGTTAGGAGACAGTTAAGGTTAGGAAAAGGGTTAGCGAAAATGCTCTCCTAACCTGCTACGAAAAAATAACTTTGTATCGAAGTGGGGTGAAAGAGTGAGTCCCGGTTTAAGCGGTTGTTGCTGGTCGCATTATTCTGTGCCTGGTACATGAGTGACAGCCTGATGACTGGCTCAGGTGTTCATGCTTATTTCTATGGGCTCAGGCCTGTTTGATTAATTAATGATGTCATAAAAAAACATTGCTACTCCTGCATTAGAGCTAGATACAGTATAATGGGAGTGTGAGAGGTAGATACAGTATAATGGGAGTGTGAGAGGTAGACAGTATAATGGGAGTGTGAGAGGTAGACAGTATAATGGGAGTGTGAGAGGTAGACAGTATAATGGGAGTGTGAGAGCTAGATACAGTATAATGGGAGTGTGAGAGGTAGATACAGTATAATGGGAGTGTGAGAGGTAGATACAGTATAATGGGAGTGTGAGAGGTAGACAGTATAATGGGAGTGTGAGAGGTAGATACAGTATAATGGGAGTGTGAGAGGTAGATACAGTATAATGGGAGTGTGAGAGGTAGATACAGTATAATGGGAGTGTGAGAGGTAGACAGTATAATGGGAGTGTGAGAGCTAGATACAGTATAATGGGAGTGTGAGAGCTAGATACAGTATAATGGGAGTGTGAGAGGTAGACAGTATAATGGGAGTGCGAGAGCTAGATACAGTATAATGGGAGTGTGAGAGGTAGATACAGTATAATGGGAGTGTGAGAGGTAGACAGTATAATGGGAGTGTGAGAGGTAGATACAGTATAATGGGAGTGTGAGAGGTAGATACAGTATAATGGGAGTGTGAGAGGTAGACAGTATAATGGGAGTGTGAGAGGTAGATACAGTATAATGGGAGTGTGAGAGGTAGACAGTATAATGGGAGTGTGAGCTAGATACAGTATAATGGGAGTGCGAGCTAGATACAGTATAATGGGAGCTAGATACAGTATAATGGGAGTGCGAGAGCTAGATACAGTATAATGGGAGTGCGAGAGGTAGATACAGTATAATGGGAGTGCGAGAGCTAGATACAGTATAATGGGAGTGCGAGAGGTAGATACAGTATAATGGGAGTGCGAGAGGTAGATACAGTATAATGGGAGTGCGAGAGGTAGATACAGTATAATGGGAGTGCGAGAGCTAGATACAGTATAATGGGAGTGCGAGAGCTAGATACAGTATAATGGGAGTGCGAGAGGTAGATACAGTATAATGGGAGTGTGAGAGGTAGATACAGTATAATGGGAGTCAGATACAGTATAATGGGAGTGTGAGAGCTAGATACAGTATAATGGGAGTGCAAGAGCTAGATACAGTATAATGGGAGTGCGAGAGCTAGATACAGTATAATGGGAGTGCGAGAGCTAGATACAGTATAATGGGAGTGCGAGAGGTAGATACAGTATAATGGGAGTGTGAGAGGTAGATACAGTATAATGGGAGTCAGATACAGTATAATGGGAGTGTGAGAGCTAGATACAGTATAATGGGAGTCAGATACAGTATAATGGGAGTGCGAGAGGTAGATACAGTATAATGGGTGTGTGAGAGGTAGATACAGTATAATGGGAGTCAGATACAGTATAATGGGAGTGTGAGAGCTAGATACAGTATAATGGGAGTCAGATACAGTATAATGGGAGTGCGAGAGGTAGATACAGTATAATGGGAGTGCGAGAGGTAGATACAGTATAATGGGAGTGCGAGAGGTAGATACAGTATAATGGGAGTGCGAGAGGTAGATACAGTATAATGGGAGTGCGAGAGCTAGATACAGTATAATGGGAGTGCGAGAGCTAGATACAGTATAATGGGAGTCAGATACAGTATAATGGGAGTGTGAGAGGTAGATACAGTATAATGGGAGTCAGATACAGTATAATGGGAGTGCGAGTGGTAGATACAGTATAATGGGAGTGCGAGAGGTAGATACAGTATAATGGGAGTGCGAGAGGTAGATACAGTATAATGGGAGTGCGAGAGGTAGATACAGTATAATGGGAGTGCGAGAGGCAGATACAGTATAATGGGAGTGCGAGAGGCTAGATACAGTATAATGGGAGTGCGAGAGCTAGATACAGTATAATGGGAGCCAGATACAGTATAATGGGAGTGTGAGAGCTAGATACAGTATAATGGGAGTGTGAGAGCTAGATACAGTATAATGGGAGTCAGATACAGTATAATGGGAGTGCGAGAGGTAGATACAGTATAATGGGAGTGTGAGAGGTAGATACAGTATAATGGGAGTCAGATACAGTATAATGGGAGTGTGAGAGCTAGATACAGTATAATGGGAGTGTGAGAGCTAGATACAGTATAATGGGAGTCAGATACAGTATAATGGGAGTGCGAGAGGTAGATACAGTATAATGGGAGTGTGAGAGCTAGATACAGTATAATGGGAGTGTGAGAGGTAGATACAGTATAATGGGAGTGTGGGAGGTAGATACAGTATAATGGGAGTGTGAGAGGTAGATACAGTATAATGGGAGTGTGAGAGGTAGATACAGTATAATGGGAGTGTGGGAGGTAGATACAGTATAATGGGAGTGCGGGAGCTAGATACAGTATAATGGGAGTGCGGGAGCTAGATACAGTATAATGGGAGTGCGGGAGCTAGATACAGTATAATGGGAGTGCGGGAGCTAGATAGAGTATAATGGGAGTGCGGGAGCTAGATACAGTATAATGGGAGTGCGGGAGCTAGATACAGTATAATGGGAGTGCGGGAGCTAGATACAGTATAATGGGAGTGTGAGAGCTAGATACAGTATAATGGGAGTGTGAGAGCTAGATAGAGTATAATGGGAGTGTGAGAGCTAGATACAGTATAATGGGAGTGTGAGAGCTAGATACAGTATAATGGGAGTGTGAGAGCTAGATACAGTATAATGGGAGTGTGAGAGCTAGATAGAGTATAATGGGAGTGTGAGAGCTAGATACAGTATAATGGGAGTGTGAGAGCTAGATACAGTGTGCATTAAGTTTATGATGTTTGTATTGGCTTTTGTGTGTGCTTGCGTGTATGTTTTTGTGTGTAGTAGTGTGTAGGTCAGTGTAGTGCAACATGCCCATTGGAAAATAGAGTAACAGTCTAATCAGCACCTATTGACTGGTGTGCACTGAGCCCTGCAGCATAGAGCTGGTGTGTGTGTTCATAATATACATTTTTCTGTCTGTGTTTTGTGTACTATATAGTGGCAGTACAGTATGAACTGGGCCTATTCATGGGTTGCATGTTTCGTCACAATATTGTTTTGAATGTTTGTTTTGCACTGATGGCCGACTAAGCATTCTACTCAATGCATTGTCAATGAGCGCTGATGAAGATTTCATCAAAAATGCATTACAGTGGCTTGGCAATGCCATTCAATCGGACACTAGTTATTAGTAGGAAAACCTTTTGTCATCACTGCGAAAATCGCCAGATTGATTTAAGAAGCAGTATAACGTTAGCTAGTTATCTAAGATTGAGGGGAGGATACTGGATTTTTGCTAGCTAACATTAGCATTGCTAGCTATTTTTGATTAACTTAGCACTGTTGTCATTAGCGAGCAATCTGTCTAAAGTAAATTAGACAACATGATAATGCTGGCAAAGTTGTTTCCTACTAAATATTTGACTACTTTAGCAATGTCATTGTATTTCCAGGCACTATAGTGTAATTTATACTTAACAGTCATTAGCCTGCGTTCAGAATGACTGGGCTTATCGCGACTTTAGGGCACCATTATTGGGCCGACGGTAGTGGGAGGGTTGAACATTCATAACAATGGCATGATGTGACGGAGGTGCAACCTATGAATACTATACGTTGATTTGTCTGCTAAACAACCCACTCTCTCTCATCTCCATGATCTCTCTGAAGTCAACAAGCCATTGTGTTTTTTCCCTGTGGTACTGAATTAAACAGAGGTTATTGTAATAGCGAGGTTGGTGTGTTTAGTTGGTTAGTGGAAGAGTAGTATAATGGTCTGCACCAAAGTTGATGCATTGTGATGATGGACAGTATATGCTAATGACAGGGCTGAAGTTATTTTTATGTATTGTACACAGAGAGAGCAAAAATGGCGGGGTACAGTGAGGGGGATAAAAGTATTTGATCCCCTGCTGATTTTGTACGTTTGCCCACTGACAAAGAAATGATCAGTCTATAATTTTAATGGTAGGTTTATTTGAACAGTGAGAGACAGAATAACAACAAAAAATCCAGAAAAACACATGTCAAAAATGTTATAAAATGATTTGCATTTTAATGAGGGAAATAAGTATTTGACCCCTCTGCAAAACATGACTTAGTACTTGGTGGCAAAACCCTTCTTGGCAATCACAGAGGTCAGACGTTTCTTGTAGTTGGCCACCAGGTTTGCACACATCTCAGGAGGGATTTTGTCCCACTCCTCTTTCCAGATCTTCTCCAAGTCATTAAGGTTTCGAGGCTGACGTTTGGCATCTCGAACCTTCAGCTCTCTCCACAGATTTTCTATGGGATTAAGGTCTGGAGACTGGCTAGGCCACTCCAGGACCTTAATGTGCTTCTTCTTGAGCCACACTGTTGCCTTGGCCATGTGTTTTGGGTCATTGTCATGCTGGAATACCCATCCACAACCCATTTTCAATGCCCTGGCTGAGGGAAGGAGGTTCTCACCCAAGATGTGATGGTACACGGCCCCGTCCATCGTCCCTTTGATGTGGTGAAGTTGTCCTGTCCCCTTAGCAGAAAAACACCCCCAAAGCATAATGTTTCCACCTCCATGTTTGATGGTGGAGATGGTGTTCTTGGGGTCATAGGCAGCATTCCTCCTCCTCCAAACACGGCGACTTGAGTTGATGCCAAAGAGCTCCATTTTGGTCTCATCTGACCACAACACTTTCACCCACTTGTCCTCTGAATCATTCAGATGTTCATTGGCAAACTTCCGACGGGCATGTATATGTGCTTTCTTGAGCAGGGGGACCTTGCGGGCGCTGCAGGATTTCAGTCCTTCACGGCGTGGTGTGTTACCAATTGTTTTCTTGGTGACTATGGTCCCAGCTGCCTTGAGATCATTGACAAGATCCTCCCGTGTAGTTCTGGGCTGATTCCTCACCGTTCTCATGATCATTGCAACTCCACGAGGTGAGATCTTGCATAGAGCCCCAGACCGAGGGAGATTGACATTTCTTTTGTGTTTCTTCCATTTGCGAATAATCGCACCAACTGTTGTCACCTTCTCACCAAGCTGCTTGGCGATGGTCTTGTGCCCATTCCAGCCTTGTGTAGGTCTACAATCTTGTCCCTGACATCCTTGGAGAGCTCTATGGTCTTGGCCATGGTGGAGAGTTTGGAATCTGATTGATTGATTGCTTCTGTAGACAGGTGTCTTTTATTCAGGTAACAAACTGAGATTAGGAGCACTCCCTTTAAGAGTGTGCTCATAATCTCAGCTCGTTACCTGTATAAAAGACACCTGGGAGCCAGAAATCTTTCTGATTGAGAGGGGGTCAAATACTTATTTCCCTCATTAAAATGCAAATCAATTTATAACATTTTTGACATGCGTTTTTCTGGATTTTTTGTTGTTATTCTGTCTCTCACTGTTCAAATAAACCTACCATTAAAATTATAGACTGATCATTTCTTTGTCAGTGGGCAAACATACAAAATCAGCAGGGGATCAAATATTTTTTTCCCTCACTGTAGGTGTGTGGACAGTAATATATTGCACTACAGACCCATAATGGTAGATTTATGGTAATGTGGCCTCAGATCCATAATTGTGCGGGAGGTACAGTTGAAGTCGGAAGTTTACATACACTTAGGTTGGTGTCATTATAACTCGTTTTTCAACCACTCCACAAATTTCTTATTAACAAACTATAGTTTTTTACAAGTCAGTTCGGACATCTACTTGGTGCATGACACAAGTCATTTTTCCAACAATTGTTTACAGACAGATTATTTCACTTATAATTCACTGTATCACAATTCCAGTGGGTCAGAAGTTTACATACACTAAGTTGACTGTGCCTTTAAACAGCTTGGAAAATTCCAGAAAATGATGCCATGGCTTTAGAAGCTTCTGATAGGCTAATTGACATCATCTGAGTCAATTGGAGGTGTACCTGTGGATGTATTTTAAGGCCTACCTTCAAACTCTTTGCTTGACATCATGGGAAAATTAAAAGAAATCAGCCAAGACCACAAGTCTGTTTCATCCTTGGGAGCAATTTCCAAACGCCTAAAGGTACCACCTTCATCTGTACAAACAATAGTACGCAAGTATAAACACCATGGGACCTCGCAGCCATCATACCGCTCAGGAAGGAGATGCATTCTGTCTCCTAGAGATGAACGTACTTTGGTGCAAAAAGTGCAAATCAATCCCAGAACAACAGCAAAGGACCTTGTAAAGATGCTGGAGGAAACAGGTACAAAAGTATCTATATCCACAGTAAAACGAGTCATATATCGATATAACCTGAAAGGCCGCTCAGCAAGGAAGAAGCCACTGCTCCAAAACTGCCATAAAAAAAGCCAGACTACGGTTTGCAACTGCACATGGGGACAAAGATCGTACTTTTTGGAGAAATGTCCCCTGGTCTGATGAAACAAAAATAGAACTGTTTGGCCATAATGACCATTGTTATGTTTGGAGGAAAAAGGGGGAGGCTTGCAAGCCAAAACACCATCCCAATCGTGAAGCACGGGGGTGGCAGCATCATGTTGTGTGGGTGCTTTGCTGCAGGAGGGACTGGTGCACTTCACAAAATAGATGGCATCATGAGGGAGGAAAATTATGTGGATATATTGAAGCAACATCTCAAGACATCAGTCAGGAAGTTAAAGCTTGGTCGCAAATGGGTCTTCCAAATGGACAATGACCCCAAGCATACTTCCAAAGTTGGGGCAAAATGACTTTAGGACAACAAAGTCAAGGTTTTGGAGTGGTCATCACAAAGCCCTGACCTCAATCCTATAGAAAATGTGTGGGCAGAACTAAAAAAGCGTGTGCAAGCAAGGAGGCCCACAAACCTGACTCAGTTACACCAGCTCTGTCAGGAGGAATGAGCCAAAATTATTGTGGGAATCTTGTGGAAGGCTACCTGAAAAATTTGACCCAAGTTAAACAATTTAAAGGCAATGCTACCAAATTCTAATGGAGTCTATCTAAATGTCTGACCCCCTGGGAATGTGATGAAAGAAATAAAAGCTGAAATAAATAATTCTCTCAACTATTATTCTGACATTTCACATTCATTCTTAAAATAAAGTGGTGATCCTAACTGACCTAAGACAGGCAATTTTTACTAGTATTTATTGTCAGGAATTGTGAAAAACTGAGTTTAAATGTCTTTGGCTAAGGTGTATGTAAACTTCCGACTTCAACTGTAAGAGGTAATGTACAGATTCATCATGGCAGGTGGGGGCAGTGCTGTGTGACGTCAGGCAGACAGGCCGTAGACTGAAATAGCAGTGAGATCTCACTTCCTTGGAATGTGCAGAGCAGACATACCGGAGGAGAGGAGCGAATGAGTCAGCTGGCCTGCTGCTGGGAGAGACTGATACAGATGAAGAGATATGGACAGAGAGGGAGGGAGGGAGAGAGAGGGATGATGATGAATCAGTAAAAGAGAGAGTGGTAGCCTATTACCAGGGGGATTGGATAATGTTTTGGTTCTGACAGAGGGATGCTGGTATTCACTGAGTGGACAGTCGTAACGGAGATGACAGCGTCATTCCATAGTTTACTTACAGTTGTGTTCAGGTATCAGTGTTACCTATATAATGTAGATCCTATAATTCACTGAATTATATGATCTGTGTTGCCGATAGAAATATAATCTATATTCCCTATTTCTATGGTATTACCTACTAGGTGAAATCAGTGTGTTCAGTTAGCGCTAGGTCTATGTTACCAAGGTGAAATGGGTTAACCCCTAGGTTGCCTTTTCCTTGCCCTACCAAGATGTTCAGAGTTAGACATGCCGATTTACCAGCAAGGGTGTATAATGGTAGGCCTAATCAATTGGTTCCCTAGGTGACAGTGGTGTTCCATCGATATTAAATGTGTTACCTTGGCATCAAGAATGCTCAGTATTCAGTACATTACCTTAGTGATATAGAGTAGGTGCTAGGTAATCAATATGTTTCCTTGGTGACGGGCCAACAATATGTGACAGTGGTTCTTAAGGACAGATGTTACTGAATGAGCAGGGGTACACTGAGGTTGTTCTATCTGAAAGGAGGAGGCACACAGCCGCCTTTTCCTTGCTACAGATGTTTAGGCTGTTGACAAGCCTTGAGATCTCATACTACATCATATTACTAAACTTCATGTTCATTGCACATAGGGCTGGGAATTGCCAGGGATCTCACAATATGATATCACAATACTTAAATGCTGATACGATATGTATTGTGATTCTCAGGATTCTATATGTATTGTGATTCTCAGGATTCTATATGTATTGTGATTCTCAGGATTTTATATGTATTGCGATTCATTACTGTGATTTTATTGTGATTCAATGTTCCAAACATATTGCTCATCATATGTCTGCTGCAGAGGAACAAGAGAGCCATGAGAAAATGAGTTTTGAGCAGTCATGGAAATAAAAATGCTGAAAACAAATGGACTCCCTATTTAAAAAGAAGATGGAGAACAAGTGTAGATACTGATGTTTTGGTGCAGGTACAGCAAACTAGCGCAAAAATAATATTGCAATATATCCCCTCCCCCATCACTAATTGCACACAATGTGTGGACCCATGACTATGTCCATACAACTGCAATGGGTTCGCACAGAATTAGGGACATTTTTATTTATTTACTTTTTCCCCAATTTCATGCTATCCAATTGGTAGTTACAGTCTGGTCCCGTTGCTGCAAATCCCGTATGGAGAGGCAAAGGTCGAGAGACATGTGTCCTCCAAAACACGACCCTGCCAAGCCGCACTGCTTCTTGACACACTGCTCGCTTAACCCGGCAGCCAGCCACACCAACGTGTCGGAGGAAACACCGTACAACTGGCGACCGTGTCAGCGTGCACTGAGCCCGGCCCGCAACAGGAGTCACCAGAGCGCGATGGAACAAAGACATCCAGGCCGGCCAAACCCTCCCCTAACAGCCTTAGGCCGCTGCGCCACTCGGGAGGCCCCTAGAATTAGGGATTTGAGCTGACAAAGACGGCTTCTCAACTTTTTCAATGTAAAAAATGTCTATATTAGCAGACGCTCTTATCCAGAGTGACTTAGTTAGTATACAGATAACTAGGTAAGACAACCACATATCACAGGCATAGTCAGTTCATTCTTCCTCAATAAAGAAGTTACCAGCAAAGTCATTGAGTAGGAAAATTGTAAGAAAAACACTTTGGGCAGGGACTCAGATGGGCAGGGACTCTTCTGTCCTGACGTTAGGGAGAAGAGTTTGTCTTCCTCTCCCATTTAGCAGGAGAATGATAAACAACGTTGAACTATTTTCCTGAATAAGAGACCTTTGTGCTCTGCTCTCTTATACTCACACTGAGAGATGATTTACTTAATCAACTACCGGTACATTTCTCTCTCTATCTCTCGCTCCGTGTGTGTGTGTGTGTGTGTGTGTGTGGTGTGTGTGTATTTGCCTTTCCTCATTATTCCATGTTTTTGTCCCTGGAGTTTGGAGAGAGAAAGAATGCTGGAGTTTCCCTGTTTGTTTTTCCATTTCTAATCCCTCTCCAACCCCCATGTCACTCAGCTCCTGCTCAACACACACACACACACACACACACACACACACACACACACACACAAACACACTTACAGGGCATCCCACCCGTGGCGCTGTTTACAAACACATGGTCACACACACACACGCGAAGCCCTTAGCCGTGGTATATTGGCCATATACCACAAACCCCAGATTATTGCTATTATAAACAGGTTATCAACTTAATTAGAGCAGTAAAAAGTTGTCATACCCATGGTATACGGTCTGATATACCACGGCTGTCAGCCAATTAGCATGCACGGCTCGAACCATCCAGTTTATTATGTGCTTTATACCTTGGCAGTTTTTTATTTTTTTATTTAACCTTTATTTAACTAGGCAAGTCAGTTAAGAATAAATTCTTATTTACAATGACGGCCTACCCCTGCAAACCCGGACGACACTGAGCCGATTGTGCGCCACCCTATGGTTTAGTTAACCAAACAAACAGACGTGCTAGTTTAGCTATCATTGGTAACTACTGTAGCTACCTAGTAAACTTGCTAGCTACTTCAGTGGATGTTTAACACATTTCAACCAGCAAATGAACATCTCTAGTAGCAAATGTGTTAAATATTAGCCATGGTATAAAAGGGATAATCAACGCTGGGCTCTATGCCTTCTCTGGAAAAGAATGCAACTCTGTGGAAGGTCAGTTCCACTCCGCTAGCACGTCATGGAACACACCTTCCACGTCATTCATTATTGTCGTTCATTATTTTCCATATAACGCATAGCCCCCTCATTGATTATCCCTTACGTAATTACACTACTTATAGCAATGTGACACTTAACCATCTAGAAACCAACAACCCTGTTTAGCCACAAAACAAATTGTTAATGCATTTGTCCTGTGGAAAAATAAGATGGGGTTATCCCCAATGTTTCCTCTAAACTGCGCGCGTGCGCGGCGCCCACCTCCCCCAGCACTGCTGCTCACAGAAGAAATGCAAGGCCGCGCAAAGACGAAAGAGATTGAACTTCTGAGTTCGCCGCGTTAGTTTGCACTATATAGATTCGTTTTTTTTCTGTGATGAATCAACATTAAATTAACCTCTTTTCAATGTAACAAACCAAAACAAGTTTAACTTTGAAATATTGAGTCTGTAATTTTTGCAGGGGTAGCACCTGCCTTTCAATCATCCTGGAGTGAATGCGCTTTTCATATGTTCAGTTCAGACCGCACATGTGCACATTTGTTTATATTCTTTGCTAGTTAGCGCATTATTAGCCCAGTTATAGATAAGTATAGGTCAGCAATGGGGAGTTACTGCGTCCTACAAGAGCACAACACGTGTAGGCTACATTTCTTTGAAAAGCCAGTCGGGTAAAAAGTTTGTCTTAATTAAAGGGGCAGTGTTGTATTTTGAGACATATGCAAATAAACCAATAGGCAGAGGGATAGCCTACACATTGTCTAATTCTCTGTACAGTAATAATAACTTTTATTTTGTAAAGTGGTTTCGTGCATCACATAACAGAATGCAATGCAATTTACAGTCACCTATTTCGCCCATGGTGTTACAGACCAAGTAAAAAATAGTTAATTCATGTCAAGCCCTTCATATTGTAAAAACGTTTAAATAATTCTCATGTAATGTAGGCCTGCATTGAACACCACAAACAGGCTACTGTAGGCTATATCATTGAAATCAAAGCTATTTTCATTTGAAAAGTTTGAGATTTGCTCCATTGGTTTTGTTTGTAGACCGACATTATGCTTAAATAGCCGCAATAGTCTATTGGCTACTGTCTAAAACTGTAAGGGTCCAGCGTCAGTGTTCACTGTAAACGCGCGCCGGAAGTTGAACAAAATTCTCACAACATTCAAGTTTCTGCTCACAAGACCTAGAATTTGCTCAGTGCCCCAAAACATGCATCCCCTTGCTGCTGTGTCAGCTGACTACAGCCTGGACTGGCATGTCTGCAATGAGGAGAATGGCAGCCAGTGATTAGCTCTGTGAAAGGGAATACCTAGTCAGTTGCACAACTGAATGCATTCAACCGAAATGTGTCTTTCGCATTTAACCCAACTGCTCTGAATCAGCTGCTTTGTCCAAGTATGTGTCCCAAATGGCACCCTATTCCCTACATAGTGCACTACTGTTGATGGGCCCTGGTCAAAAGTAGTGCTCTATGTAGGGAATATGGGTGCCCTTTAGAACGCACTCTAAGAGTTAGTTCCTGCCTTGCTGCTGTTGTTGTTTGACATGGGATTTCCATGCACTCAGAAACATTCTGGTTCTGTTGTTGCTGTTGTGTGTATGAGTGGTCACAGTGGTGATGGGTGTGTGTTGCTGTTGTGTGTATGAGTGGTCACAGTGGTGATGGGTGTGCGATAGACACAAACACACATCCGTGTGTGTGTGTTCTAGGATGTACATTGTTCCCTACAGTATGAATTAACACACACACACATGCACATTACACCCACCAGTGGAGGCTGCTAAGGGGAGGACGGCTCACAATAATGGCTGTAACGGAGTGAATGGAATGGCATCAAACACCTGGGAACCATGTGTTTGATGTATTTGATACCATTCCACTGATTCCACTCCAGTCGTTATAATGAGCCCGTCCTCCCCAATTAAGGTGCCACCAACCTCATGTGACACACGCACATATCCACACACATTTGCATGCCCCAATACACACATACATGTACACAGACACACTGAAGTGGGCTGGCTTCTGCTGTAGGGTGGCTACTGCTATTGCTGTACAGTGGCTACTGCTGTAGGGTGGCCGCTACGCGGGGTGGCCTGCTACGCGTAGGGTGGCCGCTACGCGGGTGGCTACGCCTGCTGTAGGGTGGCTACTGCTACTGCTGTAGGGTGGCTACTGCTACTGCTGTGGGGTGGCTACTGCTACGCGGGGGTGGCCTGCTGGGGTGGCCGCTACTGCCTGCTGTGGGGTGGCTACGCGGGGTGGCTACGCGGGGTGGCCCTACGCGGGGTGGCCTGCTGGGGTGGCCTGCCACTGCGGAGGGCTACGCGAGGGTGGCTACGCGCTGCTGTAGGGTGGCTACTGCTGCTGCTGTAGGGTGGCTACTGCTGTAGGGTGGCTACTGCTGCTGCTGTAGGCTGGCTACTGCTATAGGGTGGCTACTGCTACTGCTGTAGGGTGGCTACGGCTACTGCTGTAGGGTGGCTACGGCTACTGCTGTAGGGTGGCTACTGCTGTAGAGTGGCTACTGCTACCGTACTGCTGTAGAGTGGCTACTGCTACCGTACTGCTGTAGAGTGGCAACTGCTACTCCTGTAGGGTGGCAACTGCTACTCCTGTAGGGTGGCAACTGCTACTCCTGTAGGGTGGCTACTGCTACTCCTGTAGGGTGGCTACTGCTACTGCTGTAGGGTGGCTACTGCTACTGCTGTAGGGTGGCTACTGCTACTGCTACTCCTGTAGGGTGGCTACTGCTGTAGGATGGCTACTGTTACTGCTGTAGGGTGGCTACTGCTACTCCTGTAGGGTGGCTACTGCTGTAGAATGCTACTGTTACTGCTGTAGGGTGGCTACTGCTACTCCTGTAGGGTGGCTACTGCTGTAGGATGGGCTCAGAGTTATTGTGGCTATGTGTGTGTGTGGCAGGCTCAAGTTTAAAAGCACTGAGCCCGTGGAAGTGATCTATGATACAGTACGTGATTGTTTTGGTTAAGGACCATCCTGCTGCAAGGGCACAGATCCAAGCATGGAGTGTGTGTGTATGAGTGTGTATAAGTACATAGCCTAAGTGTATTGTGTGTGTGTGTGTGTGTGTGTGTGTGTGTGTGTGTGTGTGTGTGTGTGTGTGTGTGTGTGTGTGTGTGTGTGTGTGAAATGCCTTATTTGCTAGCTGCAGACCCAACAATGCAGTAATCAATATCAATGTAGTACTAAAATGTTTAATGTAGAACAAAAACACACGACAAATAGAAATAAGAAGAACACGAGAAGTAAGTAAGCTATATGTGTCTCTGTGTTTGTAAGTGCGCATGTGTTACTGTAGTAATCTCAATGCTAAGTGTCTATGTTGTCCTTCGCGGAACGCTATGCTGTTTTAGACACTGGAGGAAAGGAAAAGGGGGATACCTAGTCAGTTGGACAACTGAATGCATTCAACTGAAATGTGTTTTCCGCATTTAACCCAACCCCTTTTAATCAGAGGTGTGCAGGGGGCCTGCCTTAATCGACATCCATGTCTTCCAGCCTTGTGTTGCTCTAGATCAGTGGTTCCCAAACTTTTCATAGTCCCGTACCCCTTCAAACATTCAACCTCCAGCTGCGTACCCCCTCTAGCACCAGGGTCAGCGTACTCGCAAATGTTGTTTTTTGCCATCATTGTAAGCCTGCCACACACACTATACGATACATTTATTAAACATAAGAATGAGTGTGTGTTTTTGTCACAACCCGGCTCGTGGCAAGTGACAAAGAGCTCTTATAGGACCAGGGCACAAATAATAATAATCAATAATTTGGCTCTTTATTTAACCATCTTACATATAGAACCGTATTTGTTCATCGAAAATTGTGAATAATTCACCACAAGTTAATGAGAATGGTGTGCTTGAAAGGATGCACATAACTCTGCAATGTTGGGTTGTATTGGAGAGAGTCTCAGTCTTAATTCATTTTCCACACACAGTCTGAATCCACTCTCACATACACTACCGTTTAAAAGTTTGGGGTCACTTAGAAATGAAATAGTACCCTCAAAACACCAGTCTCAAAGTCAACAGTTGAGATGTACACAGACACACTGAAGTGGGCTGGCTTCTGCTGTAGGTTGGCTACTGCTTCTGCTGTAGGGTGGCTACTGCTACTGCTGTGGGGTGGCTACTGCTGCTGCTGTGGGGTGGCTACTGCTGTAGGGTGGCTACTGCTTCTGCTGTAGGGTGGCTACTGCTACTGCTGTGGGGTGGCTACTGCTACTGCTGTGGGGTGGCTACTGCTACTGCTGTGGGGTGGCTACTGCTACTGCTGTGGGGTGGCTACTGCTACTGCTGTAGGGTGGCTACTGCTACTGCTGTGGGGTGGCTACTGCTGCTGCTGTGGGGTGGCTACTGCTGTAGGGTGGCTACTGCTACTGCTGTGGGGTGGCTACTGCTGCTGCTGTAGGGTTGCTACTGCTGCTGCTGTAGGGTTGCTACTGCTGTAGAGTGGCTGCTGCTGTAGGGTGGCTACTGCTGAAGGGTGGCTACTGCTACTGCTGTGGGGTGGCTACTGCTGCTGCTGTAGGGTGGCTACTGCGACTGCTGTGGGGTGGCTACTGCTACTGCTGTAGGGTGGCTACTGCTACTGCTGTGGGGTGGCTACTGCGACTGCTGTGGGGTGGCTACTGCGACTGCTGTGGGGTGGCTACTGCGACTGCTGTGGGGTGGCTACTGCTACTGCTGCAGGGTGGCTACTGCAACTGCTGTGGGGTGGCTACTGCAACTGCTGTGGGGTGGCTACTGCGACTGCTGTGGGGTGGCTACTGCTGCAGGGTGGCTACTGCAACTGCTGTGGGGTGGCTACTGCGACTGCTGTGGGGTGGCTACTGCTACTGCTGTGGGGTGGCTACTGCTACTGCTGTGGGGTGGCTACTGCTACAGGGTGGCTACTGCTACTGCTGTAGGGTGGCTACTGCTACTGCTGTAGGGTGGCTACTGCTACTGCTGTAGGGTGGCTACTGCTACTGCTGTAGGGTGGCTACTGCTACTGCTGTGGGGTGGCTACTGCTACTGCTGTGGGGTGGCTACTGCTACTGCTGTAGGGTGGCTACTGCTACTGCTGTAGGGTGGCTACTGCTACTGCTGTGGGGTGGCTACTGCTACTGCTGTGGGGTGGCTAGTACTGTAGGGTGGCTACGGCTACTGCTGTAGGGTGGCTACGGCTACTGCTGTAGGGTGGCTACGGCTACTGCTGTAGGGTGGCTACGGCTACTGCTGTGGGGTGGCTACTGCTGTGGGGTGGCTACTGCTACTGCTGTGGGGTGGCTATATTACTAGTTTATCTAGCTGATATTACTAGTTTATCTAGCTTGTCCTGCGTTGCATATAATCGATGCGGTGCCTGTTAATTTATCATTGAATCACAGCCTACTTCACCAAATGGTTATTTAACAAGCGCATTTGCGAAAAAAGCACTGTAGTTGTGCCAATGTGTACCTAACCATAAACATCAACGTCTTTCTTAAAATCAATACACAAGTATACATTTTTAAACTGCATATTTAGTTAATATTGCCTGCTAACATGAATTTATTTTAACTAGGGAAATTGTGTCACTTATCTTGCTTTCTGTGCAACAGAGTCAGGGTATATGCAGCAGTTTGGGCCGTCTGGCTCGTTGCGAACTGTGTGAAGACCAACTTCGCCAAACGGGTGATGATTTAACAAAAGCACATTTGTGAAAAAACACAATCGTTGCACGAATGTACCTAACCATAAACATCAATGCCTTTCTTAAAATCAATACACAGAGGTATATTGTTTTAAACCTGCATATTTAGATAAAATAAATCCATGTTAGCAGGCAATATTAAACTTGGGAAATTGTATCTCTTCTCTTGCGTTCATTGCACGCAGAGTCTGGGTATATGCAACAGTTTGGGCCGCCTGGCTCCTTGCAAACTAATTTGCCAGAATTTTACGTAATTATGACATAACATTGAAGGTTGTGCAATGTAACAGGAATATTTAGACTTATGGATGCCACCCGTTAGATAAAATATGGAACGGTTCCGTATTTCACTGAAAGAATAAACGTTTTGTTTTCGAAATTATAGTTTCCTGATTTGACCATATTAATGACCTAAGGCTCGTATTTCTGTGTGTTATTATGTCATAATTAAGTCTATGATTTCATAGAGAAGTCTGACTGAGCGGTGGTAGGCAGCAGCAGACTCGTAAGCATTCATTCAAACGGAAATAGTCCGATAATTCCTATAATAACTACAACCTAAAACTTCTTACCTGGGAATATTGAAGACTCATGTTAAAAGGAACCACCAGCTTTCATATGTTCTCATGTTCTGAGCAAGGAAGTTAAAGGTTAGCTTTTTTACATGGCACATATTGCACTTTTACTTTCTTCTCCAACACTTTGTTTTTGCATTATTTAAACCAAATTGAACATGTTTCATTATTTATTTGAGGCTAAATTGATTTTATTGATGTATTATATTAAGTTAAAATAAAAGTGTTCATTCAGTATTGTTGTAATTGTCATTATTACAAATAAATAAACAAATAAAATCGGCCGATTAATCGGCATCAGGTTTTGGGTCCTCCAATAATCGGTATCGGCATTGAAAAATCATATTCGGTCGACCTCTAGTGGCTACTGCCTCTGCTGTATGGTGGCTACTGCTACTGTACTGCTGTAGGGTGGCTACTGCTGTAGGTTGGCTACTGCCTCTGCTGTACTACTGTAGGTTGGCTACTGCTACTGCTACTGCTGTATGGTGGCTACTGCTAGTGCTGTAGGGTGGCTAATGCTGCTGCTGTAGGGTGGCTACAGCTGTAGGGTGGCTACTGCTGTAGGGTGGCTACTGCTTCTGCTGTAGGGTGGCTACTGCTGCTGCTGTAGGGTGGGCTACTGCTACTGCTGTAGGGTGGGCTACTGCTGTAGGGTGGCTACTGCTACTGCTGTAGGGTGGCTACTGCTACTGCTCTAGGGTGGCTACTGCTACTGTACTTCTGTAGGGTCGCTACTGCTACCGTACTGCTGTAGGGTGGCTACGGCTACTGCTGTAGGGTGGCTACGGCTACTGCTGTAGGGTGGCTACTGCTACCGTACTGCTGTAGGGTGGCTACTGCTACTGCTGTAGGGTGGCTACGGCTACTGCTGTAGGGTGGCTACTGCTGTAGGGTGGCTACTGCTACCGTACTGCTGTAGAGTGGCTACTGCTACCGTACTGCTGTAGAGTGGCAACTGCTACTCCTGTAGGGTGGCAACTGCTACTCCTGTAGGGTGGCAACTGCTACTCCTGTAGGGTGGCTACTGCTATTGCTGTGGGGTGGCTACTGCTACTGCTGTAGGTTGGCTACTGCTACTGCTACTCCTGTAGGGTGGCTACTGCTGTAGGATGGCTACTGTTACTGCTGTAGGGTGGCTACTGCTACTCCTGTAGGGTGGCTACTGCTGTAGGATGGCTACTGTTACTGCTGTAGGGTGGCTACTGCTACTCCTGTAGGGTGGCTACTGCTGTAGGATGCTACTGTTACTGCTGTAGGGTGGCTACTGCTACTCCTGTAGGGTGGCTACTGCTGTAGGATGGGCTCAGAGTTATTGTGTCTATGTGTGTGTGTGGCAGGCTCAAGTTTAAAAGCACTGAGCCCGTGGAAGTGATCTATGATACAGTACGTGATTGTTTTGGTTAAGGACCATCCTGCTGCAAGGGCACAGATCCAAGCATGGAGTGTGTGTGTATGAGTGTGTATAAGTACATAGTCTAAGTGTATTGTGTGTGTGTATGAGTGTGTATAAGTACATAGTCTAAGGGTATTGTGTGTGTGTGTGTGTATGAGTGTGTATAAGTACATAGTCTAAGGGTATTGTGTGTGTGTGTGTGGGGGGGGGGTGTTAATGTCACATGTACAGTACAGTGAAATGCCTTATTTGCTAGCTGCAGACCCAACAATTATTTTTATTTTATTACATTTTTTATTTAACTAGTCAAGTCAGTTAAGAACAAATTCTTATTTACAATGACGGCCTACCAAAAGTCAAAAGGCCTCCTGCGGGGACGGGGGCTGGGATAAAACAATAAAATAAAAGAAATCGGACACATCACCAGAGAGAGACACCACAATACTACATAAAGAGAGACCTAAGACACAGCATGGCAGCAACACAACATGACAACACAGCATGGTAGTTACACAACATGACAACAACATGGCAGCAGCACAAAACATGGTACAAACATTATTTGGCACAGACAAAAGTACAAAGGGCAAGAAGATAGAGACAACACATGATTGAGTCTTTGAATGAAGAGATGGAGATACAACTGTCCAGTTTGAGTGTTATTTAATGTAATGTAATCTAAATGAATACACGCTGTTGTTTCTATGGAACTAGCTCACTCCTCAACATCACACCGCATAGCTAAACATTGAACATACAGAGAACACTGAATTAAAGTGGCTGGAACAGACTTTTCACAGGGGGAAGAGAAGTCACACACTGTCTTATTGATAAGATACTAAGCCCTTAAAAATACAGCAGACATGTATATTTTCTCTTCCTCGTGGGCCTAGTTCCATTTACAATCCTTTCAGATCTGAGAACACCAAAGGCTAGGGAAAAGGATTGGGGATGGGCTACGAGATGGAATCAGGTCTTAAAGAGAAATGGCATCCAGCTAAGCATATCGGCTGCAGTGGTGATTCTAGTGTAATTGTGTGTTAGTATGTTGTAAGCGGAAAGGGTCGTTCCTACCCTAACCAATTCAGGTTCTAACAGTATCTCTCTCTCTCTGTCAGGCCTGAGACCCAGCAAAAAGCCCCGGTGTCTGCCCCCACTCCCCCGCCTCCCCCTCCAGCCCCCCCTGAGCCGGCCGTCCCCCCAGAGCCAGAGGAGGAGATCTTAGGCTCTGACGATGAGGAGCAGGAGGACCCCGCAGACTACTGCAAAGGTGGGGGGAGATAATACACACTCACAAACCCCCGCACGTAGGCACACACACACGTGTAGAACTTCCATAGCTTATACGTGCATACACAACTATCCAGTTCTGTCTTCTTAACTCTTATCTCCTCCCCCTTTCTCTCTTTACCTCTCTACCTCTACACTCTTTCTTTCTCCCGTCTTTCTCACACATGCCGCATACACCCCTCTCCCTAGACACACTCACTGAAGGCGTCAGCATGCTTCAGTTCGGCTAGCGCCTAGCCGAGTGGGCTTGCATACTCCCTCAAAAGTCCTTCGCTTGAAAAACTAGAAAAAAGTGGCAATAGTACTATTTGTCCATTTTGAGATGCTGTAGCCAGTATATGCTCACCTCAAAATAGTCCAAATGTATCTAAAATAACGAAAGAAATGTTATTCATTTTGACGTTTTTGCCGAGGATATCTTAGTCACGCAATTTTACATCTAACAAAATGTTTGGTGCAGTATTTCTCCAAGAAAAAATGTGCATGAAAACGAGTCGTCTCTCGTTGAATGACAACAAAGACTTTATTGAAGAATCCCTACTGTTGACCAAACAAAAAGGGCTCCAAACTATGGCCTGCTTCTAGAAAAATGTTGTGTGCCTCAACACCAAGTCCAAAAAGAACTAATACCTCACAAAATGTCATCATAATACCGTTTCGGCTGGGAAGCATGCAGACGCTTTCACACACTCTAATACACTTAAACCCATATCTTCATCTCCTTTCTCTCTCTCTCTACCTCTTACTCTGTCTCTTATATCATCCCTGCTGGCTCCTAATGTAATTTGCAGCAGTGTGACTCTAGCCAGAAGCTCTATATGCTTGGCACCAGCACCAAGGCTCAAGGTTGTTGTCTGTGCCAAGAGGGAGTGGTCTTTCTGCTGAGGAGCCTGATATCCTGATAGCTGTGAGGACCTTCTCTCTCTCACTCTTCACTCACTCACTCACTCACTCACTCACTCACTCACTCACTCACTCACTCACTCACTCACTCTCTTTCTTAATCCTCTCTCACTCCCTCCCTCCTACTGATAGCATAGATTCAGTAGCCTGGCTCGAAGTATCAGTATCTTGATTATCTAGGTTTTTCGAACAGTATCTCCCTCTGTTCTCTCTCTGTTCTCTCTCTCTCTCTGTTCTCTCTCTCTCTGTTCTCTCTCTCTCTCTGTTCTCTTTCTCTCTGTTCTCTCTCTCTCTGTTCTCTCTCTCTCTGTTCTCTCTCTCTCTGTTCTCTCTCTCTCTCTGTTCTCTCTCTCTCTCTGTTCTCTCTCTCTCTGTTCTCTCTGTTCTCTCTCTGTTCTCTCTCTCTCTCTCTGTTCTCTCTCTCTCTGTTCTCTCTCTCTCTCTGTTCTCTCTCTCTCTCTCTCTCTGTTCTCTCTCTCTCTCTCTCTCTGTTCTCTCTCTCTCTCTCTCTGTTCTCTCTCTCTCTCTCTCTGTTCTCTCTCTCTGTTCTCTCTGTTCTCTCTCTCTCAGGTGGATACCATCCGGTGAAGATAGGGGACTTGTTCAATGGGAGGTACCATGTGATCCGCAAGCTGGGCTGGGGTCACTTCTCCACCGTATGGCTGTGCTGGGACATCCAGTGAGTCTCACACACACACACACCCACACACACCCACACACACACACACACACACACACACACACACACACACACACACACCTGTCAATGGGAGTCAGACGGGTCACCACGATGACCAACTCATCACCATGACAACGGTTGCAACAAAACCACTCCTACACAGTGACACAGTAGACAGTAGCAGCTGCAGTGTAATGGGACACAGTGACACAGTAGACAGTAGCAGCTGCAGTGCAATGGGACACAGTGACACAGTAGACAGTAGCAGCTGCAGTGTAATGGGACACAGTGACACAGTAGACAGTAGCAGCTGCAGTGCAATGGGACACAGTGACACAGTAGACAGTAGCAGCTGCAGTGTAATGGGACACAGTGACACAGTAGACAGTAGCAGCTGCAGTGTAATGGGACACAGTGACACAGTAGACAGTAGCAGCTGCAGTGTAATGGGACACAGTGACACAGTAGACAGTAGCAGCTGCAGTGTAATGGGACACAGTGCCACAGTAGACAGTAGCAGCTGCAGTGTAATGGGACACAGTGACACAGTAGACAGTAGCAGCTGCAGTGTAATGGGACACAGTGACACAGTAGACAGTAGCAGCTGCAGTGTAATGGGACACAGTGACACAGTAGACAGTAGCAGCTGCAGTGTAATGGGACACAGTGACACAGTAGACAGTAGCAGCTGCAGTGTAATGGGACACAGTGACACAGTAGACAGTAGCAGCTGCAGTGTAATGGGACACAGTGACACAGTAGACAGTAGCAGCTGCAGTGTAATGGGACACAGTGACACAGTAGACAGTAGCAGCTGCAGTGTAATGGGACACAGTGACACAGTAGACAGTAGCAGCTGCAGTGTAATGGGATACAGTGACACAGTAGACAGTAGCAGCTGCAGTGTAATGGGACACAGTGACACAGTAGACAGTAGCAGCTGCAGTGTAATGGGACACAGTGACACAGTAGACAGTAGCAGCTGCAGTGTAATGGGACACAGTGACACAGTAGACAGTAGCAGCTGCAGTGTAATGGGACACAGTGACACAGTAGACAGTAGCAGCTGCAGTGTAATGGGACACAGTGACACAGTAGACAGTAGCAGCTGCAGTGTAATGGGACACAGTGACACAGTAGACAGTAGCAGCTGCAGTGTAATGGGACACAGTGACACAGTAGACAGTAGCAGCTGCAGTGTAATGGGACACAGTGCCACAGTAGACAGTAGCAGCTGCAGTGTAATGGGACACAGTGCCACAGTAGACAGTAGCAGCTGCAGTGTAATGGGACACAGTGACACAGTAGACAGTAGCAGCTGCAGTGTAATGGGACACAGTGACACAGTAGACAGTAGCAGCTGCAGTGTAATGGGACACAGTGCCAAAGTGTTAACCACACTGATGGATAACAGTCTCAGTGACAGAATATCACTGTTCACTAGGTTACATCGCACAGCTCGCCCATATATGATATGGATCTCTCTGTGTGTTATGTGTTTCTTGTTTCAGGGTGAAGAACTTTGTGGCGATGAAGGTGGTGAAGAGTGCTCAGCATTACACAGAAACAGCCCTGGATGAGATCAAACTGCTCAGATGTGTGAGTAGCGACTCTGTGTGTGTGTGTGTGTGTGTGTGTGTGTGTGTGTGTGTGTGTGTGTGTGTGTGTGCTTCGTTTCCCCATGCCTCGCACATCTCTCTCACACCCTCCGTCCTGATCTCTCTATTTTTGTCGTTCATCTCCAGGTGAGAGAGAGTGACCCCTCTGACCAAAACAAAGAAATGGTGGTTCAGCTGATAGACGACTTCAAGATCTCTGGAATCAACGGAATACGTATCCTTGTCTACAGAGGGTGTGTGTGTATACTTATATGCTCTTTATATCTGCGTATGTATCTCAGTGATGAAGCTGTGGTCCTCCTTGACCAGCTGTCCCAGATGTGTGTATGGTGTTTGAGGTTCTGGGACACCACCTTCTAAAGTGGATCATCAAGTCCAACTACCAGGGCCTTCCTCTTCCCTGTGTTAAGAGTATTATCAAACAGGTATGCCACACACGCTAGTGCTGAGCGGTTAACCAAAAGGTTTTTTAAACAACTCATTGACCGACATCGGTTCAATTATTTGAATTCCATTTTGTTCTGTTTTTTTTTATTCTGGGAGCTCAGTGCACAGTTTTTCTAGATAATTCAGATCCAGCCTGAACTGTGCAATGTAGTAGGGATTTGTAGTTTCCAACAGGCCAATATTCTACATAGTTTAGCACAGAAAACGTGGTAATTAACTACAATGACCATAATCCACTGCACACTTACTTGTCTGGTCTGTGTGGGGCAGACATGGAAGGGAGAGAAAGGACAGTAGAACATGCGAGAGGGATAGAGAACAGTTGCTTCGCGAGGTATCTCTACCTGAAAGTAAATTATCTAAGTGATTGATTTTTGGTATTCAGCAGTCATAAAAGTTTGCCTTGTTTACTTTGAAGATCTACTAAAATAGGGGTTTTGTCAGACAGCATAGGCAACATCTCTAGAGATGAGATGATGAATTGGAATGAAATAATACATTTATCAAATAAACTAATATACACAACATACATATTTTATTAAAGTAATGTGAATAAATGATGGTTAATAAGTGATAACCAGTAATGGGCAGTCACTACCATCATAGGACTTGTATTCATTGTTTTGTTGTTGTCACAGTATTCACATAATACATAGTGCCTTTTAATGTTTTTTTTAAATCGTATTAATCAAAACCGTGACTATTTTGTAAATAATCTAACCGAAACCGAACAGACCTTAAAAAGCACTAACACACACTCATGCATTCATGCACAAACGGACACAAACTCGCGCACGCAAGCACACACTCACACATCCTCATTTACTTGACTCAGACACATTCACATACACACATCACTTTCACTTCCATAAACACTCTTTATTTGCACCAACAATGAGAGGAAGAGAAGTGATATTGCCAGCCAGAGGCACTACTGCAGGCCAGTCCAGTTCAGTACAATACATGTTGTTGACTTCACAAGGCCTTCACAGGCCTTTCCCTTCCCCCTGAAGACCAGAGCAGAGCAGCATGTGAATTAAAGTTATCTGTTCATCTCTGCTGCCTCCCACTTGAAAAGCCCACTGAAGATGAATAGAAACTGCTCTCAACTTCAATACAAAAGCCCCTGAAATCAAACACTGGCAAACACACACACACCAAACAAAACAACAACAGCAGCCTTGTCCCCGATGGAGGATGACTAAGATCAAAGGAATGGCTCATTTAGCGTTGTGAGAGCATCAGTGGTGTTTCATCTGTGATGTGTGTGTGTGTGTGTGTTTGCTTGCACGTGTGTCTGTGTTTGTGTGTGTGTGCGCATTTGTGCACGCTTGTGTTCCTGTGTTCATGTAGGTTCTGCAGGGCTTGGACTACCTCCACAGCAAGTGTAAGATCATCCACACGGACATCAAGCCAGAGAACATCCTGATGTGTGTGGACGATGCGTTTGTCCGCCGCATGGCCGTGGAAGCCACAGAGTGGCAGAAGGCTGGGGCACCCCCGCCCTCTGGATCTGCAGGTAGGGTACAGACCACCTCACCCACTAACTCACTGTCTGTAGAAGGAAATAGCAGGGTTAAAAGAATCATTATCACCCAAGAATCACAGTTTTTCCTAAGCCGTCTGACAAAATTTGAAGGTGAACTATCCCTCTAAGCGTTATCCAAATAGTTAGTTATAGCCTTGTCTTCATTTCAAACTGAAGTGTTTTGTGAGTCCAACAGTGACTTGTGAATAAAGCCTGTCAGATATATTTAAAAGGAGTACTTAGGACTGTTTTACCCTAAACCTGTGTAGAGAGATCTTTCGCTGCTTGACTTGAGGTTCAGTCTTAGTTGAATCGGTACAGTGAGCTCTTTGTAGAGGAGGCATGAGGGTAATATTCATCATGAACCGTTTGATTCTTATGACCAATTACTTACTCAAAGACAAGGTCTAATGCTAGTATAGGGAAGTCTCTGTTTCACTGTTTTTAACCACTATCCTACTAGCAGTAGATTCATCTATCGGCGGTTCTGATAACAGGAGTGTCCTGCTGTGTATCAGTACAGCGGTCACACCATTAAGGAATCTGTGAATCAATCAGATGAATCAATCAGTTGGGCGGTCTCTTAGTTTGTTGCTTCAGCTTGCCTGCCTGAGCCAACCAATCAATTTGGTGAGAGCGCTCTCCTAGTTTGATTTGATAGGCACATAGATTGCTTGAGAGCTTGTGGCTCCACTAAAAGCTAGCTGTTTGTGAGAGTGATCACGGAAACGTGCCTTTAGCAAGTGGAGAGAGGAGGAAAGGGTGGAAGCAGAGTTTTTAAGCATTCTTATCTGGCCAGCGCGCACTTCCCTATTGTCTTGGCCTATGTTCCTTCAACTTCTCCCTGAAACTTTACTACTTGTTTGTCCTGTCACGTGTGTGCCCTGGCAGTCAGGGGTCAAGTAGTCTCGACATCACACGGATGTAGTCAAGGCTAGGGGTCTTGACCCCCTCATGAACTCCTCATGAACCCTTCCATGAGCTGTCTGTCAATCACATTCAGCTCAACCAACAGGAACCCTCTGTAATTAACGGTAATTCCATGACTTACTTTTCCTCAGAAATCAGTATTGTTCCAGACATCCTCATACTGCTCACACACCTATGAGTCAGGCTGGAATGATGATGACTTCTATGTATCTGGGCATTGCGTAAAACATGGAGAAAAGGGTTGATTTCTATGAATCTAGGAAAAGGGAATAAAGCTGTCTGAAATGACTTTGATTAAATCCTCCATTCAACTCACAGTTCATCCAAAGATTCTGTATGAAGTCTGTAAGAGGGTATAAATAATTGAATGGGGTGTTATCTTATTCAGAGGTATATATTATTATTATTATTACAGGACTTGTGGGGATGATATGTTTGAAGGTGAACTTTCTCCTGACTCTGACTCTGTTTCATCCCAACAGTCAGCACAGCACCACAAGCCAAACCGGTGAGTACCACAATGTTCTGTATAAATCTCAGGGCAGAATATACAATGTTTTCTATCTCATTCTAGTCACTCAGCCCATGGGTCGTTGTAAGTCAGTGACTTTAATGGACTCTTCCTCATCCTCTCTCCTCCTCCTCTCTCCTTTTCTCTAGGTAGGGAAGATCTCTAAGAACAAGAAGAAGAAGCTGAAGAAAAAACAGAAGCGTCAGACCGAGCTGTTGGAGATACGCATGCGGGAGATCGAGGCCCTGGAGAGGGAGGCTGAGAAACAGAGGGCCACAGAGGGCCCCGATGGTGAGGGGGACACACACTCCCCAAAACACACACCCCGCAACGCGGCACTGGGGCCCGCCGTCGCACTGGGCGAGAGTGATGACGAAGACGATGACGATGAAGAGGATGGAGACGAGGAGGAGGAAGGAGAGACGGAGAGGGAGAGGCCAACCAGGCTAACCAATCACACCTGTGAGTTGACATGGTTTGATTGTCAATCAGTGTGGTGGTGATGGTTTTATATTCATTCACTCAATGTGTTGGTTATTCACTCATTCCATTGTGTGTGTGTGTGTGTGTGTGTCAGAGCTGTGTGGATAGAGTGCTGTACCAAGCTGAGAGTGAATAGAATTGAATGGAGAACTGGAGGAGGATGGGCCGGCCTCCAACCTCTCCACCCACACTAGGCTGACACTCTAAAAAGTGCCGGGTTAAAAACAACAACATTTGGGTTATTTGGTAACCCAGTGGTGGGTAAATATTGGACAGAACACATGCTAGGTTATTTTTACCCAGCCAGTTGGGTTGTTGAATTACCCAAACATGGCTTAATTTAATCATCAATTGGGTTTTTGTTGACTTTCACGTTGGGTTAACCCAGCACCTGGGTCTTTTTTAATGTAATTCATAGGTTCTTTTCAAGAGGTTTGGCCTATTAGGGCCGTGGCTTTCAAATAATAATTTTTGGCCACCCGTGAGAGTAAATTTAATTCCTGTTCATCATGTTAAGTTTGTATACCTCAAAATAGCATTTTCCTTGAATATTTGTGCACATTACATATTTTGAGATAAAATTGATAACATATTATTTACATATTGCAGCAAAGTTGTGGAACTCATACACTTCTGTAAGCGTCATTGAATCTACCAAAATGTCAATGTTCAACCTTAACATGTGATAACAATACAACAGAACAGATTAACCGGAATTACATTTACTCTTGCAGGTGACCAAAAATAACTACCGGAAAGCATGCCCCTATTAAGCCAGTCTTCTGATCTGACCCGCTGGGTCATAACTCAATGTACTGCGTGGGAGAAATGCAAGGCGGATTCATAAACAGCTACAGTCTAACCCAAGCTCTCGCTTTCCTCCCACCCTCTCTCTCTGCCTCTCTCCCTTCTCTCTTTTTCACTCCTCCACTCTTTCTCTCCCCCTGTCTTTCAGGTGCAGCCACACCTCAGGAACAGTCAGAGGTGCCCCCCACCCCAGAGGCAGCAGCAGAGCCAGAGGGGGAGCCCACCCCCAGCCCTACCCCAGAGACAGAGACACAGAACCCCACACCCACCACCACTACACCTGGGGATGGCAACGGAGCTACCACGAACCCAGAGGGAGAGGGTGAGGAGGGGGAGAAAGAGGAGGTTAAGGAAGAGAATGACAATGAGGAGGAGGAGGAGGAAGATGGGGAAGAAGAGGATGAGGAAGACTTGGTTCCAGGTCTTGCCGAAAAAGATGAGAAAGAGGAACCAAGAACAGAGGAGGAGGTGAAGGGTGAGGAGACCAAGGAGCAGGAAAAGGACAAAGAGGAAGAGGAGGAGGACGACGATGACGACGATGATGACGAAGACGATGATGATGACGATGATGAAGACGACGATGCTGATGAAACAGAAACGGGCGCTGACGACCTCACCAACTCCATCTCCACCACCATGGGACACAACAACAACACCCCCAAAACCAATGGCCATGTCCTCCTAGGGGGTGAGGAGAGGGACAGGGAGAGATTTCCCAGAGCCAACCCCCCAGCTCCTACCTCCTCCCCCATCCCTCTGCACTGCCCTCTGGTAGAGTCAGAGATTAGCTGCACGGACAGGGATCAAAGCTCTCTCAGCTCCTCCTACGAGCTCTTCAATGGCGAGGTGGTCACGCCAGGCCTGACCAACGGGGCGCAGCGCCACAGGGGCACGGCGCCACGCTTCCCCGACCTGCCTCTGGACCCTGACCCGGGTAGCCCCGTCACAGTGGGCGAAGCTGGTCAATCGGGGTCCGGGACCTCCCCTCACAGCCCCACTGCAGACCGCAGTCGTACTGTGTCGTCCTCAAGCACTGGAGACACGCCTAAAGGTGAGATATTTCTCCTTTCTCTCTATTTTGCTCTCTCTTTCACTCTTTCACCCACATGCATGGACACAGATGTGCATATACAGCTAAAATGGCGCCTGAGAAGAAGGCCTTCTCGTGTGGGGGAGGAGGTAGGGAAGTGTGTCCCCAACCGATTGTGTTTTTTGTTAGTTTGTTTGCGTTGTTTGTAACTTGTACATTTCTAATTTTTTATTTTATTTTGTACATATATTGCCGCTACCATCTCTTATGACCGAAAATAACTTCTGGACATCAGAATCTGACGAGTCTGACGCGAACGATTTACTGCTTTCTCGAGAACAGGCCCAGATCCCTGGGATTTGCGTGAAGAGAAGACGGAGAAAAAGGGGCCAGAGGGCAGGCTGTCTTCTGAGAATTCGTAGGTGATCAAATAAACCCCCACTTCCTTCCATTCTGCTAGCAAACATGCAATCTTTGGAGAATAAAATCGATGATGCAATAAATGAAACTACCAAAAGGACATTCAAAACTGTAATATCCTATGCTTCACGTAGTCGTGGCTGAACGACGACACTATCAACATACAGCTGGCTGGTTATACGCTGTACTGGCAGGATAGAACAGCGGTGTCTGGTAAGACAAGTGGTGGCGGACTATGTATTTTTGTAAACAACAGCTGGTGCACGATATCTAAGGAAGTCTCAAGCTATTGCTCGCCTGTGGTAGAGTATCTCATGATAAGCTGTAGACCACACTATCTACCTAGAGAGTTTTCATCTATATTTTTCGTAGCTTTTTACATACCACCACAGTCAGAGACTGGCACTATGACAGCATTGAATGAGCTGTATTCCGCCATAAGCAAACAAGAAAACACCCACCCAGAGGCGGCACTCCTAGTAGCCGGGGACTTTAATGCAGGGAAACTTAAATCCGTTTTACCAAATTTCTATCAGCATGTTAAATGTGCAACGAGAGGAAGAACTACTCTGGACCACCTTTACTCCACACACAGAGACGCATACAAAGCTCTGCCTTGCCTTCCATTTGGCAAATCTGACCATTATTCTATCCACCTGATTCCTGCTTACAGGCAAAAATGAAAGCAGGAAGCACCAGTGACTAGATCAATAAAAATGTGGTCAGATGAAGCCGATGCTAAGCTACAGGATTGTAAACTACTAATATGCTTGCTTCGAGGCAAATAGCACTAAATCATGCATGAGAGCATCAGCTGTTCCCGAAAGACTGTGTGATCACGCTCTCCGCAGCTGATGTGAGAAAGACCTTTAAACAGGTCAACATTCACAAGTCCGCAGGGCCAGACAGATTACCAGGACATGTACTCCGAGCATGCGCTGACCAACTGGCAAGTGTCTTCACTGACATTTTCAACTTCTCCCTATCCGAGTCTGTAATAACAACATGTTTTAAGCAGACCACCATAGTGCCTGTGCCCAAGAACACTAAGGTAACCTGCCTAAATGACTACCGACCCACAGCACTCACGTCTGTAGCCATGAAGTGCTTTGAAAGGCTGGTCATGGCTCACATCAACACCATTATCCCAGAAACCCACTCCAATTTGCATACCGCCCCAACAGATCCACAGATGATGCACTCTCTATTGCACTCCACACTGCTCTTTCCCACCTGGACAAAAGGAACACCTATGTGAGAGTGCTATTCATTGACTACAACTTAACGTTCAACACTATAGTGCCATCAAAGATCATCAATAAGCTAAGGACCCTGGGACTGAACACCTCCCTCTGCAACTGGATCCTGGACTTCCTGACGGGCTGCGCCCAGGTGGTAAGGGTAGGTAACAACACATCCGCCAAGCTGATCCTCAACACAAGGCCCCTCAGGGGAACGTACTCAGTCCCCTCCTGTACTACCTGTTCACTCATAACTTCATGGACAGGCACGACTCTAACACCATCATTACGTTTGCCGATAACACTACAGTGGTAGGCCTGATCACCGACAACGACGAGACAGCCTATAGGGAGGAGGTCAGAGACCTGGCCATGTGGTGCCAGGACAACAACCTCTCTCTCAACGTGATGATTGTGGAGTACAGAAAAAAGAGGACAGCGCATGCCCCCATTTTCATTGACGGGGCTGCAGTGGAGCAGGTTGAGAGCTTCAAATTCCTTGGTGTCCACATCACCAACAAACTAACATGGTCCAAGCACACCAAGACAGTCGTGAAGAGGGCACTGCAAAACCTATTACCCCTCAGGAGACTGAAAATATCTGGCATGAGTCCTCAGATCCTCAAAAACGTTCTACAGCTGCACCATCGAGAGCATCCTGACTGGTTGCATCACTGCCTGGTAGGACAACTGCTCGGCCTCCGACCGCAAGGCATTACAGAGGGTAGTGCGAATGGCCCAGTACATCACCGGGGCCAAGCTTCCTGCCATCCAGGACCTCTATACCAGGCAGTGTCAGAGGAAGGCACTAAAAATTGTCAAAGACACCAGCCACCCTAGTCATAGACTGTTCTCTCTGCTACCGCATGGCAAGTCTAGGTCCAAGAGGCTTCTAAACCGCTTCTACCCCAAAGCCATAAGACTCCTGAGCACCTAATCAAATGGCTACCTAGACTATTTGCATTGCCCCCCCCCCCCCCCTCCTTTTGCACCGCTGCTACTCTCTGTTGTTGTCATCTATGCATAGTCACTTAAATAACTCTACCTCCATGTACATATTACCTCAACTAACCGGTGCCCCCGCACATTGACTCTGTACCAGTACCCCCTGTATATAGTCTCGCTATTGCTATTTTACTGCTGCTCTTTAATCACTTGTTACTTTTTTTCTTATTCTTATCTGTATTTTTTTAAACTGCATTGTTGGTTAGGTGCTTTTAAGTAAGCATTTCACTGTAAGGTCTACACCTGTTGTATTCGGCGCATGTGACTAATAACATTTGATTTGATTTGACATGAAGTCATAGAGACACACGTGCTGGACATTCTCTGCCTGCTGCCTGTCCTTTTCCCCAACAATAACACATTTATCCTAACTAGATGATGTGGTTCTAGCCAAGGCCAAAGCAGCAGACCTCCTGGTTAACCCCCTGGACCCTCGCAACGCTGACACACTCCGAGTCAAGATAGCTGACCTGGGCAACGCCTGCTGGGTGGTAAGTTTGTGTGTGTGTGTGTGTGTGTGTGTGTGTGCGCGCACGCACGCGGAGGTATATGAGTGTGTGTATAGGGTTCTCAAACCCTTTTCCTGGAGAGCTACCCTCCTGCAGGTTTTCACTCCAACCCAGTTGTAACTAAGCTGGTTCAGCTTTTCAACCAGCTAATTATTAGAATCAGGTGTGCTTGCTTAGGGTTGGAGTGAAAACCTACTGGACGGTAGCTCTCCAGGAACAGTTGGAGAGCCCTGGTGCACAGTATGTGTATGGGTGTTTTGCAATAGACACAGATGCATAATATACAGTATACAATATAGTTTATCCATCTCTTCTCTCTCCCCTCTCTCTCTCCTCTTCCTCTCTCTTTCCCCTCTCTCGCTCTTCTCTCTCGCTCCTCTCTTTCTCCTTCCTCCTCTCTCTTTATCCTATCTCTCTCCTCTCTCTTCCTCACTGTCTCTCAGCACAAGCACTTCACAGAGGATATTCAAACCAGACAGTACCGCTCCATAGAGGTCCTGATAGGAGCTGGATACAGCACTCCTGCTGACATCTGGAGCACCGCCTGCATGGTGAGCACACAAACACACACATGCCTGTGCACACACACATGCCTGTGCACACACACACACACACATCAGTACTGACTGATGACTCTATCCGGTCTGTGTCCTGCAGGCGTTTGAGCTGGCTACAGGAGACTACCTGTTTGAGCCCCACTCTGGGGAGGACTACTCCAGGGATGAGGGTGAGTCTATACACACTGTTCTCCTAATAGACCAGCCTCATACTAAACACAATAGTACATGTTTATCTATGTAGTGATGTAGAAATAGCTGTTTAATATGTGTTGTTGTGTTGATAATGTGTTTAGACTGAGTAATTGTGTAGTTACAACTGTTGTAGCAGTGCTATGAGTCTGTAGTCATTTAGGCAGGTTACCTTAGTGTTCTTGGGCACAGGTTGAAAATGTCAGTGAAGACACTTGCCAGTTGATCAGCGAATGCTCGGAGTACACATCCTGGTAATCCATCTGGCCCTGCAGCCTTGTGAATGTTGACCTGTTTAAAGGTCTTACTCACAACGGCTACGGAGAGCATGATCATACAGTCGTCTGGAATAGCTGATGCTGTCATGTATGCTTCAGTGTTGCTTGCCTAGAAGTTAATTAGCTCATCTGGTAGGCGCGTGTTACTGGGCAGCTCGCGGCTATGCTTCCCTTTGTATTCTGTAATCTGACGGGTGTCGGAGCCGGTGTAGTACGATTCGATCTTAGTCCTGTATTGACGCTTTGCCTGTTTGATGGTTCGTCGGATGCCATAGTGGGATTTCTTATAAGCTTCCGGGTTAAAGTCCTGCTCCTTGAAAGCGGCAGCTCTACCCTTTAGCTCAGTGCAGATGTTAACTGTAATCCATGTCTTCTGGTTGGGGTATGTACGTACAGTCACTGTGGGGACGACGTCATCAATGCACTTATTGATGAAGCCAGTGACTGACGTGGTGTACTCCTCAATGCCATCTGAAGAATCCCGGAACATATTCCAGTCTGTGCTAGCAGAACAGTCCTGTAGCTTAGCATCTGCGTCATTAGACAACTTCCGTATTGAGCAAGTCACTGGTGCTTCCTGCTTTAGTTTTTGCTTGTAAGCAGGAATCGGGAGGATAGAATTATGGTCAGATTTGCCAAATGGAGGGTGAGGGACAGCGTTATATGCATCTGTGTGTGGAGTAAAGGTGGTCTAGAGTTTTTTTTCCCCCTCTGGTTGCACATTTAACATGCTGGTAGAAATGAGGTAAAACGGATTTAAGTTTCCCTGCATTAAAGTCACTGGCCACTAGGAGCGCTGCCTCTGAACGAGCGTTTTCTAGTTTTCTTATGGCCTTATACAGCTCATTGAGTGCGGTCTTAGTGCCAGCATCAGTTTGTGGTGGTAAATAGACACCTATAAAAAAATATAGTTGAAAACTCTCTTGGTAAATGGTGTGGTCTACAACTTATCATGAGATACTCTACCTCAGGCGAGCAAAACCTTGAGACTTCGGTAATGTTAGATTTCGTGCACCAGCTGTTGTTTACAAATATACACAGACCGCCACCCCTTGTCTTACCGGAGGCAGCTGTTCTATCTTGCCGATGCCGCAAAAACCTCGCCAGCTGTATGTTATCCATGTCGTCGTTCAGCCACGACTCGGTGAAACATAAGATATTACAGTTTTTAATGTCCCGTTGGTAGGATATTTTTGTAATCCAGTGATTGTACGTTGGCTAATAGGACTGATGGTAGAAGCAGATTACCAATTCAAAGCACACACAATAGCACAATTGGTTAGTTAATAAAATTTGCAGCCATCTCCTCTGGCGCCATTGTTAAAACCTTCACATCCACACCTTCTCACTCCCTAAACCCCATCTATTCTGGCTCATGTCTGAATCCCCACCCGCCCCATAACTCCACCATCCTGTCCATCCCTGAGTCTAGTCCAGTTGACCTCCTGCACAGTGTCACATCAACCCTCCTGTTGATCTCATGTCCAGCCACCCACATTTGACCCCATACATATTTCACCATACTATCAATATAAATGGCAAGTAGTAAATATGTATAAACAGATACTGCCATGATATCTTCATTGATGACAATGAGAGCCACTGAATTGTATTCAGTTAGAATCAGACCATTATTTGGTGATGAGTCTCTCAGATTGAAAGATAATAGATGCATGCTTCTCTACTCCAAACCCACTGCACTCTCTACTCCATCTCACCACCTCTGGTGTGGGGTCACTAACACTGAGCTCTCTGTCTCTACCTCTTTTTCACTTTCCCCCCTTTCCTTTTCCTCTTACCTCTCCCTTCCTTGCTTGTCCTCCTTTCTTCTCTTTTTTCTCCCATTCCCTCCTCTCCGGTTCCTTGTCCTCCTTTTTCTCTCTCCTTTATATTTTCTCCCTCTACTCCTCTTTTCTTATTCCTCCTTGTTCCCTCTATCCTTTTCTTCCTTTCCCTGTTCCTCTTCCTTCTTCCTTCCTCTCTCCTCTTCCTCCCCCTTCTCCTCCTCGTTTTCCTCTTCCTCCTTTCTCCCTCTCTCCTCTGTAGACCATATAGCCCACATCATTGAGCTGCTGGGCATTATTCCACGGCACTTTGCACTCTCCGGAAAATATTCCCGGGAGTTCTTCAACCGAAGAGGTAGCACTGGGGGAAAGTGCTGGTGGGACGGAGACACACAGACGCCTGAGCGCACACACTGACTCAGACAGTCAGATGGACATACAGGAATACAAATAGAGTGGAATGGGAATGATATAATAAGTCCAAAAGCAATAAGGGGTTTTGCAGCAAATTGCCTGGCATTCCAACACACACTTGTTGTGAACAGTAGTTAAAGATACGAAGGACATAAAGAGGGAATAGTACTGTATGTAATTCACACACACTATCAAACCAGTTTAGGCATAGTCCTCTCCACTAACTTCTTGAGAGACTTACTGTCCCGTCAGTCAGTCTGTCTGTCAGTCAGTGTGGTGTCTCCAGGCAGCAGTGTGTCCGTCCGTCCCTTCAGCGTGTGTGTATGTTTGTGATGTAATGCTGTGCCATGCCTGTTGTTTGGTGGTGTGGCCTGTGGTGGCCGGGGTTCAGATCACATCGCTCTGATCATGGAGCTATTGGGGAAGGTTCCACGCAAAGTGGTCGCCGCCGGGAAGCACAGCCGAGAGTTTTTCTCCAAGAAAGGTAACGTCACGATGAGTCACTACCCCAATGAGGCAATGACAGGAACAGTATATCTCTAAATATTAGTACATGTACATACACAGTTTACACCATTGTTACACTTGTAACAAAGCTTGTAGTCTGCACACAGGTGGCTGGTGGCACCTTAATTGGGGAGGAGGGGCTCGTGGTAACGACCTGAGCAGAATCAGTGGAATGGTATCAAATACATCAAACACATGATTTCCAGGTGTTTGATGCCATTCCATTCGCTCCGTTCTGGACATTATTATGAGCCGTTCTCCCCTCAGCAGCCTCCACTGAGTCTGCAGTCGTCTGCAGTAGTATTTGTGGTGTGTGTCCACCTAGAAATACATACAATCCCTTAGAAATTGTGCCTAATTTTACACTTAGAAAAAAGGGTTCCAAAAGGGTTCTTTGGCTGACCCCATAGGAGAACCCTTTTTGTTTTCAAGGAGAACCCCTTTGGGTTCCATGTTGAACCCTGTGTGGAAAGGGTTCTACATGGAACCCAAAAGGGTTCTACTTGGAACCAAAAAGGATTCTCCTATTCCTTTCTACCTGGCTGGTAGAAACAGCATGCTACCCTGCTTCTACCCTGCTTCTCTCATGTTAGAGTCATGGGGCTCTGATATTCTGATTGATGCTCTCTCTCTCTCCCTCAAAGGTCTTGTCGGCTGTAAATAATGTCTTAATTCACTCCTTTTATCTCTGTGGTGTTCATGTGTTCTGACTGACTCCCAGTCAGACACTGCTCCAGGCTCTTGATTTGCCTTTCTTGGGCTGTCTCTCAATAGTCAGAAGCTTGTTTCCTTTCCTTCATCTACACTGTAAATAATTATAAATAATAAGGTCAGTGAAAGGCAATATGTGAAAGCAATATGGGGAAGCCTTGCTTCCACCCATTCATTGTTGATGAAAGCAAAGACACATAGAAAGGATGCCACTACGGAGTATTGAGATGCAGCCCGAGTTCTACTCTCTCTTCTGTCTCTCTTTTTTTATTCTCTCTCTTTGTATTGCGCTCTCACTCTCTTTCTCATTGTAAGTCTTTATATAGCATCGCATTGTAACTTATTACTCTTCATTTCTCTCTCTCTCGGTCTTTCTCTCACTCCCTCCCCCATCCCTCTCTCTCTACTTCCCACTATAGGTGAACTGAGGCACATCACCAAGCTGAAGCCCTGGTCTCTGTTTGATGTGTTGGTGGAGAAGTACGGCTGGGCACCAGAGGACGCCGGCCACTTTACCCACTTCCTGCTGCCCATGTTGGAGATGGTCCCAGAGAAGAGGGCGTCAGCCGGGGACTGCCTCAGCCACCCCTGGCTCAACTCGTAGCGACACCAGCCCCCCCCACTAGTGGCAGCCTCCACAACCTGCTCAAAGCCAGGCACTCGAGGCTGGAGAGAGAGCGAGAGGGAGGAGGAGGGTGTGGGGGGGGGGTACAGGGGGCTCCCTGTTCTCGGTCCCGCCCTGCCTTGTCCTGAGCCCGCCACACACATACACATAGGCATACACAAATGCAACACAGACACCCACAGAGCCTCAGCAGAAGCCACAAAGCTGTCAAAGACCAGACAGAGAGAGGCTGCTCCCTCTGCTGTCCTCCCCATAGGTCCCATACAACCCCTCACCGGAAGAATAGAGGGCCCCAGGAAGGGAGTTGGATGGAGTCAAACTCCCACAGTTCTAAACAGGCGGGACAGAGATCCCTACACAACATGAGCAGCCATGGTCAGGACAGTGTCTCCTACTTAGAAAGACCAATTCAGTCTAAACAGAGACTAAGCCACCCATATGAATGGGTTCTCTGCAATATCCTGACCAATTTTCTCCTGTCCAGTCTTCTCCGGAGCATAATGGGTTTCCCATTAGAAGTCAATAAGAACCTGTCAGAATGCTGACTGTGTGATTGCTCCATCTGCCTGACCTTACAGCAGCACAGCCCAAACCTGCTGAGGCAGAAGTGTGTTTGTGTAAATATGTGAGTGTTTGTTATTAGTGTGTGTCTACACTGCCCAGTCTGTAGGTGTGTGTGAATGTCCCTCTCCTATAACAGAGGAGCAACAACACTTCCAGATTAGGAGTGGCCCTTTTACCCTACTCTTCCTCTCATCTCTCTCCAGCCCCTGCCCCACTCCCTCTCTCTGTAGGGGTACCTCAACCCTGTACAGCCCCCTCCCCACCCAGCCACCAACACTGAGCTGCATGCCAGTCCCAGCCACTGCAGAGACACAGAGGGCAGCCAGCCCACCAGGGGTCTCCAGAACTGAACCGCTGCCACACAGACAGACAAACAGGGCACGGAACAAACAAAGATCCTAAAAGACTGATGATCGATGAACCGGACTGCTTCTTCTGTAAAGAGTTTCTCTGTCGTGAAAAAGAGTGAAATGCATGGAGAGGCTGATTGATTGACAGGACGGGATGATGATGATGGACAGGTGTTACTTAGTTGTGCGTTTCATTGGTTCGTTTGTTTTTTATCTATGTTTTTGTTTTCTTCTCCTGTCTTTTATTTTGAAGGTGAAGGAGCAACTTGCGCTGACCTTTTTGGTGCCTCGTGTGAGGATAGCGAAGTTCCTCATGTTCACTTTTTCAAATCCTTTCTCCCTTTAACCGTTGACATTCCTGATCCAGTCACACCATTCCTCTCTTCCTCTTTATCCCAAAAACAATCCTTGAGTCCCTATGGCGTGGCAGCTTTACCAGATCTGATTATCCCCCTTATTACCTACAGACGAAACTCTCCATCTTTGAACCTGAGCTTCTCCAGAAGGGGTTCGTCAAATGGAGGTTGCACTTGTCTTTGTAGGATGTCGTTCAGGGATTTACCTTTTACCTTTTAGTCATTTAGCAGACGCTCTTATCCAGAGCGACTTACAGTAGTGAGTGCATACATTTTACTTTTTCGTACTGGTCCCCTGTGGGAATCAAACCCACAACCCTGGCGTTGCAAGCATCATGCTCTACCAACTGAGCCACACGGGAATTACCTTTGTACATAACTCTAAGATCCGGCTCCGGAGAGACGACCGACCGACAGATTTGAAACAAATGCACGCATCATTCCTAAAAGAGGCTGTCACGGACACTGGCCTACGGACACTGGCCTGCACCCCCAGAGCAGATAGTGGCGAGAGGCTGAACCACTCTGGAGGCCACTAAGTGGAATGTGAAACTGCGCCACTTTGTGGCTGATGAGGGTACTGCATTGATGCACTGCAGCATCTCTCAGTGCCAATGCTCCATGCGTTCCACTCCACTGCTCTCTCACGCTCATCACAACTAAGAGTCCAGTTGCCTATTTTTCGCAATAAAATAAAAATGAGTATGTAAAGGGTGAGATATTTTTTAAACTATTTAATGTAAAAGAAGCAAATTTCTCTGTTGTGACAGTGACCGAATCTCGTCCTATTGAGGTGATTGTGTTGGTTTGTTTAGAGATGTTTTTTTCTTTTGTAATTATTATTACTGTCACTAGTTATTTTCTACTCAGTTGTTACCTCTTCCTCCCCTACTATATGGACAACGCTGCTCTGTTTGGACTCGTGACAGTGAAGAACATTTTTTTTTCAATTACGATTTTTTTTGTCACAAAAGCTCCTGATCTCACTCTCTCAGCCATGCTGACTGTTCTTCCTGACAGAATTGCGTCTTTTGTCTGTGTTTTTCATTGACAGATTTAATAAAATTGTAAATTAATGGAGTCCTCTGGCTTGTGGTCTTTGACAGTTTAGAGCCGTTTTCACTAAATACAAATAATATCCTAACTCATTTAAAAAGTAGTTATCCTCAAGACACAAGGAAAAGAGAGAAAATCAAAGTTTTTGATGCATTATTTAATGATCTAACCAGTATATGCATATAAAATATATTTCACTAGCGAGTGTAAAAAGACTTAAAAATGGCAATGTAGTGTTATCATACAGAATGGTGAGGTCAGTTGACTTGACACACCTTACTATATTCTAATACACACTAAAAGGAAGATTTTGCCTAGCCATCAGACATGATTCTAAATGCATTACCTTGTCCTATCAATGGAAAAATAGTCTGTAGTGCTTACAAATAGTGTAAGCACAACATTCTTTTTTTTAACACGGAAATCACATGGGCATTTAAGTATAAATGATGACTTACAGTTAATCTGACCAGCATGTAAGGTAAGGAACAGTTTACCAGGGTAGTTATTGAGATGTTTGGATCCCTTAATCAAGCAATGATTCACATTTCACAGGTAAAAAGCACACACTACACAAGGTATATTCAGTCAGTCACTAATGTAACATGCAGAGGGCCAGGATTTTTTACAGACCATGTGACCAAGAAATACTCTGGGCCCTAAATATGAGACATCCATGGCTGTGTTTGAGAGCATCAATTCTGCTGACTGACCAACAAATCACCTTGCATCATACATATGATTTGTAGATACGTCAGTCTGCTCAGTCGGTGATGCTCTCAAACACTGCCTATTTCTGTGTTGCTCAGATGTAGTGGTATGCGGGTGAGGGGGGTCGGGGTCAGAGGAGGGAGGCAGCGTTCTTGAGCAGCAGAGGCTTAGCCAGCTCCAGTATGTCCAGGTTAGGGTCCAGAGACCTCCCCAGCCCCTCCAGCACCATGATGGCAAACACAATGGACGCAAAGTTACTCTCCAACTTCACCTGATTGAGGGGCAAATAAACCACAAGGTCAACACCAGTCTTGGTAGCAGACTCATATACTGAACACTCAATAAATGAAGTCAATGTGAGATGTCTAGCCATGACTATAGATATTACAGAAAAGGTTGGTGGTTTTCAAACTAGACTCTCACTCCAGGACTGCTTTTATTTACCTTGTGGGTGATGAGCAATCCAAAGACTCTGGATAGCAAATCAGCTACTTGGACCTTCCCCAGTGAGAGAGTGTTGCTGAGGGCATGGTCCACCAGCTCTGCCATCTCCTTCTTGAACCGTGGCACGTCCTGGCACTCGTTGGTCCTGGCATGGTTCAGGATCAGCTCTGCCACCTGTTCCCCCTAAACACAACAGCTATGGATGTTAGAAGCTCATGACATCATTGGATACCCCATCACAATACTCAAGGCAAGTGAGAAGCCTCATAAACCCTCTTTGGCCTACTCTGGAGCAAGTTCTAAATTCATGTTTGTGTGTGGTGTGTGCGTCTCTCACCTGTCGCAGCACCACGGCGGTGAACACGGCTCTGAAGTTCCTACGGTCTCTGTCGCTGAGCTGTGCCACGATGCCAGCGTCCAGCAGCACCAGCTGCAGAGGGGCCGGGGCCGGCCTCATGCTCACCACCACTGTGTCGCACAGGTCCGTCAGGGTGACCCTTTCCTGGGGATCGTTGTCCCCTCCACCCCCGCTACGTTGGACCAGGATGTTACCTGGGTGCAGGTCCGCATGCACAAAGTTATCCACAAACACCTATACAAACACACATAGGAGGATACGGAGCTGGTAAGCTTGATTCAATGTTAAGAAAGAAGAAGGTATATGAAGGGTTTCAAATTTGTATTTCCAGTTGCAAATGTCACAATGAGGGACATGCTTAGGCCCTCTCACCATCTTGAGAAGTGTCTCCACTCCCATCCTGGCAATTCTCTGTTTCACCTTTAGAGGGACCTCAGGTCTCAGGTAGTTGGAGATGGGCTCACTCTCCTGAAACAGTAAACAGGTTACTTATTCAATGGCGAAGGTTAAGTTCTCTCTTTCGACTAATATCATTCATTTGATTCAGTAATGTCCAGAGCAAGCTGGACCCACTACTGGCAAACGATGAACTGAAAGCTTACACAGAATACTCGTTCACTATAGGGGGCTTATTGGAGCTGACATTTGTGACTGAGACTTGTAAAAGTGTGCTTTAAACAATTGCCATTTGTGCCCGCTAGACATACAAATAAGATGATTTATAGATTCCTTACAAATAAGATGATTTATAGATTCCTTTCAAACAAGGTCCAGTTGCGGCCGCAACTTGACTAAATTGTGAATGACTCTTGACGGAATGCAATTGCTTGACTCCCGTGGGGGTGATAAGCACAATATCGTTTGGCGAACTGCAGCAGCCCCCCAAACAATTAGTTGTCGAGTTCATGTTGAGCAGAGACCGTGTATGTTTTGTTTCTACAACGCTGTGTCCATCATAACAATCCATAATCAATCAATTGCATTCATTCTAGCACCATGTGATCAACAATCAGTTGTAAGCATGTCTTCATTCTCTACGATGCCTGCAGCATGATCTATTTTTCTACGCGTACATATGATAGACAGTTGTTGGTCAGAGCACGTCGTCTGGAGCCGCTGAGCGTGTATTAATCCTGCTGTAGGACTCATTGTGGCCAGCAGGCCAAAACGTGACTCTTGACTCAGTAAAAAGAGTTGTTCAAAAAGAATGAATCGTTTGAACTGCGCATCACTATTATTCGACCTCTCCCATAGAGTTTTTGACTGGTGTTGTGTCATTACTTTCTTCTTCATATTTGGCATTGTGGTGAAGGTGCCGTCTGAACTCACCTCAAAGGTTTCCACTAAAATGGACCTGGTGACAAATGGTCGAAGAGGAGTTGGGAACTTGACAAAATCAACATCCTTGAAATTCTCCCGGAATCTTTCGATGTTATTGGCTTCAAACCGCAGGTCAATCTGCAATAAAACTGGATATTCAATCCATAACAACTAAAAACTGCCCTTGAAATAGTGAAAACCTACAGCTATTAAATTGGCACTCAAAGTGTGTGTACTGGAGTTGTCTACCTGTTTGGTCATAAGCACCTCAAACTCCTCCACTATCTCAGGCAGGCTGAGCCATTTCAATCCAGGCAGACAGTTGATGAGCCAGCTGCCTGCCCTCATCAGTAGCATGTCAATCTCTACCTGTCTCCTGATCCCTGGATGAAGCACCTGGACAGAGAGAAGAGGAGGATATGAAGAAAGAGGAGGGCATTTATTGCATGTTTCCTAACAAAATCATGTCCCATATATAATAAGTCAATTTGAGTACAGATATGCAGTTATTGGCACTTCAAAACATTTAACGAATTCCCTGCCTGTGACTTTTAGCACACCATCTCATTGTCACAGCCCTCTCTCAGGGACACAAATGCTGTAACTTTCAAACTCCTGCAGTAGGCTCCCCTTCCCCTCTAGAGCCTAGGCTATGGGTAGTAAACTGGCCCTTCACACCCCTGGCCCTAGAGTCATTCCATGTCAATTCAGAACCCCCCCCCAATTTCAGATTGTGCTGAAATTGTTTCTGTAGTTAGAAACAGATAAGATTAGCATTCCTGAAACATTATTTTGTTTAATTGTAATTTGATCTCTGAGAAATTAAGCTCATTGATTGCATCCAAATTGGCCCTTTAAAATTATTTGGATTCACATAATATTCAAATATAGTACCCAAAATCTGATTTGAACCAACATTTTTTCCTACCTGAGTAAGACATGAGGAATCCAATAAAATGGTCAAAAGCCATACAGTATCAGTTCTCTATATCTGACAAGTAATAATGGAATGCGGCTTGGAGTATTGCTTTTTCATCCTATGTAATGTATTCCCTGTGAAGCTAGTGTTGTTTTTTTCCCTGTTCAATTAACCATTGCAGTCGCTTGCATTATTAACCATAAATTAGTGTGAAAGTATCAGGTTTTGCCCACTAGATGCCGCAGTCCCTGCTATTGCCATAACTTTATTAATGTTGCTGGTCTCTTGTGTTTTTAAATAAATAACATTTTATTTGCAACTTTAGGTAGAAAACCAATAGCTTTTACTCATGATGAAAATAAATTGTGTGGTCATCCTCAAGTCAAGCCAGTCCTCCATGAAAGCAATTGCTTGACATAATGGGAAAATCAAAAGAAATCAGCCAAGACCTCAGGGAAAGAAATGGTAGACCTCCACAAGTCTGGTTCATCCTTGGGAGCAATTTCCAAATGCCTGAAAGTACCACCTTCATCTGTACAAACAATAGAACGCAAGTATATACACCATGGGACCTCGCAGCCATCATACCGCTCAGGAAGGATACGCGTTCTGTCTCCTAGAGATGAACGTACTTAGGTGCGAAAAGTGCAAATCAATCCCAGAACAACAGCAAAGGACCTTGTGAAGATGCTGGAGGAAACAGGTACAAAAGTATCTATATCCACAGTAAAACGAGTCATATATCGACATAACCTGAAAGGCCGCTCAGCAAGGAAGAAGCCACTGCTCCAAAACCGCCATAAAAAAAGCCAAACTACGGTTTGCAACTGCACATGGGGACAAAGATCGTACTTTTTTGTAGAAATGTTTGGCCATAATGACCATCGTTATGTTTGGAGGAAAAAGGGGGAGGCTTGCAAGCCGAAGAACAACATTCCAACCGTAAAACACGGGATGGCAGCATCATGTTGTGGGGGTGCTTTGCTGCAGGAGGGACTGGTGCACTTCACAAAATAGATGGCATCATGAGGCAGGAAGATTATGTGGATATATTGGAGCAACATCTCAAGACATCAGTCAGGAAGTTAAAGCTTGGTCGCAAATGGGTCTTCCAAATGGACAATGACCCCAAGCATACTTCCAAAATTGTGGCAAAATGGCTTAAGGACAACAAAGTCAAGGTATTGGAGTGGCCATCACAAAGCCCTGACCTCAATCCTATAGAAAATTTGTGGGCAGAACTGAAAAAGCATGTGCGAGCAAGAAGGCCCACAAACCTGACTCGGTTACACCAGGAGGAATGGGCCAAAACTCACCCAACTTATTGTAGGAAGCTTGTGGAAGGCTACCCGAAATGTTTGACCCAAGTTAAACAATTTAAAGGCAATGCTACCAAATACTAATTGAGTGTACGTAAACTTCTGACCCACTGGGAATGTGATGAAAGAAATAAAAGCTGAAATAAATCATTCTCTACTATTATTCCTACATTTCACATTCTTAAAATAAAGTGGTGATCCTAACTGACCGAAAGGAATTTTTACAAGGATTAAATGTCGGGAATTGGGAAAAACTGAGTTTAAATGTATTTGGTTAAGGTGTATGTAAACTTCCAACTTCAACTGTATACTACTTGTCAGACATAGTTAACTGATACTGTATACTGGTGGTTGGGGTTGGGTGTGGGGGGGGGGGGCATCTGACCATGTCATTGGATGTTAGGTACTATATTTGGCGATTATATGAATCCAATAAATTCAAATAGCCAATTTGGGTGCAATCAATTAGATCCAATGATATTTCAACAAAATATTGTTTCAGGAATGCAAATTTTTCTGTTTCTAACTACAGAAACAAAGGTAAAAGTAACCTACATATCATTACATACACACAAACTATCTTGGTCAAATAGGGGAGAGTGGCATTGTGCCGAGGTGTTGCTTTATCTGTTTTGTTAAACCAGGTTTGCTGTTCATTTGAAAAATATGAGATGGAAGGGAGTTCCATGCAATAATGGCTCTATATAATAATGTATACTTTCTTGAATTTGTTCTGGGTTTGGGGACTGTGAAAAGACCCCTGGTGGCATGTCTGGTTGGGTAAGTGTGTGTGTCAGATCCGTGTGTAAGTTGACTATGCAAACCATTTGGAATTTGCAACACGTTTCTTAAAAAAGGAAGTGATCTTGAGGCGTCATTACAGACAAGGCTTCGATCCCAGGCTATGTCACAACCGGCCGTAACCGGGAGTCCCATAGGGCGGCGCACAATTGGCCCAGCGTTGTCCGGGTTAGGGGAGGATTTGGCCGGGGGTGCTTTACTTGGCTCATCGTGCTCTAGCGACTCCTTGTGGTGGGCCGGGCACCTGAAGGCTGACTACGGTCATCAGTTGAACAGTGTTTCCACTGACACATTGGTGCAGCTGGCTTCCAGGTTAAGCGGGCGGGTGGTAAGAAGCTCGGTTTGGCGGATCATGTTTCGGAGGACACATGACTCAACCTTCGCCTCTCCCAAGCCCGTTGGGGAGTTGCAGCGATGAGACAAGATCGGAATTAGATTGCAAATGAATATCACAAAATTGGGGAGAAAAAGGGGGTAAAAAAAGAAGTGATGCAGTCAGTCTCTCCTCGACACAATTGTTGTATGCTGCCTTTATGTATAGCTGTACTGTAATATGTGCAAGGAGCATACAGTGCATTCGGAAAGCAGACCCCTTGAATTTTTCCACATCGTTAAATTACAGCCTTATTCTAAAATGGATTACATTTATTTTTTCCTCATCAATCTACACACAATACCCCATAATGACAAAGCGAAAACAGGTTTTTAGAATTTTTGCACATGTATAAAAAATGAACACAGAAATACCTTATTTACAAAAGTATTCAGACCCTTTGCTATGAGACTCAAAATGGAGCTCCGGTGCATCCTGTTTCCATTGATCGTTCTTGAGATGTTTTTACAACTTGATTGGAGTCCACCTGTGGTAAATTCAATTGATTGGACATGATTTGGAAAGGCACACACCTGTCTATAGTTGACACCACATGTCAGAGCAAAAACCAAGCCGTGAGGTCAAAGGAATTGTCCGTAGAGCTCCGAGACAGGATTGTGTCGAGGCACAGATCTGGGGGTAGCAAAAAAAATGTCTGCAGCATTGAAGGTCCCCAAGAACACAGTGGTCTCAATCATTCTTAAATGGAAGATGTTTGGAACCACCGAGACTCTTCCTAGAGGAGTACGCCAGGCCAAACTGAGCAATTGGGGCAGAAGGGCCTTGGTCAGGGAGGTGATCAAGAACCTGATGGTCACTGACAGAGCTCCAGAGTTCCTCTGTGGAGATGGGAGAACCTTCCAGAAGAACAACATTCTCTGCAACACTCCACCAATCAGGCCTTTATGGTAGAGAGGCCAGACAGAAGCACACGACAGCCCGCTTAGAGTTTGCCAAAAGGCACCTAAAGGACTTTCAGACCATGAGAAACAAGACTCTCTTGTCTGATGAAACCAAGATTGAACTCTTTGGCCTGAATACCAAGCGTCATGTCTGGAGGAAACCTGGCACCATCCCTACGGTGAAGCATGGTGGTGGCAGCATCATGCTGTGTGGATAGTTTTCAGCAGCATTGACTGGGAGACTTGTCCGTATCGAGGGAAAGATGAACGGAGCAAAGTACAGAGAGATCCTTGATGAAAACCTGCATAAGAGCGCTCATGATGTCAGACTGAGGCAAAGGTTCACCTTCCAACAGGACAACGACCCTAAGCACACAGCCAAGACAACACAGGAGTGGCTTCAGGACAAGTCTATGAATGTCCTTGAGTGGCCCAGCCAGAGCTCAGACTTGAACCCAATCGAACATCTGGAGAGACCTGAAAATAGCTGTGCAGCAACGCTCCCCATCCAACCTGACAGCGCTTGACGAGAGCAATGGGATAAACTCCCAAAATACAGGTGTGCCAAGCTTATAGCGTCATACTCAAGACTTTAATCGCTGCCAAAGGTGCTTCAACAAAGTACTGAGTAAAATGTCTGAATACGTATGCAAATGTGATTTCAGTTTTTTATTTTTAATACATTTGCAAACATTTCTAAAAACCTGTTTTTACTTTGTCATTATGGGGTATTGTGTGTGTAGACTGATAAATTGGAAAAAAAGCAATGGAATCAATTTTAGAATAAGGCTGTAACGAAATGTGGAAAAAGTCAAGGGGTCTGAATACTTCCGAATGCACTGCATACATTTCCATTCAGTCCTTCCCTTGTTAATAGCCTTGTTGCTCTACTTGTGCTGTCAGTTATCCATGTACATTCCCATTATGTCAATACAGTCCTCTGTTTGGAACACGTTGGAGGTTGCCTCGTCTCTCTAACAGGAGATAGTTGTCAATAAGCCACAGACCAGCTTATTCTGGAGGCTCCACCCTAAAAAAAAACATTTCCCTCATGTTGACTGATACCCACCTTAATAGCTACAGGAATCAGATGCTCTTTCTCTGTACCATCCCCATTAGGGGCGTCTGTGTAGCTCCTCTCCCTGGTTTCATGATGGCCCTCGTCCTCCTCATCCTCTTTCCCCTTCCACAGCCCCCTAAAAGTCCCCAGGACACCCTTTAGTCCCAGGATCTCCCAGGCCTCCAGCATATCCTCTCTCTCCATCTCCTCCACCAGGGCCTGGAAGGCTGTGTCCTCCACGCTGTCCACCCTGGCCCATCCCCGGTACACCTGAGCCACGCATCCTGACCCCACAGGCTCCCTGCCCTCAAACACAAACAGCCTCCTCCAGCCCTCCCCGAATGCCCGGCGCAGACACTGCTTGGTGTGGGCCCAGCAGTGGGGACGCACATGCACGTGCAACCTGGAAAAACGTTTGCAGAAGTCCTGGGAGAAGATGTCCCTGCGTGTGCTGGCCCACTGGCCCAGCTTAATGAAGGCAGGACCAGAGGTCTCAGTGACCCACAGCAGGGCATCCAGCCAGCGAGAGGCCCAGTAAGAGGAGATGACAGTCAGAGGATAGAGCAACAGGAGCGGGCCGAACTTCAGGATTAACACCAGGGCGCGCAGGCTGAGGCGCAGGAAGAACACCAGCTTGTGCACCTGGACTTTGGCTACAGACTTCCTGTCTGTAGTCTGGGGTGCCAGGGAGGCCTCTTGGCATCTTGCCACACAGGATGTGGCATTCACTGCTCCCCAGCACAGCAGGGTGACTTTTGGCATCTGGGATAAAATCTGGCCTCTTTTGACAAGACATGTTCTGGTGCTAGGTATGAGTCGGACTCTTACAGAACTTCCAACTCTATGGACGGTGTACCTTAGGTTTAAGAGGAAGCTTCTGGCACTCAATGCAGCCATAACTATGATGATAATATCGCTAACACTTAATTTAAAAAGTAGATTTGAAAAAGTCTACAATTATAGATAAAACATTGTCCACAAGTTTTCACAATAATGACTAAACATAGATATTACTGTTTGGAAGTTATCCACATTATGGCTTAATTTGCTGACAGATATTGATAATTGGCTTCCAATCATTGCCCCTTAGAACTGCTTGCTCACAATTCCACAGATGCGTCATAGTTGAGGACAGACGTAGCCCACCTATGTCTTCTTTGAAAACATGTCCCACTGCAAATCAAGAAGAATTCCAAGTAAGTTCAACTAGCCAGTATCAAAGGACTGCAAGGTATATTTTGACATTAATTTAAGGGGCTACAGTCGTTAAGCCTAGGCTATATAGCTGAAATGTGATACAGATGCTTGCTTAGCTACGTTAGCTAGCTATTAGTAATATGACTAGTCTATTGCCATGTAAACACATATTACCTCAAAATGAGTACGTGACCAATCAAACCGTCATGTCCTTTCTTCAGTCAACATGCAGCACGCTCAACCCTAGCTAATATATTATCAAATCATTCAATAGAAGATATCAATCTCAACTAGCATGTATTTTCATTGAAACCATAATTGCAAAACAACCGACAACTTCCGGGTGTTTACGTCACTTTATAGGGGTGTAATCATGAATCCAAATAGTTGCAAATGTTTTCTTTTGCAACAGTAACTAGCGTTTCTATTGGATAGGTTCATCAAACAGGGCGGGACCTAGCCGAATCTGTCCAATAGAAACGCTAGTTTTCGTTGCACGTTTGCAACTGTTTGGCGTAATGAGTATACCCCAGATGCCGACGTCTTAAAGCGATAGGCACCTAACAAAAAAACAGCCACATCCATATAATAATGTAATGGTTTGGGGAAAAATCCTCGTGAGGTAATATACTCCTGACATGATCAAGTTATTTCAATACATTAAGCTTAGTAGATACGTTTAAAAAAAAAAATGATAAAATATATATGTTTTGTGCAGGAATTCACACATTCACTGTGCAGATGTTGGGTTGTCCAAAAGAGGGAGACAGAGGAGAAGGTGAGATACAGACAATGGTTTCAGTGCTTAGAATAGCTGTCCAAGTGTTTGCATTATCATTAGATCAATTATTTAATTGAACATGTTGTCATCGATAGGGCTTCATCTATCAAAAACTGATAGTGTCATTCCTAGTCATGGTGCGTGTCTCTGGACAGAGGGCCTCCACATCCCAGCTGTTGAGTAGAGAGGACAAGGAAACGGGGATCTAGCCACACAAAAGTTAGGAGAAATGCCAAACAGATGTTATTGCCACCATCCTGTCCCCTCAGCCATTGATGGGGAAATACAGGCTTTTCAACTCTCTCCTGCACTTCAAAGGGAGAGGTCAGACCTTGGCCCTGAAGGTCACAGAGTTTGTTTCTCTGGTTCTATGCCATGTTGGAGTCACTGATATTTGTGAAGGGTTGCCTAGGAAAGGGTAAGGTAGTCTAGTTCAACTCATTGAACTCTCTCAGTGAGAACCCAGAGAGACTATACCACACCAGTGGAGGCTGCTGAGGGGAGAATGGAATAGAGTGAATGGAATGGTATCAACCACATGGAAGCCACGTCTTTGATGTGTTTGATTTCATTCCATTGACTCCATTCGAGCCATTATTGGGAGCTGTCTTCCCCTCAGCAGCCTCCGCTGAACCAAACTGATACAATAAAAATACACTGATACAATAAAAATACACTCCTATGCCTTTGTTAGCCTTAGTTGTCATGAAAATGTCAGACTCACATCTAACTTATATTTTCACTCAATCTGTCACTCTTTTTTTTCTGAGACAGTGGGAGTCTCACGTGTCAGTCAACTAGTGAGGGAAGTATAAACTATCTTTAGAACCATTAATTCACCTGTAATTACTGAATTACTGGAAATCAACCAAAACATTGCCATCCCATGTTAGGGCCGAGGAACAGCGAGCCATCTATCGCTACCAAAACACATAGCATTAAACACATCTGTAGCTACCAAAACACATAGCATTAAACACATCTGTAGCTACCAAAACACATAGCATTAAACACATCTGTAGCTACCAAAACACATAGCATTAAACACATCTGTAGCTACCAAAACACATAGCATTAAACACATGATGCTGCTGTGGTTCTATTTGGTGGTTTGTGGACTGGTCACTGGTCAGTAAATTAAAGCTACTATCAGAGATAAAACAGCGGAGGGCAGGAAGAGAGGGCCTTCATAGCTTTTAATTGGCTCCCGGAGGAGGCCCTTATTTATGTTTTCAGTTATTCTCAGTTTTGCCCCTTCCTGCTCCATTCCTCTTTTGAGCAGGACACTCCGTTTCCCTGGAAACCAGGGCTTCATTCTCCCAGCCAGCTGCAGATTAGTTCAGCGGTGGGGGTGGGGGTATGGGTTGAGCTGATGATGGAAATGGAGAGGAGGAGGGAGGGAGGTACTATAGGGAGGGAGAGAGGGAGGGTGCCATGAGAGGAGGGGTGGGAAAGTTTGAGAGAGAGAGAAAGAGAGAGGCAACATCATTGAAAGAGAAGATAGTCCGAGTGAGTGTTTGAGAGAGAATAACTGAAAACATTTAGGCTGAAAGGGGAGGGACTGCCTAGTCCTTTTTCAAACAAGTTTGTGGAGAAACTTGGAGAAGCTCTTTGGCTGCTTGGAAAGAAGAGGCAAGGGGCTATGCTAAGTGAGAGAGCAGCTCTGAGGCAGGGGTAGGGGTGCAAAACCGAAGGAGAAAGGGGATAAAGGACATTTTGATCTAAAGGAAATCATGCGAGTGAATGCTGCCTCATCCAGTGTCAGATTTCACAAAATGAGAAACCAGTGCAAGAGCACTTCTACAGGGCTCATCCAGCTGAGAAAGGTATGGCAAAATAAGCCTTTAAACAGTGTGTTAACTGTGTGTGTATGTGTTTCGGTTTGCGGGGGATTTCCTTTTGTACTTTCTGTGAATCTTTTTTTTTTACTATGGGACTGAAACAGTAACATGCATATTTAATGTGTATTTATTGTAAGTTTGACAGTTTTGTATATTTTGAACTCCACACACTATGCACAGGTATAGTATCTTTGTGTCAGTTGTATGCTTACACGTCAAATCAAATCAGAAAAATGTTCCAAACATTTTCATGTGATTAGTAACAGAATAAAATAACAATAACGATACTATACAAGGAGTACCGGTACTGAGTCAATGTGCTGGGGGTACGAGGTAGTTGAGGTAATTGAGGTAATATTATGTACATGTAGGTAGGGGAAAAAGTGACAAGGCAATCAGGATAGATAATAAACAGAGTAGCTGCAGAGTACAGCGTCTGTGTGTGTGTGTGTGTGTGTGTGCGTGTGTGTGTGTGTGCGTGTGTATAGCATCAATATGCAGAGTTCAGTGAGTGTGCATAGAGTCAGTGCAAGAGAGTCAGTGCAAATAAAAAGGGGGTTAATGCAGATGTGGGTGTGTGCATGCTTGTGTGTGGCTGTGTGCAATGCATGCATGTGAGCTTGTGTGTTTTCACATGTGCTTTTGTATATGTTTATACAGTACTTTGATAGCGGTCATTTCCATGTAAAAGGCCCCTTGAGCACCAACAGGTGAAGTTCATATGAGCATGTCAAATTGGGTATCAAATGAAAGCTGGCATATATAAAAAAATATATACAATTTTCCATCCTAGATATTAAGAATAAGCAAGGGCTTTGATTTCTTGTCAAACAGATGAAAAGGGGGTCTTAGAAAACATCTTCCAGAAAAACCATCTTCCAGAAAGACCAATCATAGACATCTATGTTTCACAAGTTTGGACAGTACAGTACAGTAAAGTACAGTACAGTAGAGTAGAGTACAGTATTGTAAAGAAAGGAAAAGTATAGTTCAGTACAGTACAGTAAAGACAAGTAGTGTATAGTTCGGTACTGTCTTGTACTGTACTGTACTGTAATGTACTGTACAGTAGAATAGAGTGGAGTAGAGTTCAGTAGAGCACACTAGAGTTGAGTACAATAATGTACTGTACTGAACAATACTCTACTTTACTGTACTGAACTCTACTGTGCTGTACTCTACTGAAAGAGAGAGAGAGAGAGCAAGGGAGAGAGAGAGAGACAGCAAGGGAGAGAGAGAGAGAGAGAGAGACAGCAAGGGAGAGAGAGAGAGAGCAGTTCAGCCCTGGCTGTGCATCTCATTCTCTGGAGGAAGAGGTCTGTTGACTTTTCATTAAACCTGTGAAGGTAATCTCTGGGTAGTATAGCACAAGAGTTTGTTGCGATATAAACTGTTTGGTGGAAACAATGGTGGCTGGAGAAGTAGGGTGAACTGAAGTTAACAATGCTGCTACACAATAAAATTACCATAAAACCAACATTTGGAGTTGGGGGCTTCTTCAAGGAAAGCTGGACTGAATTAAAATATTGGCAGTAGAATGGCCTTACTAAAGAGCTCAGTGACTTTCAACATGGCACCGTCATAGGATGCCACCTTCCCAACAAGTCGGTTCATCAAATTTATGCCCTGATAGAGCTGCCCCAGTCAACTGGAAGTGTTGTTATTGTGAAGTGGAAATGTCTAGGAGCTAAGTGGTGAGTTCCAAACTGCCTCTGGAGGCAAAGTCAGCACAAGAACTGTTCGTTGGGAGCTTCATGAAATGGGTTTCCATGGCCGAGCAGATACACACAAGCCTAAGATCACCATGTGCAATGCCAAGCGTCAGCTGGAATGGTGTACAGCTCACCACCATTGGAATCTGGATCCGTCGTAACGCGTTCTCTGGAGTGATGAATCTCGCTTCACAATCTGGCAGTCTGATGGACGACTCTGGGTTTGGCGGATGCCAGGAGCACGCTACCTGCCCCAATGCATAGGGCCAACTGTAAAGTTTGGTAGAGGAGGAATAATGGTCTGGGGCTGTTTTTCATGGTTCGGCTTAGGCCCCTTAGTTCCAGTGAAGGGAAATCTTAACACTACAGCATGCAATGACATTCTAGACGATTCTGTGCTTCCAACTTTGTTTGGGGAAGGCCCTTTCCTATTTCAGCATGACAATGCCCCTGTGCACAAAGCGAGGTCCATACAGAAATGGTTTGTCAAGATTGGTGTATAAGAACTTGACTGGCCTGCGCAGAGCCCTGTCCTCAACTCCATCAAAAACGTTTGGGTTGAATTGGAACGCGGACTGTGAGCCAGGCCTAATCGCCCAACGTCAGTGCCTGACCTTTACCTCAATCATGACTAGGTCGGTTAGTGGAAATAAAAGTATAGGGTTTGTCGCTGGCAATACATTACACATATAAAGAAAAGTAGACGAAAAACGTCTTGGTTTGAAAGATGTACGAGAGACATAGAAAGCTCTGTGTGATGTCATGTCGTACAGTTTACCAGGAACCTCTCCAGAGTTTTTACAGGACTTACCTTTAAAAGATAGCTATCAATCATCATCTTAAATGGTTTTGACCTCCCCCCAGGTCCTCACTAATTCCTACTGTGCAATGTTCCATTTGCTTTTCTATGTTCCTTCATAAACAACAGGATTTTTGTGGAACATTGACAACTGGAGTTCCATCAGACATGTCATGAGTCTTCCCATTGGGCACAGAAGACAATTTAAGGTCTAGTTTACGTTGATTCAACCAGTGTGTGCCCAGTGGGTTGCTCTTTTGTGGTGATGATAGCTAGTTTGATATTTCGAAGGTCTTGATTAGCTCTTTAGTTAATTAAACCTGGAGTTCTGTACTGCAGGGCACGTTTGTACTGTTTCAAGGGTGCATTTTGTTCTGTGGTGAGAAGTACTGTAGACCATTAGTGAGAGAGTCTGTTTTTCTGTTTTGGTTTGTAACATAATATATATAATTTGCCATTTAGCAGAAGTTTTTATCCAGAGCGACATACAGTCATGCATGCATACATTTTAAGTATGGGTCCCAGGAATCAAACCCACTATCCTGGCGTTACAAGTGCCATGCTCTACCAACAGAGCTACAGAGGTCATGGTACTAAATTACCTATAATCCTGTAGTAAGTCAGGACTGTTGGGGAGCAAGAACCTTTTATTTGTTGTTATCAGACAAATACTGCACCAACGGCTGTTTGATTGGAAAGGCTGTTAACATTCTCTGGAGTGGAGAGAGAGAATAGCAGGATGACTGCTATGTGGCGCAATGCTGCTCACTGCTTCCCTTTGTAGATTTGGGTTTTCTCAGCCAGACACTTACTCAATCATTCACACACACTCACACAGATATACTCATGCACACACACACACACACACACACACACACACACACACACACACACACACACACACACACACACACACACACACACACACACACACACACACACACACACACACACACACACATATATAAAACCAAAAGGCAAATAAAAGAGCTCGTGCAGTCTTAAATCCCAGTAGATGTTTGGAGAATGTTTTCTCAATATGCAGCGACATTGTAAACCTATTTTTCAAGGAACTCAAAAGACAGATGTTTAATATCGTGTCAACTGTGTCATATGTCACAATTGAATCCTAGCTGGTTTGTGAAACCATCTTGTATTGGATAAATGGATCTCTGTGTATCACATGTGTTGAGTCATAACAGTGCTGGGCCAGAAGTCATAAATTGTTATCATCGGTGCCCACTGGGACTTAGTCAATGACAGAGCGAGCTGTCTCTTCGCAAGCAGTAGGGTTATGCGGTGCATTTATAGTGTGTGTGTGACATGTGTGGCGTGTCCCCTCTCACCAGAGGTCCATTATTCTGAGTTTAGAACAGTGACAGCAGGTCTCTGAGATGGACACGGCCATATCGCCCTCTTACAGGAACCAGCCTTTGACAGGCACCCTGGAGGGCACCCCCTGTGGCCGAGGACATACTGGGGCCCACAGACTGCTGCCATGGACAAGTTGCTGTGGTTACCATGGCGACACAGTCAGAATGTGTCCTGCGGTGTTAGTGAAGGAATTCCTGATGTGCTTTGGTGTATTGTCTGAGAGGTAGGGCGAGCCCAAAGCTTTAGTCATTATCACACTAAGGCTTCAGAATGATCAATAATGTTTTGTTGTTGAAAGCCCACACTCACCATACACATACATGCATGCAGGCATGCACTCACGCACGCACGCACACACACCATCCAAGACCATATCAAAATACTGTCAGGACAGCGTAGCCTGTTAAGTTCCACAGCGACTCAGTGCCTCAGTGCTGTGTTGAAACGTGCCGTAAAAGGAAGACAGACTGTGGCTGTGGGGAAATTGGTGCTGTGATTTCAATGAGATCATTTAGCAAGACATGACAGCCAATATCGCTTCCCTGCTGTTTTGTTTGCATAGAGTAACTACAGTACATTATAGTAGTGTAGTGTAGCCTACCAGGGGAAAGAAGGCAGAGTCAGGTAAGTCTGTACCGCACCCTGTTAGATGTGGGGTAGAAGAGCTAACCAGTCATAATGTGGCCCATCCAAACCCCAATGTTGTTGGCTGGCTCTGGGCAACTCTGCAGCTTGTGTGTCTACTGGCAGTGTCTCACACACACATGTGCGGACACACACACACACACTTTTTTTCCCTGGGCTTCAGTCCCTTTCGCCACCACCGCCATAGAGGGAGAATTAGAGTATTGGGCACGTTCTTGTTTGGAAGGAATGTGTGTGTTTGGAAGCGGAACTGGCAACTCTACCCAGAGGGTCGTTCTCGTGTTGCTACACCGAGGACACAGCTTGTTGACTTTGGCTGATGTGGCCATGCTCTGCGCTGGGCTCATACTAAAGGTGGAAAATATTACAGAGCATTTTGTATTCCTTATTCCGTGTATAATAAACCATATGTAGCCTACTTTCGGCTCTCAGTTGTTCCAACTACTACAATTAATGGAATATACCATCTTGTTTGGAGAATAGGGGGCATCTTAAGTTATTATTTTTGACACAATTTGTAGCACTTTCTATTCCAATGTTTAAGTTAAAAGATACAAATAAACCAAATATAATGTAAAACTTCTACTTTAAAACCAAAAAAAAACATAAAACAGAAACTGTTGAAAAGAATGCTGCTGACAATTACAGATCCACTGTTTGATGAGAATTCAAAGAATGTCTGGAGATTCACCCAGGTGTAACACCTTAATGAGCTTGGCTTTAGTAGTCTAGCCAGTAGACACACACTGCTGATTGGCACCTTTGATCATGCCTTTGATCGCTTGCAGTGTCTGTCTGTCTCCAACAAGATCACACTACCTGCTGCACAACTATTTTCTTTCAGTTTTCTATGAGTTCTCTTTTGGCTTACACTGTGTTGTGTTTTATTTAGTTTTGTCTCTCTTGAGTTCTCTCTTGGCTTAAGCTCACAGTTACCGGTCTTTGGGTGTGTAGGGGTCAAAATCATCTGCTCTGCTGCGCTTTGTCTCCAGAAGACCATTTTCCCAAGCTCTCACCTCGCACTAGCCCTCTGGGAGCAGCCAGGGAATTATAAAAATCGGTTCTGCACAGGCCTGCGGAGTGGGAATGGGATGGGATCGGGAATTCTGCTGGGAATTCTCAGGCAGAACCCCAGAAATGTGGCCGAAATTTGTCAGTGAGCTCATCTGGGAGAGACTGTGGCTAGGAGGAGAAAACTGATCCTGGACCAGAGAACAAGTGAAGAAGTTCCAATGTACCATATACACTGTTGAAGGGATATGCAGGACTATATCAGGTCTAATTGATTGGCCGTAGTGAGAACTAGCAGCAAGGGGTTTATGTCGGTAGTGTTCTAGTTTCAAAGTAACCCAACTCATTTCAAGAGACAACAGTTCATTGTTAATAAAACTTGTTTTTCCATCAGCTGTTTGATCTTGGGTTAGAGTATTGAATAGCACATTTCCTTTGTGGAGCAGTTGGGTCTTCCAACAATAGGTACTAGCATTATCTGAAATATAAGACATGTTTCTCACTCCTCTCATTGTGGTTGAGGGCAGGTGAAACCTCATCTAGCTTCATCAGGTGTGTGAGTTGCATATTTTCTTACCTGTTGCTGCATAGCGTATCCCACCCCTTGTGAAACCCATATCCACAGCCTCAGCTCCACACAGGAAACTCACAGCCAGGAACACTTCCATAACTTCCAACGCTGCTTTTATTTGGCAAGCCCTTTAGTTAATGGCCTGACTGTCACTGGGGGATTTTTTTTTACAGCCCTATGAACTTTGCACTTTCACTTACATTACAGCTTGATGTATCCACAGCAAAGCATTGTGTTGTGCAATACTTTCTGATTGATGTTGTGCATCTAGAAAAGACACCTCTTGAGTAATTCTGATGCAGGGAACACGAGCAGGATTAGATTAACTAATGCAGCGTCAGACAAAGTTGTAGCTTTATTAAGAAGGCACTGCAGGTTTGGATCAGCTTATGCATGCCGAAGTTGTAGCTAGATGTATTTACAAAGAAATCTCGGATCCACTAAAGAATGCTAGAGTTGTAGGCGTAGGCTATTCAGTAGAGCAAGCTTGGATCATTTAATATAGGCCAGAGCCTGGTTTACAAGCGCCTTTGTAGTGTTCAGATCATCGTCAGAACCTCTTCTAACGATGTATCTTTAGTAGCCGAGTTGTTTCCCAGAGTCTTCGTTAGTGACATGGCTTTTAAAAACCGTCGTACTCTTAGAAAAAATGGTTCCAAAATTGTTCTTCGGCTGTCCCCATAGGAGAACCCGTTTTGGTTCTACATAATACCCTCTGTAGAAATGGTTTTACATGGAACCCAAAAGGGTTGTACCTGGAACCAAAAAGGGTTCTACCTGCAAACAAAAAGGGTTCTTCAAAGGGTTCTCCTATGGGGACAGATTATGAACCAATCAATCAAATCAATCAAATGTATTTATAAAGCGCTTTTTATATTAGCAGATGTCACAAAGTACTTATACAGAAACCCAGTCTAAAACCCCAAAGATCAAGCAATGCAGATGTTTATGCACAAGGTTTTAGATATACTCTTAGAAAAAGAGGTGCTATCTGTCTGACTGACTGCCGATAACTTCAGAATGAACTACATATACAGTTGAAGTCGGAAGATTACATCCACTTAGGTTGGAGTCATTAAAACTCCAACCACTCCACAAATGTATTGTTAACAAACTATAGTTTTGGCAAGTCAGTTAGGACATCTACTTTGTGCATGACACAAGTAATTTTTCCAACAATTGTTTACAGACAGATTATTTCACTTATAATTCACTGTATCACAATTCCAGTGGGTCAGAAGTTTACATACACTAAGTTGACTGTGCCTTTAAACAGCTTGGAAAATTCCAGAAAATGATGTCATGGCTTTAGAAGCTTCTGATAGGCTAATTGACATCATTTGAGTCAATTGGAGGTGTACCTGTGGATGTATTTCAAGGCCTACCTTCAAACTCAGTGCCTTTTGCTTGACATCATGGGAAAATCAAAAGAAATCAGCAAAGATTTCAGAAAAACAATTGTAGACCTCCACAAGTGTGGTTCATCCTTGGGAGCAATTTTCAAATGCCTGAAGGTACCACGTTCATCTGTACAAACAATAGTACGCAAGTATAAACACCATGGGACCACGCAACCGTCATATCACTCAGGAAGGAGATGCGTTCTGTCTCCTAGAGATGAACGTACTTTGGTGCGAAAAGTGCAAATCAATCCCAGAACAACAGCAAAGGACCTTGTGAAGTTGCTGGAGGAAACAGGTACAAAAGTATCTATTGCCAATGTAAAACGAGTCCTATATCGACATAACCTGAAAGGCCGCTCAGCACGGATGAAGCCACTGCTCCAAAACCGGCATAAAAAAGCCAGACAACTGTTTGCAACTGCACATGGGGACAAAGATTGTACTTTTTGGAGAAATGTCCTCTGGTCTGATGAAACAAAAATAGAACTGTTTGGCCATAATGACCATCATTATGTTTGGAGGAAAAAGGGGGAGGCTTGCAAGCCAAAGAACACCCTCCCAATCGTGAAGCACGGGGGTGGCAGCATCATGTTGTTGGGGTGCTTTGCTGCAGGAGGGACTGGTGCACTTCACAAAATAGATGGCATCATGGGGCAGGAAAATGATGTGGATATATTGAAGCAACATCTCAAGACATCAGTCAGGAAGTTAAAGCTTGGTCGCAAATGGGTCTTCCAAATGGACAATGACCCCAAGCATACTTCCAAAGTTGTGGCAAAATGGCATAAGGACAACAAAGTCAAGATATTGGAGTGACCATCACAAAGTCCTGACCTCAATCCTATGGAAAATTTGTGGGCAGAACTGAAAAAGTGTGTGTGAGCACGGAGGCCTACAAACCTGACATAAGTTACAGCAGCTCTGTCAGGAGGAATGGGACAAAATTCACCCAACTTATTGTGGGAAGCTTGTGGAAGGCTACCTGAAACGTTTGACCCAAGTTAAACAATTTAAAAGCAATGCTACCAAATACTAATTGAGTGTATGTGAATTTCTGATCCACTGGGAATGTGATGAAATTAAAGCTGAAATAAATCATTCTCTCTACTATTATTCTGACATTTCACATTCTTAAAATAAAGTGGTGTTACTAACTGACCTAAGACAGGGAATTGTTATTAGGATTAAATGTCAGGAATTGTGAAAAACTAAGTTTAAATGTATTTGGCTAAGGTGTATGTAAACCTTCGACTTGAACTGTACAAGTTGTCAAGTTGTCCCTGTGGCTCAGTTGGTAGAGCATGGTGTTTGCATGAAATGAAATGAATGAAATGAAAATGCATGAAATGAAATGAATGCATTCACTACTGTAAGTCGCTCTGGATAAGAGCGTCTGCTAAATGACTAAAATGGAATGTCAAAGTTTTTGCAATCATTACCAAAAAGGATGAAAGGATAAAATTGATAAAATTATGCTTCAAATGAAAACCGAAATGACTGCATTTCAATATACATAGGCTACATGGGCCTATATAGCCTATTTCAATCATATTGAAATAAACTTTGTGTTCAATCAATTGAGTTCTAGTTTGCGACTAGGCCTGGGACTGCCTGTCATCTTTGCCTCAGTGTCTTTCATGATCAAATCAAATGTTATTGGTCACATACACATGGTTAGCAGATGTTATTGTGAGTGTAGCGAATTGCTTATGCTTCTAGATCCGACAGTGCAGCAGTATCTAACAGATAATAACAGGTCAACAATTCCACAACAAAAGGAATGGGATAAGAATATATAAAATATATGGATGAGCAGTGACAGAGTGGCTAAGTTCAATAGATAGTGTAGGATACAGTATGCCTATATGAGATGAGTAATGCGAGATATGTAAACATTCTTAAAGTGGCTATCACGCTTGTTGGAATGATACCAAGGTGCAGCGTACATTTTACTTTTAGGCGTACATTTTACTTTTATTAAAAATGACACCGGAGAAAAACAACAAAATACAAAAACGAACGTAAAGCTATATGCAGTGCAGAAAGCAACTACACACAAACAAGATCCCACAATCACAGGTGGGGAAAAAGGGCTGCCTAAATATGATCCCCAATCAGAGACAACGATAAACAGCTGCCTCTGATTGGGAACCATACTAGGCCAACAAAGAAATAGAAACATAGATATGCCCACCCAAGTCACACCCTGACCTAACAAAATAGAGAATAAAAAAGGCTCTCTAAGGTCAGGGTGTGACAGTGGCATATTAAAGTGACTAGTGTTGCATTTATTAAAGTGGCCAATGATATCAAGTCTGTAAGTAGGCAGCTGCATCTCTGTGCTAGTGATGGCTGTTTAACAATCTGATGGCTTTGAGATTGAAAAACAGCTTCTATCTCTCGGTCCCAGCTTTGATGCACCAGTACTGACCTCGCCTTCTGGATAGAAGCGGGATGAACAGGCAGTTGCTCAGGTGGTTATTGTCCTTGATGATCTTTTTTGCCATCCTGTGACATCGGGTGTTGTAGGTGTCTTGGAGGGCAGGTAGTTTGCCCCGGTGATGTGTTGTGCAGACCGCACCACCCTCTGGAGAGCCCTGCGGTTGTGGGCGGTGCAGTTGCCGTACCAGGCGGTAAAACAGCCCGATTGGATGCTCTCAATTGTGCACCTGTAAAAGTTATTGAAGGTTTTTGATGACAAGCCATGTTTTTTAAGCCTCCTTAGGTTGAAGAGGCACTTTTGCGCCTTTGCCACACTGTCTGTGTGGGTGGACCATTTCAGTTTGTCGGTGATATGTACACCGAGGAACTTAAAACTTTCCACCTTCTCCACTGCTGTCCCATCAATGTGGATGGGGGGTGCTCCCTTTGCTATTTCCTGAAGTCCACAATCATCTCTTCTGTTTTGCTGACATTGAGTGAGAGGTTATTTTCCTGACACCACACTCCAGAGCCCTCACCTCCTCCCTCGTAGGCTGTCTCGTCGTTGTTGGTAATCAAGCATACCACTGTTGTGTCGTCTGCAAACAGTCGTGGGTGAACAGGGAGTACAGGAGGGGGATGAGAACGCACCCAGTGTTGAGGATCAGCAGAGTGGAGATGTTCTTTCCTACCTTCACCACCTGGGGGCGGCCTGTCAGGAAGTCCAGGACTCAATTGCACAGGGTGGGGTTGAGACCCAGCTTAATGATGAATTTGGAGGGTACTATACTATTGAATGCTGAGCTGTAGTCAATGAACAGCATTCTTACATAGGTATTCCTCTTGTCCAGATGGGATAGGGCAGTGTGCAGTGGAATGGTGATTGCATCGTCTGTCGACCTATTGGGGAGGTAAGCAAATTGAAGTGGGTCTAGGGTGACAGGTAGGGTGGAGGTGATATGATCCTTGACTAGTCTCAAAGCACGTCATGATTACAGAAGTGAGTGCTACGGGGCGATAGTCATTTAGTTCAGTTACCTTTGCTTTCTTGGGAATGATGGTGGCCATCTTGAAGCATGTGGGGAAAGGCAGACTGGGATATGGAATGATTGAATATGTCCGTAAACACCAGCCAGCCAGCTGGTCTGCGCATGCTCTGAGGACGCGGCTAGGGATGCCTTCTGGGTCAGCAGCCTTGCGAGGGTTAACATGTTTAAATGTTTTACTCACGTCGGCCACGGAGAAGGAGTGCCCACAGTCTTTGGTAGCGGGCCGCATCAGTGGCACTGTATTATCCTCAAAGTGGGCAAAGAAGGTGTTTAGTTTGTCTTGAAGCAAGACGTCGATGTCCGCGACGGGGCTGGTTTTCTGTTTGTAATCCGTGATTGTCTGTAGACCCTGCCACATATACGTCTCGTGTTTGAGCCGTTGAATTGCGACTCCACTTGGACTCTATACTGACACTTTGCTTGTTTGATTGCCTTATGGAGAGAATAACTACACTGTTTGTATTCAGCCATATTCCCAGTTGTCTTGCCATGATTAAATGCGGTGGAACGTGCTTTCAGTTTAGCACAAATGCTGCCATCCATCCACGGTTTCTAGTTAGGGAAGGTTTTAATAGTCACAGTGGGTACAACATCTCCTATAGACTTCCTTATAAACTCGCTCACCGAATCAGTGTATACGTCAATGTTAGGGCCTTCCCTGTGGCTCAGTTGGTAGAGCATGGTGTTTGCAACGCCAGGTTTGTGGGTTCAATTCCCACGGGGGGCCAGTACCAAAAAAAATGTATGAAATGTATGCATTCACTACTGTAAGTCGCTCTGGATAAGAGCGTCTGCTAAATGACTAAAATGTAAATGTTATTCTCTGAGGCTACCCGGAACACATCCCAGTCCACATGATCGAAACAATCTTGAAGCGTGGAATCCGATTGGTCAGACCAGCATTGGATAGACCTAAGGGCGGCGCTTCCTGTTTTAGTTTCTGCCTATATTAAGCGAGCAACAAGATGGAGTCAAAAAGAGGGCGGAGGAGGGACCAGACATCGCGGAAGTTAGAGTGTGTTACTCGCTCGTGTACTGCATTCAATATGCTGATAGAATTTAGGGAGCCTTGTTCTCAAATTAGTTCTCAAATTAAAATCCCCAGCTACAATAAATGCAGCCTCAGGATATATGGTTTCCAGTTTGCATAAAGTCCAGTGAAGTTCCTTGAGGGCCGTCTTCGTCTTGGTTTGAGGGTGGATATACACTGCTGTGACGATAACCGAGGAGAGTTCTCTTGGGAGATAATACGGTAGGCATTTGATTGTGAGGAATTCTAGGTCAGGTGAACAAAAGGACTTCAGTTCCTGTATGTTGTTACGATTACACCATGAGTCGTTAATCATGAAACATATACCCCCACCCTTCTTCTTACCAGAGAGATGTTTATTCTGATTTTTGTCTTAGCGAATTAATTTAGTTTTTTGCTGAATTCCTGGGGGCAATTAAAATCCCTTCCTGGACAGTTTTGGCCTGCGGGCTGCCTGGTTTCGACCCCTGTTCTAGAAGCTGATCCATCATCAGTATTGTGGAATAATTCTAATGTTAAGGTAAGATTTGAATGGAGAAAGCTGATCCGAGAGCAGCGCTGCTTTTCTTTCGATCCTATCACTATCTATACATCGTCTAACAACGCACTTAGCGAACATTCTTTCTATGTGCTTGTTTGGGAAACACTCTAAACATGCTCTGGTACAATCATTATAACCCTTAAATTACATTGCAACTGGGAAACGAGGGCCAGATTTGTAGCTAGCTAGATGTACTCAGTAGAGCAGGCTTTGTGGTTGGCTGGCATTGGCTGTGGTCAGTGGAGCCAGGAGGGTAATTGATATCAGATTGAGATGAGTGAGGAGCAGCACATGCAGGAGTCTCTGCCTGCAAGGAGGAGGGGAATACAGGCCTGTAGAGGAGGAGATGGAGGGAGTGTGTAGGAGTGTGATCCAGATGGGTTGAATAGGGATCGTTTACTTCTCTGCTTCTTTCTCTCACCAATTCATCTTCTTCTCCTTCTCTTGTTTTCTCTTCCATTCTCTTTCTATTCTCTGTTCTGTCTCTTTTCCCTTGTTCTGTTCCTCTTGTCACCTCTCCTCTTGTCACCTCTCCTCTCTGCTCTCAAGATAACTCTTTCTATTTGGGATGAGGGTTTGAAATAATTTCCCTATTCGAAAAGTAGAATTCATTTTTGTCTGATATCTGAATATTCGAAATAGATGTGTTTTTTTTAAACGTAGCTATGTTTTTAACCTGAGCACTGCTGTACGAGGGAGAGGCTGGTGCTCTATTGCTGCAGCTGGCTGTGGTTATATAGGGTGGTGTGTGTAGCGAGCAGACGGAGGGAGAGCCAAGACTAGCTAACTTTGCCACAGCCAAGACTAGCTAACTTGTAGCCACCACAATGTTATTTGTAATCTCATATAGCATTGCCTGTCTTAACTGGAGTACCCTAGAGAAGCTAGCTAGCTAAGCTAACCAACTATAGCTAGTTAGGCTAAATGAGGCCACATGCTGTGCTTTCTCCCCAACCCCATTCAGATAGCCTACTCCTTCTCATTTTGCTAACTTTTAATTCCGTAATTTTATTCTCACTTCACTTGCTACACATTGAGCCTCTTTGCCACGTTGATTGGCAAACATAAACAAATCAAATAAAACTTTATTTGTCATGTGCGCCGAATACAACAGGTGTAGCCCTTACAGTGAAATGCTTATTTACAGGCTCTAACCAATAGTGCAAAAAAGGTATTAGGTGAACAATAGGTAGGTAAAGAAATAAAACAACAGTAAAAAGACAGGCTATATACAGTAGCGAGGCTATAAAAGTAGCGAGGCTACATACAGACACCGGTTAGTCAGGCTGATTGAGGTAGTATGTACATGTAGATATGGTTAAAGTGACTATGCATATATGATGAACAGAGAGTAGCAGTAGCGTAAAAGAAGGGTTGGCAGGTGGTGGGTGGCGGGACAAAATGCAGATAGCCCAGTTAGCCAATGTGGGGGAGCACTGGTTGGTCGGCCCAACTGAGGTAGTATGTACATGAATGTATTGTTAAAGTGACTATGCATATATGATAAACAGAGAGTAGCAGCAGCATAAAAAGAGGGGTTGGGGGGGCACACTATGCAAATAGTCCGGGTAGCCATTTGATTACCTGTTCAGGAGTCTTATGGCTGGGGGTAAAAACTGTTGGGAAGCCTTTTTGTCCTAGACTTGGCACTCCGGTACCGCTTGCCATGCAGTAGTAGAGAGAACAGTCTATGACTGGGGTGGCTGGGGTCTTTGACAATTTTTAGGGCCTTCCTCTGACACCGCCTGGTGTAGAGGTCCTGGATGGCAGGCAGCTTAGCCCCAGTGATGTACTGGGCCGTACGCACTACCCTTTGTAGTGCCTTGCAGTCAGAGGCTGAGCAATTGCTGTACCAGGCAGTGATGCAACCAGTCAGGATGCTCTCGATGTTGCAGTTGTAGAACCTTTTGAGGATCTCAGGACCCATGCCAAATCTTTTTAGTTTCCTGAGGGGGAATAGGCGTTGTCGTGCCCTCTTCACGACTGTCTTGGTGTGTTTGGACCATTCTAGTTTGTTGTTGATGTGGACACCAAGGAACTTGAAGCTCTCAACCTGCTCCACTACAGCCCCGTCTATGAGAATGGGGGTGTGCTCCTTTTCCTGTAGTCCACAATCATCTCCTAAGTCTTGGTTACGTTGAGGGATAGGTTGTTATTCTGGCACCACCCGGCCACCTCTGACCTCCTCCCTATAGACTGTCTCATCATTGTCGGTGATCAGGCCTACCACTGTTGTGTCGTCTGCAAACTTAATGATGGTGTTGTAGTCGTGCCTGGCCATGCAGTCGTGGGTGATCAGGGAGTACAGGAGGGGACTGAGCACGCACCGCTGGGGAGCTCCAGTGTTGAGGATCAGCGTGGCAGATGTGTTGCTACCTACCCTCACCACCTGGGGGCGGCCCGTCAGGAAGTCCAGGATCCAGTTGCAGAGGGAGGTGTTTAGTCCCAGGATCCTTAGCTTAGTGATGAGCTTTGAGGGTACTATGGTGTTGAATACTGAGCTGTAGTCAATGAATAGCATTCTCACAATAGTGTTCCTTTTGTCCAGGTGGGAAAGGGCAGTGTGGAGTGCAATAGAGATTGCATCATCTGTGGATCGGTTTGGGCGGTATGCAAATTGGAGTGGGTCTAGAGTTTCTGGGATAATGGTGTTGAAGTGAGCCATTACCAACCTTTCAAAGCACTTCATGGCTATGGACTTGAGTGCAACGGGTCTGTAGTCATTTAGGCAGGTTGCCTTTGTGTTCTTGGGCACAGGGACTATGGTGGTCTGCTTGAAACATGTTGGTATTACAGACTCAATCAGGGACATGTTGAAAATGTCAGTGAAGACACCTGCCAGTTGGTCAGCACATGCCCGGAGCAAACGTCCTGGTAATCCGTCTGGCCCCGCAGCCTTGTGTATGTAGACCTGTTTAAAGGTCTTACTCACGTCGGCTATGAAGAGCGTGATCAAACAGTCGTCCGGAACAGCTGATGCTCTCATGCAAGCCTCAGTGTTGCTTTGCCTCGAAGCAAGCAAACAACTGATTTAGCTCGACTGGTAGGCTCGTGTCACTGGGCAGCTCGCGGCTGTGCTTCCCTTTGTAGTCTGTAATAGTTTGCAAGCCCTGCCACATAAGACGAGCATCGGAGCTGATGTAGTATGATTCAATCTTAGCCCTGTATTGACGCTTTGCCTGTTTGGTGGTTCGTCGCAGGGCATAGCAGGATTTCTTGTAAGCTTCCAGGTTAGAGTCCCGCACTTTGAAAGCGGCAGCACCCTTTAGCTCAGTGCGAATGTTGTGTTGCCTGTAATCCATGGCTTCTGGTTGGGGTATGTACGTACAGTCACTGTGGGGACGACGTCCTCGATGCACTTATTGATAAAACCAGTGACTGATGTGGTGTACTCCTCAATACCATCGGAGGAATCCCGGAACATGTTCCAGTCTGTGATAGCAAAACAGTCCTGTAGTTTAGCATGTGCTTCATCTGACTATTTTTTTGTAGACCGAGTCACTGGTGCTTCCTGCTTTAATTTTTGCTTGTAAGCAGGAATCAGGAGGATAGAGTTGTGGTCGGATTTATCAAACGGAGGGTGAGGGAGAGCTTTGTACGCGTCTCTGTGTGTGGAGTACAGGTGATCTAGAGTTTTTTTCCTCTGGTTGCACATTTAACATGTTGATGTTAACAACAAGCTACACGCCAGTTGGCTACCGGGCTTTTTTATGGTTTGCATCGTGCACATCATAAAACTACACTGAAAAGTTTGCTTTATGAAATGAATCATTAGAAATGACATGGTATTTTTTATTATTTATTTTTTCACCTTTATTTAACCAGGTAGGCCAGTTGAGAACAAGTTCTCATTTACAACTGAGACCTGGCCAAGATAAAGCAAAGCAGTGAGACAACAACATCAACACAGTGTTACACATGGAATAAACAAACATACAGTCAATAACACAATAGAAAAAAACTATATACAGTGTGTGCAAATGTAATAAGATTAGGGAGGTAAGGCAATAAATAGGCCATAGTGACGAAATAATTACAATATAGCATTAACACTGGAGTGATAGATGTGCAGATGATGTGCAAGTAGAGATACTGGGGTGCAAAAGAGAAAAAAAGAACAACATGGGGATAACGTAATTGGGTGGGCTATTTGCAGATGGGCTGTCTACAGGTGCAATGATCGGTAAGCTGCTCTGACAGCTGATGCTTAAAGTTAATGAGGGAGATATAAGTCTCTAGCTTTCCGTTCCAGTCATTGGCAGCAGAGAACTGTAAGGAAAGGCGGCCAAAGGACGTGTTGGCTTTGGGGATGACCAGTGAAATATACCTGATGTATATCCTTGTATGTAACAATGTCACATGGATATTCAAATTTCATTTAGAAAAAGCCTTTTCAGTGTTAAAATCTATAATAGGCTAGAATTTTTTTTCTCGCAAAAAATTATGTTCACACAAAAATTGGAATACTAATGTCCGTTCAGATATTCTAATATTCTAATAACTGTACACATCCCTACTTTCTATACTTACGACCAAGGAGTAGAGTTGAGCCTACACCAGTTTTCTTCTTCTTATTATTATTTTCTCTGCTTATCAGACCGTGATGTCAGTAACTTCACCCTAAACCTCTGCATCTGGAGCCTAGTCTTTAAGCACATTGTTAGCCTGCTAGCCACACCATTTTCAGCGCCAGTCGGATGTGGAATGGCTGCACTAGGAACAGAAGAGAAGCCCTTACTATTAAAAGCCTGTTACGGTTTCCTGGCTGATAACTGTGGGGTTTTCTGCACATTTACAAGCTCAGCTCTGACAGGTGGAGAGGAATCAGGCCTTTTTCATCGACCATGGAACCTCCTTCTGTATCCTTGTGGAGAGCAGAGCAGAGGAACTGTCCCATTTGTCAAAAGAGGTCTCTGAGTTCTCACTGCGGGAGTTTATCTGCCTACACCATAGTGAGGTGGGATGGCGAGGGCACAGGAAGTAGTGCCCTTAACCCACATCCTGCCATCCACACTTCCTCTCTGTCTAAGTGTCTGTCATCAAAAAACACAAGGACAAACAAAACAATACATGGCTTCTGAAATGGCAGAGTGGTTAGTCTCTGGGGTTATGGCTGTTCATTATAATTACTCTACATCCTGTGAGGTTGGCTATTGGGGACCCATTGTGGTAATGTTTCATTCACTCTTACAGTTTTTTTGTGGGGTAGACACTAAACACTCTTGTCATAGAAGGGACTACTTACAGTTGTATGCAGGTAGCCTAGTGGTTAGAGCTTTGGGCTAGTAGCTGAAAGGTTGCTGGATCAAATCCCACAGCTGACAAGGTAAAAATCTGTTGTTCTGCCTATGAGCAAGGCAGTTAACCCACTCTTCCCCTTTTCGCCGTAGATGTCGAATATGGCCCCCCGTACCTCTCTGATTCAGAGGGTTTGGGTTAAATGTGGAAAACACATTTCAGTTGAATGCATTCAGTTGTACAACTGACTAGGCATTCCCCTTATACATTACATGCGGTACTTGGGTGTGAAAAATACATGTCAAGGTTATTTTTAGATTGGATTGAAACATTGTGTTGTTTATGCTATCCTCTTGAGTTCCTGTCTCATTCTGTGGCGAACCTAGTTTTGTTTCTGTCTGCTGTCCATCCTTTACCAATGGCTAACAATGGAGGGAGGAGGCAGAGGCGACAGGGCTGAGCAGGGGCACTACATGCTAGGGGGAGTCCCGCTGGGCCTGGGCAGCGGGGGGGGGGGGGGGGGGGGGGGTGTGTGTGTGTGTGTGTGTGTGTGTGTGTGTGTGTGTGTGTGTGTCCTCTGAGTTCCCTTGGGTCGCCTAATAGGGATGTTTACTACATCCAGTTAGGAAATGCAGGGATGGTTGGAGAGGGGTAGATGGCAAGGGAGAGAGAGAGAGAGAGGGAGAGAGAGAGAGAGAGAGAGGGAGAGAGAGAGAGAGAGAGAGAGAGAGAGACGGGATAAAAAGAGTGAGAGGGGGAAGGACAGGGAGAGAGAAGTCCAGAGGCCTGTTGCACTTACGGTCGACCTGCTTGGCTGCTAGCCAGACCCCTGCTATGGAATCAGCTTGGGAAAGAAGCTGGGGCCCAGGACAGGACAGGCAGTAGAGAGGGGGAGGAGGGGAGAGAGCGAGACTGACTGAAATTCCATTGTTTATTTGCCCACCCCCTCTTCCTTCACTCCCTCATACAGCCTTCACCTTCACCAGCCTCTCTCCCCCCTCTCATGAATCTCTGTCAGACTGAAGCAGGTCAAGTCAGCATGTGATCCGGTGAAATCCCCAGCACATCATTTGAACCGGCACATCGTGTCATATCTTGCTTGTGATCCTGCAGGGCTGACAGCAAATTGGCTGAGCATTACCTCTGGCATACTCTTGAACGCTAGGAGTAGTTCCTTCAGAGTAAAAAGAAAGACAGGATTAGAAATCCCTCTATCCCTCCATCCCTCCCTCTCTCTCCCACATACATCCCATCATATTGCTTTCCTACAGTGAAGGAAAGGGATGGGAAGAAAGAAAGAAAATCATGTTTGCAAAGTTCACTGTTCCGCAGAGAGCTTGCTAAATGTGAAGTGGTGCGTTAAATTGATTGCAGACGAGGCTTTAGCATGTGTTAAAGAAAACCACATCGTGTGAGGATGTATAAGGCCCTACACTGAGAGAGAGAGAGAGAGAGAGAGAGACAGAGAGCGAAAAAAACCTGCAAATCTCTTCTGCAGTTTTGAGCAGCTCTCTCCATCTGGCTCTGCTGCTCTGCTACTGTAGTCCGTCTCCTTGGGGCAGCAATTAGAGTTCAACCACTATAGTGAATCATCATCCAGGACAGTCCCTCTTTGGCGTAGTGGCCCTTCTGGCTAGCTGGGATATCTGGGGCCTTGTCCTTTTTAGGTATGTGGAAATTACTGGGCGCTCCCCTATTCTGGAGGCTCCCTGAGAAGAGAGGTGATGTCATGGCGTTAGTTCCTACGGGACAGGACGGTCAGTAGGATGAAATCTTTATGTGAAGCAGCTGTGAAGAGCTCCAGGCAGGCCTCCAGAGCTCTAAGACACTGGCCATGCAGATAAAACTGACAACCCTACTCACAATAGCGAGACTTATCACTGGCAATATTACTGACAACTCCACTGACCACTTCAAGACTTCACACTGACAACAGAACAGACAACAGCAAGACTCAACACTGACAACAGAACTGAAAACAGCAAGACTCAGCACTGACAACAGAACTCACAACAGCAAGACTCAGCACTGACAACAGAACTGAAAACAGCAAGACTCAGCACTGACAACAGAACGCACAACAGCAAGACTCAGCACTGACAACAGAACTGACAACAGCAAGACTCAACACTGACAACAGCAAGACTCAGCACTGACAACAGAACCGACAACAGCAAGACTCAACACTGACAATACAGGACCTTTTATTTATTTATTTTTATTTAACTAGGCAAGTCAGTTAAGAACAAATTCTTATTTGGGGCAGAACGACAGATTTTTATCTTGTCAGCTCAGGGATTCAATCTAGCAACCTTTAGGCTAGTGGCCCAATGCTCTAACCGCTAGGCTACCTGCCTCCCTCAGCACTGACACTGAACATCACTTCAGGGACCTTCTAGATAATTTCACTGACATCACCAGAGCTCATCACATCAAGTCATAAATGCTGATTCCACACCAATAAACACACCAGTCATACTGGCAACTGACAAAATCACTGACAAGCCCATGGCTAACTCACTGTGAGGCGCCGGGAGGTTCCGCGAGGCAACAGGAATGCAGACTCGTATTTAGTCAGATGTCTTGAAAATCAGGAATCTGAAGTTGACAGTGGAGAGTCTCAATTGTGCTATTGTTGTGGAATGTCATGATGCCTCCTCTTTGCTATTATTGTCTGTTTCCTTGACCTGGCTGCATGTATCCTGGGTTGTATTCACTATGACCCGGTTTTGTTCGTGTCTCATGTAAAGCAGGACAAGTTCCTCTGTGAAAGGCTGTCCAGGCCATCAGTGGGTTAGCTAGTCAGTGTGCCGCTGATATTGTCCACATTGCTCAGGCAGGTCAGGCCCAATAGTGTGATTTGTGTAGGTTACAGCAGTGTTTGTCTGCAGCTCTTTGTGTAACAGGGATTTACAACATCAACGCAGATGGTCACAGTCCCCCATCTCTTCTTTGAACACATCCTATGCTCCCCTTCTCTTCCCTCTCTTTTCTACACACATGTACCAGTGAATATATCACCCGCTCATACAACACTCAAACATTTTTGTTTTTCACAAACACACTTGAATACATCACGCACAAACACACATGCAGTACGAGTCAAAGGTTTGGACACACCCAACTCATTCCAGGGTTTTTCTTTATTTTTACTATTTTCTACATTGTAGAATAATAGTGAAGACATCAAAACTATGAAATAACACATATGGAATCATGTAGTAACCAAAAAAGTGTTAAACAAATCTAAATCTATTTTATATTTGAGGTTCTTCATAACAAATCCAACAGGACAGCAGGAGATTCCGATCAGCGGATGGATGGTCACTGGGTATCTGGAGGCGGCTACAGTTACATAAACAACACAGGAGTGAGCCTAGTAGGAAACTGCAGGGGGTTGGAGTCACTGTAAGACAAGGAAGATGGTATGTGAATGTTAATATAGGGACATAAGGTCGATAACATGTATTTAGTATGTATGTACAGTACCAGTCAAAAGTTTGGACACACCTACTCATTCAAGAGTTTTTCTTCATTTTTACTATTTTCTACATTGTAAAATAATAGTGAAGACATAAAAACTATGACATAACACATATGGAATCATGTAGTAACCAACATTTTTTAAACAAATCAAAATATATTTTATATTTGAGATTCTTCAAAGTAGCCACCCTTTGCCTTGATAACATCTTTGCACACTCTTTGTATTCTCTCAACCAGCTTCATGATGTAGTCACCTGGAATTCATTTCAATTAACAGGTGTGCCTTGTTAAAAGATAATTTGTGGAATTTCTTTCCTTAATGCATTTGAGCCAATCAGTTGTGTTGTGACAAGGTAGGGGTGGTAAACAGAAGAGAGCCCTATTTGGTAAAAGACCAAGTCCATATTATGGCAAGAACAGCTCAAATTTGGCGCTCCCGAGTGGTGCAGTGGTCTAAGACACTGCATCTCAGTGCAAAGGCATCGTTGCAGTACCTGGTTCAAATCTAGGCTGCATCACATCTGGCTGTGATTTGGAGTCCCATAGGGTGGCGCACAATTGGCCCAGCGTTGTCCGGGTTTGGCCAGGGTAGGCTGTCATTGTAAATAAGAATTTGTTCTTAATGGACTTGCCTGGTTAAATAAATAAAAAAAGAAAAGTTGTTATGCAACTGATGGGTCCTGATACCCTGCTGCTGACCCTATCTCTCTTGCTCCAATGGATTTAGTTACCACAGTAACAGCCCAGGCACCAATACAACTGCCTGGCAACACTGTCAGATTTACAGCATTATTAGGTATGGATTCACTGCCTGTCACATTCAGAGTGAAGGGGAGTTTCATATGGAGCTGCCTGCTAGTGCCAGGTTTGATGACTCATTCAGAAACCTGGAGCCTGTAATGGTCAACATGAGTTACACTCAACATTCAACTCAACAATAAAGTGTTGCTCAGGGTCCATGGAACAAGTTCAACTGTAGGGAATACTGTGCTTCAGTGAGCCAAACAGAACTCATAGAACAGCACTTTGTATTCTCACCCTGGGGCTCAAAACAATGAATGACAGCTGGAACCCTCAACTTATTCACAGTGTAACATTATACTCATAATATTCTTCACAATATCTACTTTCCTTCCCTCTTTCCTCTCTCTCTCCCTCCATTTACTCTCTCCTCCCCTCTGTTCTCCTCCTCTGTGATGCTCACCCCCCTCTTGCTGACCCAGAAAATAAATTAAATGTAAAACTACACTTCATTTTTCTGAGGTTACATACATTCTTCTTATGTCCCCTCCCCCCATCCCCGTCCACTGGAGTTCTATTCTGATTTTTTCCCCTGTTTGGTTTCAGTAGAGAAAGAAGAGGCAGAAGAGAGGGAAGGGGGGAAAAATGTTGATGTTTCCCCTCAAACATGTAACCAGTGCTTAGCTCACAGCTGAAAATAATTTGGGTCTGCAGGCTGGCAGGCGAGGGGCTGAAACAAACCTCCTCCTCTCTCTCTGGGGGCTAGCCCAGTACTGCTCCAACAGATACCAGAGAGTGGGAGAAAGGGAGGAGAGAGGGAGGGAGGAGTAGAGAGAGAAAGAGAAACTGAAAGAGAGACAGACAGATAAACCTCTTAACCATAACCAAGTACATTTTATCAGCCAAAAGCATAATTTCTCCACAGTGTCAAGTTATAATTACACACTTAAGTGAAGAAAAAAAAAACAACCCCTGAGCTGTGCAGTTTCAAAAAGCTGGACAGACCCACTGGGCCAATTACACAGTTGACTCAGCCAAGGAATAGTTCAGCGAGTCAACAACTTTAACGTAATTCAGCCAAATTGTGACTTGTTCAGCTGTTCTGGGGACAGCAATGTGTGGAATTTGACCCGACTGGGGAGGCAATCGCTGCATATTGAGGGTTGGGGAGGGATGGCAGCAGGGTTAGCTGATGCATATTTATTGGGGGTTGAGGGAGCGTTTGTTGGAGTGGGCAGTGCTCAGGAAATGTTTAACGGCCCATGGATGCCTTGAAGCCCTCTAGCACATCTGTTCACGCACGCACACACACACGCACATTCCCCTATCTGTTGGACGCTGTCTTTCCAGCTACGTGTGTGTGTGACATGCGTGCGTGCATGTCTGTCCGTCCAGCTGTCTGTCTGTCCGTCTACCCGCCTGTCTGTCTGTCTCTGTCTGTCAGTGTTTACTCACACCAGACTTGAAGACAAAGTGCTAACAGGCGTTTGCCCAGACTCGTCCCCTGCCATGTTAACACCTGGGCCAAATCAGGGGCCGAGACCTGGGGCCAAATTCAAGCCAGGTCACTTTATCAGTGTTTATGGGCCTAGTTGTTGAGTGCTCTGCTTTGGCCAGGTCCCAAATAGCACCCTTTTCGTAATTCCCTATGTAGTGCACTACTTTTGATCAGGACCCATAGGGCTCTGGTCAAAACTAGTGCACTATATAGGGAATATGCTACCATTTAGGACATATCCCCAGTCTGCATTGGGACTGGGAGCATAGTAACTGTGAGATGAGGGACTTAGAGCTTGTGTGGTTACGGCCCAACAAGTCCTGGCTTCATGCTTTGACTAATGGACCAAGTAATGATTTCAAACTGGCTCAGCATGTCTTTCACACTAACCTTGGCACTGTTTTTTGGATGGAGGGGTAACAAACTAAAACAATATGGGTCAGAACCTCTGTTAAAAACATTCCAGGTCCTTGCTTGAGAGATTTTGGAGAGGTAGTCAGTGAAGAGGATAGATTGTGTGATACAGTAGGTTATCAAGTCAACAACGTTCCTCTCAAGTTGAACTGAATTCCCCTTCTTCTGGGTTGGAATGTTGCTGACGTTTTCTTAATTGGCCTTAATTGCATTACAGTACATGGGGGAATTTCCAGTATTTTCCAAATGTTTCCTTCTGTGTGCCAGATGGACTCAGAGTCGTCTCTTTTGTTTACTCCTGCAGGTTCAACATCATTTAAATCTTTATTTTCAAGTGTATCCTCCAATTACTAATCAAGTAGGGATCTAGGAACTGCAGTTTGGGGCGATGCCTCAGAACCCGTGTGGTCTGTTCCTCTGCAGTCTGGGATTAGGGGAGTTTCATGGCTCAGAAATCAGCTAGAGGCTTAAAACCAGTATACACCCCATTATTCTGTATGACTCCTAGTATTTACTTATGTCTCAAAGGAGGCGTGACAACAACGTGATTTGGAGGTATGGCTATGCAAGACTAGTCTCTGGGTGACAGGACAATTCTTTGACTGACTTGACTTAAACTCTTTTAAGGTACTCATGGGGAGCATACAGGTCATCCACAACACTCTGTTATTTAACAGATCAATAGCAAATAAAATAAAATGTTATTGGTCGTGTATACATATTTTGCTGATTGTAATCACAGGTGCAGAGAAATGCTTATGCATCTACCTCAAACAGTGCAGTATACCTAACAATACAAAACAATAAGCCAAATACCAGAAGTGAAGAAATATCAGAATGAACAATGTCAGAGTCCGGAATATAAATATGTATACAAGTGCTTTCAGAAAGTATTCATATCCCTTGACTTATTCCACATTTTGTTGTGTTACAGCCTGAATTCACCTATATCCCATTATGGCAAACTGAAAACATGTTTTTAGACATTTTGGCCAATTTATTGAAAATGAAATAAAGAAATATCTAATTTACATAAGTATCCACAACCGTGAGTCAAAACATGTTAGAATCACCGTTGGCAGCGATTACAGTCTTTATGGGTAAGTCTCTAAGAGCTTTGTACATCTGGATTGTACAATATCTGCAAGTTATTATTTTAAAAATTCTTCAAACTCACATTATAAGCGTAGCAATGCGCACACACTAGTAGCCTATAAGCGCAAATGTTGTAAAAGGCAATTAATTAGCGGAAAAACACTATTCTCAAGTGACCACAAATGAGCTGCGTATGTATGCCAGTTAGGCTCTACAACCGTTGTACAGCGTTTAGTTGTGATACAAACCTTATCAAAACATATAGGCCGATGGCCGGTTCGACAATGATTTGAAAAAGTCGCAAAAAAAAGGCATGCACTGTTTCTTGCCTTACTGCACACAAGCTGGGCGTCATTCACAAGTGATAATATATACATCACAAGTGATAGGTTAATATTGTCACCCATCAGACCGTTGTTGATTTAATCTTGTCTTTACATATACTAAATAATATATGTGTGAAATGTGTTTAATTTAGAATGGACCATTATCATGCACCGGTCTCGAAACAGGGGCAGGAAAAAAATAAAATAATTTTTTCGGGTACAGGAGAAAGAAATACAGCGAATGGAGGACGCTTTTCCTGTGGTTCACTTTCATGCCAGCCAGGCAGGCTATACTCCTGTTTTAAAGAGAAGCAATGTGCTTAATGTTAGGAAAGTTGAGATATAAATATAGCAGGCCTAGCCTATAGAAACCTGATGGGATCCTCCTCTTTTTTTGTATAGTTTTCTCATGCACATAGAAATGTTAGCCTATAGAAAGGTTGCGCAACATGAGCTCATGGGCTCTCATGAAGTGTTTGATTACAATTTTTATTACATTTTCATTGATGTCAGGGTGATGATAGGGACAATAGAGTGCTGAGTACCAGGCAGTTAGCAAGTTTGGTAGGCTACTAATGACCATCAGCAGCATCAGACCTTGGAAAATCCAAATTAGCCTACTGACTAGAATACAGTATATACTTTAAATATGAAGTGGGTAAAACAGCATGGAAACATTATTAAAGTGACCAGTGTTCAATGACTCTATGTACAGTGCATTTGGGACTTTTTCCACATTTTGTTGCATTACACCTTTAATCTAAAATATATATTTTTGTATCCCTCATCAATTTACACACAATTCCCCATAATGACAAAGCAAAAAAAAAAAATTGCATTTTTTTTCCCCATTTAAATAAAATGTAAAAAATAAATATCACATTTACATAACTATTCAGACCCTTTATTCGGTACTTTGTTGAAGCACCTTTGGTAGCGATTACAGCTTAGAGTCTTCTTGGGTATGACGCTACACCTCTGCAGATCCTCTCAAGCTCTGTCAGGTTGGATGGGGAGCGTCGCTGCACAGCTATTTTCAGGTCTCTCCAGAGATGTTCGATCGGGTTCAAGTCCGGGCTCTAGCTGGGCCACTCAAGGACATTCAGAGATTTGTCCCGAAGCCATGCCTGCATTGTCTTGGCTTGGTGCATGTCTCGCCCCAGTCTGAGGTCCTGGGTGCTCTGGAGCAGGTTTTCATTAAGGATTTCTCTGTACTTTGCTCTGTTCATCTTTCCCTCGATCCTGACTAGTCTCCCTGTCCCTGCCATTGAAAAACATCCCCACAGTATAATGCTGCCACCACCATGCTTCTTGTTTCTCATGGTCTGAGAGTCTTTTAGGTGTCTTTTGGCAAACTCCAAGTGGGCTGTCATGTGCCTTTTACTGAGGAGTGGCTTCCGTCTGGCCACTATACCATAAAGGCATGATTGGTTGACTGCTGTAGAGATGGTTGTTCTTCTGGAAGGTTCTCCCATCTCCACAGAGGAACTCTGGAGCTCTGTCAGGGTGACCATTGGGTTCTTGGTCACCTCCCTAACCAAGGCCCATCTACCACGATTGCTCAGTTTGGCCGGGCGGCCAACTCTAGGAAGAGTCTTGGTGGTTACAAAATCCCTCCGTTTAAGAATGATGGAGGTCACTATGTTCTTGGGGACCTTCAATGCTGCAGAAATGGCTTGGTACCATTCCCCAGATCTGTGCCTCGACGCAATCCTGTCTCGGAGCTCTACGGACAATTCCTTTGACCTCACGGCTTGGTTTTTGCTCTGACAGGTGCTGTCAACTATAGACAGTTGTGTGCCTTTCCAAATCATGTCCAGTCAAAAGAATTTACCACAGGTGCACTCCAATCAAGTTATAGAAACATCTCAAGGATGATCAATGGAAACAGGGTGTACCTGAGCTCAATTTCGAGTCTCATAGCAAAGGGTCTGAATAATAAAATATTTATGTTTTTATTTTTAATAAATGAGCAAAAATCCTATTTTCACTTTGTCATTATGGGGTATTGTGTTTAGATTGATATTTAAAACAAAATGTTTCATCAATTTTAGAATAAGGCTGTAACGTAACAAAATGTGGAAAAAGTCAAGGGGTCTGAATACTTTCCGAGAGTACCGGGTGGTAGCCGGCTAGACCAGTGTCTAAGGATCAGGACAGGGTACTGGCCGGAGGCCGGCTAGTGGTGACTGTTTAACGGTCTGATGGCCTGGATATAGAAGCTGTTTCTCAGTCTCTTGTTCCCAGCTTTGATGCACCTGTACTGTCTCCACCTTCTAGATGGTAGACGGGTGACCAGGCCCTGGCTCGGGTGGCTGAGGTCCTTGATGATCTTTTTTGCCTTCCTGTGACACTGGGTGCTGATGATGTCCTGGAGGGCAGGCAGTGTGCCCCCGGTGATGCCTTGGGCTGACTGCACCACACTCTAGAGAGACCTGCGGTTGCGGATGGCACAATTGCCGTACCAAGCGGTGATACAGCCCGACAGGATGCTTTCAATGGTGCATCTGTAGAGGTTTGTGAGGTCTTAGGGACCAAGCCGCTATTGTGCCTTCTTCACCACACTGTCGTACACGCCAAGGAACTTGAAGCTTTTCACCCTCTCCACTGCGGCCCCGTTGATTTGGAAGGGGGCGTCCTCTTTCTGCTGTCTCCTGTAGTCAACAATCAGCTCCTTCATTTTGTTGACAGTGAAGGAGAGGTTATTTTCCTAGAACATTGTTGGCAATCAGGCCTACCACTGTTGTGTCGACAGCAAAGTTGATGATTGAGTTGGAGACTTGCGTGGCCACGCATGGGTGAACAGGGAGTATAGGAGGGTGCTGGGTGTTGAAGATCAGCATGGCAGAGGTGTTGTTGCCTACCTTCACCACCTGGGGTTGGCCCATCAGGAAGTCCAGGACCCAGATGCACAGGGCGGGGTTCAGACCTAGGGTCCTGAGCTTAGTGATGATCTTAGAGGACACTATGGTGTTGAAGGCTGAGCTATAGTCGATGAACAGCATTCTTACATTGGTATTTCTATTGTCCAGATGGGATAAGGCAGTGTTCAGTGCAATGGTGATTGCGTCCTCCATGGATCAGTTAGGGCGGTATGCAAATTGTAGTGGGTCTAGGGTGTCAGATAAGGTGGAGGTGATATGATCCTTAACTAGCAGTCCAACTCTGCTAACTGGACTGTGTCGGTCTGTCTGTGTCTCTCTCTCTCTGTCATTCCAGGATGCCAGCTGCTAGCACAATGACTGGTGGGAGGGCCCTGCTGCTCTGTACCAACACTGACAACTGTATCTACCAATCAGTCAACGGGTATGTATTGCATTGCTACTGCCTGTATACATTTTACAATCCACTCCATGGAACCCCTTAGAAACCGTCTGAGGCCAACAGTGCCAGGCAGACTGTCCCATGTGGTGTTCCAACAATGGAAGGGCAGCAGGGCAAAGGTTTCCATCTGGCAGCTGGATACTGTTACTGGGCACCCTGCTGTCACTAGTGCTAGTGAAGCCCTTAGCCATAGATGGCACAGCTTAAAGAAATACCAAAATATTTGAAAAGTCCAATCAACAGAGATCAATTTTTCCCCCTCATGCAACTCCTCTTCACCCAGTTGAACCTGTTCCCCTTGTCTCCTCCTCTGTCTCCTCATTCTCTGTTGCTCCGCACCCACCTTCTGCCTCCACCGTTCCCCTCCCCACCCCTCCTTGTCTGTGGGTGAGAGGAAGTCTTCCCATAGTTCCCTGCTCTTAGCCAGGCTCTCTTTATGAAACTGGCCATTCCCCTGCCAAGAAGAAGAGAACACTATTGATCCCCCCTCCCTCCCTCCCTCCGTCTGTTGCTCTTCAACCCTCCTCTCCTCCCCTCTACTCGCACTCTCTTTCTCTTTTTCTTGGCTTTGCAGATTGACTTAGTTTCCCCCCTCTGCTGCTCCATGCTTCATAAAAACTATAGCCTCAACTGAAGGCAGAGAAAGCAAACTACTAATAAAACTATGAGAATCTGTCCCCCCCAAAATCAGTCACCTTTCCTTGTTGTCCATAATCGTAATTTTGTAATATTTCAACACCCTTTATCATTCAAATGTAAGGGAGTTGAAGGGAAATTGTAATATAGTTATGTTTTTTCACGAAGGCTGGTCTGAATGCTTGTCTAACTTCATCCAGTAATACAAACAAATCATCATCATCAGCATAGCTTCCTGTTTCTTCTCCTCTTTCCTATTAGCCATGTGTGGAATGTCATTCACCTATTTACCTTATAGCCTATAAGCACGGCACAAAAATGCACATTCCTCACGCTTGTTGTTCAACCCTGGGCTCACTCTTGGAATTATCACCTTCCTCTCTCTCAACCAATGGGCGTAAATCTTGGGATGTACTGTGTTCATATGTCAACTTACCCTTATTCTCTCATTTGCCGTTTTTCATCAACAGTTATTGACAACTATCCACCACCAGCTACCTTAAGCTCCGTCATTGGAACTCCTTTCCCCAAAAATTCCATATTGCCTTCCATCTTTGTTGTTCATTCAGTTAAGCCTGTACTCGATTGAACAGTCCGTTTCCTTTAAGTTTCCCTCAAAATTGCAGGACTTTTCATTTTCATATATACAATAATGCAATATCATCAGAAATTGCAGTCAGAGGCCATGTTTCCTCCGTCTGTTTTAAAGCCAAATCATTTGAACTGGCTTTGATCCAAGATGGAGTCAGTTAGTGGTTTAGCTTTAGTTTAGACAAGATGCATGCCTCTACCCCAGCCTCTCCATTTGCTGTGTACACTTTCATCCTCCCAGAAATGGCTGTGCTGCTTGTAAACTTTGACCTAAAACCTTGAGTTCAAACTGTCAGCACCCAGTCATCATGCAGAAATGACACAAATTGAGTTCTACTGGGGGTTGTAGTTTTACGAGAATTCCTACTCATTTACTCCATAAAATCAAGTTGTTTTGTATCTTACGTGGCGAGACAGTTATGACAGAGATATTATGTGGATATCCAGAATTAGGAGCTGTCAATAACTACAGTACTTTGTGTACTCAAATATATGTCCTTCTGAAAGCTGTCATGCACACTAATAACTCAATATTAAACTGATTAGGGCAGTAGGCCGAATATGGAAATAGTCCTGTAAACACCTTACTCTGCTTATCTTAATTGGCATAAGGTCAAAATCAAAGTGAGCATACGCCGGTTAAAACACCTGGTTTTCTGAGCAATCTTTTGAATTATTAGGACACGTAAACAGCATAATCGTGTTCCAGCGGAGTACTTGATCTGTGGATGTACCAGCAGCCGGTAGCCTCTTATTTGCGAGTGAAGTCAGTTCGGAAAAACTGAAACTTTGCATCATAGTTTTCACATACAAACTTTATATGTCCGACCTCAGAATCAAATAGGCTAAGAAAAAATGTCATGGTCATTGTGGTAGAATGTTTATTTTGATTGGTGATTTTCTACATTTATCAAAATGTATGATTTCAGATGTGTCCATGTAAACAGGATTATTAGGGAAATCGTTCTTGCAAAGCATGTAAATGTTTTAAACAAACTATTATATTAATCTGACAATCCACAATTGTATTCTTGTGTGCATTTAACCGTGCTCAGTAATTATATGTCCACTCATATGATAAATAGTGTGGTGCTCACTGTTATTTTCTCCAGGAAGGGTTTGGCACTGCTTTCTCTAATCTCTCTCTCTGTGTGTGTGTGTGTGTGTGTGTGTGTGTGTGTGTGTGTGTGTGTGTGTGTGTGTGTGTGTTTGTGTGTGTGTGTGTGTGTGTGTGTGTGTGTGTGTGCAGGCTTCAGTGCTGCGGCTTGAAGGTTGAGGCTCAGTCTGTGGTCCCCCAGCGGCCAGACGTGGTGTGCGGGGACAGGGACACCTCCAAGCGGCCCCTCTCTCCCCTTGTTTCCTCTCTGGACGGGCCAGGCACCATTGACACAATGCTCGCTCACAAAAGAACCACCTCAGACCCCCGCACCACCATGGAGAATGGACTGGGCGGCTGTAGCAAGCTCAACAAGACCCCGGCGGGTCTGAAGACCAGCGCCAGCATCCGGGACAAGATCTCCCAATGGGAGGGAAAGAAGGAGACCGCCCCTACCTCCTCTACCTCCCCTGTAGTTGGAAGTGGTCCATGCCCGCTGAACACAGCACAGAAGGAACCAGAGACTGTGCGAAAAAAGGAGACCACCAATACCTCAGAGGTCCACAGGTCCGACAGTAAGTGGTTGGCCAGCTGGGATGGGCAGGACTCTGGGAAGGAGAACTCAGGAAAGCTGGGGGATTTACGGCCTAAGTCTCCTGAGGGCCCCACTACCAGGGACAGAGAGGTGATACTGGATAGAGGACCCCTCAGAGGCAGTAGTAAATCCACTGAGACAGCCAAGGACAAGAAGTCTGTTTTGACTCACATTAAGAAACTGGAGCAGGCAATGAAAGAGGGTTCCACCAAGCCCTCCTTGGTGTTGCCTGGGAACTATTTCTGCCCCCCTTCCCAGGAGGAGCAGGAGGAGGCGGAGAGGAAGGGGAACGAGCCCATATTTGGGACGCTGGAAGTTGCGGGGTCAACGCGCCGGCGGAGGTCAGGTGACCCTGAGAACGTGTACACTGAGCCTGGCGCTGCCAGTCCCTCCATCAACCCCTTACCCAAACCCCAGCGCACCTTCCAGCACCACACCCCACCCAGCACCCCCGCCTCAGGCCTGGGCCTTGGCAAGGGGAGACGTAACCTGCCCCCTCTGCCCTCCATCCCCCCGCCTCCCCTACCCACCTGCCCCCCTCCAGGAGTCTGCAGGAGACCCTGGGCAGACAGAACCAGAGACAGCAGCAATAGGTAAGAGACCAGACAGAGATGAAATGAGACGGAAATGGGAGGGAATACAGCCCCCTCAGATTCAGATTAATTCATTGCTACACATCAAAAGGTTGGTGGTACAGTATTTTCTATCCGTGCAGCATTTTAAGTAAACTCTGACAAAGTTCTTAGTGACATCTTTGCCCGTACATGTTTTTCCCCAACCCCACATACTTTATCCTGTCATCCAGTTTAGCTTCTCATTCTGCACATCTGCAATGAATCAGAGGAGGGGGTGATGATGTCATCCTCATTCTACTCATCACAGCATTCTAGATGATGAGGTCATTGGTTGGAGCTGTGGAATGTACACATGGACCAATGAACCATGCCAAGAGTCTCCTGGCAGGAAACAATAACATATAACATTGTGTGTCTGTGGTCAAGTGGCCCTTGGAATATCAATGGCTTATGTTTGAGTAGTTCTATGGCTCTATCATAACATTGCATTAGAGCACCTTCCATTTTCACCTATGAGCAGCTAGCCATGAAGTGTCCGTGTGTAATGTGTGTTCGTAAACTGTCCTAGAAGAGACCCAAAAGGCGCATGTTGGCATTTATTTGGATGACTCATGTATTGGAGGCAGCTCTGAAAGGTAGTCACTAGCTGGCACAGCCACAAAGTCATAAAATCTGATTTGAAACCTAACCCTAACCTAAACCCTAACCTTAACCACAATGCTAACCTTAGTCCTAACCCTATATGTAAAATTAAAGACAAAAAGCACATTTTGGTTTTCAGGAATTTTGATAATACATTGCCAATTCTGACTTTATAGATGGCCTATCTAGTGGAAATCATTCATCCCAATAAACTCAACCTGCAAAAACAAAAGGCTTCTAAAGACACAATACATGTTTTCAAGTATCCAACGAAAGTACAAATGTGGATTCAAATGTTTCAATTGATTTCTTCAGTAGACTGCATTATTGTTAGCCCAAGTCTGGCTGTGTAACATTCCAAACCATATGTGGAGGCTTCACACTGCTGAGGTCTGTATTTTCCAAAAACTTTGTGAAGTCAACCTCAGTCATAGTGTTCCCAAAATGGCACCCTATTCCCTAAATAGTGCATTACTTTTGACCAGAGCCTATTTTGGACTCTGGTCAAAGGTAGTGCACTATACAGGGAATAGGGTGTCATGTTGGGTGCAGCCTTAGTCTTTCTCTAGGAGTTTTACAGTACAATAGCTGGGCTATTGGAAGAGATGCTGTCTGTTTCCCCACTGGGCCAGACTGTTAGGCAGCTCTGGAGAACACACAGAGACGGGCATTCAGAGCTGTCCAAGAGAAGAGTCTGTCTGTCTGTCTGTCTGTCTGTCTGTCTGTCTGTCTGTCTGTCTGTCTGTCTGTCTGTCTGTCTGTCTGTCTGTCTGTCTGTCTGTCTGTCTGTCTGTCTGTCTGTCTGTCTGTCTGTCTGTCTGTCTGTCTGTCTATCTGTCTCTTACACACAACACACGCATGCATGCAGGCACACACTACACACACACACACAAACACGCTTGCGCTCGCACACACCTTTTCCATCTACATAGATGGGTATTTATTCGAGACAGAAATAGGTGTCTTTCTTAGCTCTTACCCAGGTCCCAGAAGTAGAGAGAAAATATGCAAACAGTTCATCTTGCGTTTTCACCACGAGCCAATACAGTTGAGCCAGAGCCAGATTATTTGTGCAGGTTAGCCTTTTTTTCATGAATCTTGTTCCGAAGGCAGCTCTGCAGTGTGGTCACTAGTTGGCACAGCCACAAAATCATAAAATCTGATTTTAAACCTAACCTTAACACTGCTACTTTGCAACTGGCCTATCCAAGGGGAAATTGCTCAGTTCTGCCTCCAGGACAACACTCATGACAATAAACGCCAACCTGCATTATTTGTGACCCTTATAGTAAAATATTATGAATAATAATAATATAAGCCATTTAGCAGATGCTTTTATCCAGAGCGACTTACAGTCATGCATGCATACTGGTAGAGCACATATGGGTGGTCCCGGGAATCAAACCCACTACCCTGGCATTACAAGCAGCATGCTCTACCAACTGAGTTACAGAGGACAAGAGATAATGACTCACGCTTCCGCAATTATATATCTCCCACCTGGTTGATCTGTGTGTGTGTGTGTGTGTGTGTGTGTGTGTGTGTGTGTGTGTGTGTGTGTGTGTGTGTGTGTGTGTGTGTGTGTGTGTGTGTGTGTGTGTGTGTGTGTGTGTGTGTGTGTGTGTGTGTGTGTGTGTGTGTGTGTGTGTGTGTGTCTCCTACAGGAAGTCCTATGAGTTTGAGGATCTGCTGCAGTTGTCGTCAGAGAGCAGCAGGGTGGACTGGTACGCTCAGTCCCGACTTGGCCTCACACGCACTTTATCAGAGGAGAACGTCTATGAGGATATCCTAGGTAACACACTCTGGTCTTAAATATATGTTTGTATAACATGGGCTTGATGGCTCAGTTGGTTGAAGTTGTTGGTTGGTTTGCAACACCATAGTTGTGGGTTTCCTGCATGGACCACATGTGCTGGTATTCCTATATGTTCCTAACACTGTAGAACAGTAGAAGCCCTCTGTAAGGGTTGACTTGGGCCATGGGCCCCTCTGCTCAAAGAGTTCAGAGAAAACTCACTGCCACAGAGTTCGAGGTCATGTTCAGTAGGGTACACCGTAGCAAAACACTTTGCAGTGAAAAACAAAAAAGCTGTGTTTTTATTGGACATGTTTAGGCAGCACCTCCCCATTTCACTCTGTATCAAAATGTTTTCTACCTACTGAACATGACCCAGGTGTAACTAAGGTTATGTTTTCTTTTGTGCATGTTCTTTTTGTGTTTCTGTAGCTTTTTCATTTAGAAGAGGCACGCTGCTTCAGAATTGTTATTAGTAATGGCAGGTGGTGCGCTTAACTACGTTCCTGCATTATTGTTTTCTCTGTTATACTAACCCCACCTTCTGCCTTTTCCATGTTTTGTGAGGTCTTAGGTGAGCTGGTCTGCGGTGTGATTGTCTCTGAGGCTGCTGTGGGGGGCATATTTGCGTGACTTAGTCCCCCGGGGAATTTTTAGCAACATGATCCATATTTCTATGGTTTTCATCACTCACACTGTTGTGTTATGAGGATTGCTTGTTACATGTAGGGTATATTCAGGTCAGTGCTGTAGAGGTTAACCATAACAATCAAATGGTGTTTTTAATTGCATTTAGATGATGCCTATACTTAGTCTGTCGTTTCTTACAGTGTCACAGTGAAGTACTTAGAGTGAATTCTCAGACATGGTCCACCGAACCCCCAGCCCCCCATGGGTAAAGTAACTCATAAGTGCCAATGGGAGAAAGAGCTAGAGCTGGAGCTACAGAGAGAGAGAGACAAAGGCGGGACAGTGCATTTCAATAACTGGTCTAGGTCTGAGTGTTTTCTCATAGGGCTGTCTATAGTCTACACCATACATACTCCTAACAACTCTACACAACTCCAGTCTGCTGTTTCAGATAAAGAGAGCAACAACTGTCACTAAGTTAAATCTCAGTAGCACAGACTTCGAGTAGTATAGTCAGTCAGTGATATTAGTCACTTGAAACAGTCATTGATATAGCTGATTCCTTGATTTTCTGAGAGGAGAGGAGGGGAGGAGGAGGAGAGGAGAGGAGGGGAGAGGAAGGGAAGGGAGAGGAGCGGAACTGGCTGTCGCGGTCCCTGTCTGATGTCCCCCTCCAACCGGTCCATCTGGTGGATGAATTGACAGGAGAGAGAGACAGGGAGAGAGACAGGGAGAGAGACAGGGAGAGAAGAGATGAGCCCCGGCTCTGGAAAATGGGCCTCTCTGTCCCTGCCTCAATCTTATCTGCACACACAGCCATGGTTAGAGTTACTGGTAGCATCAGTCGGATACTGATGCAGTTTATCCTGGTGAAATATTAGCTTGGTTGCAAGCAAGCACTGCTGCTGGCAGGTCTGTACATACGCACATCTGGAGCAAACAACCAAAACATACCATCAATGAATTAGAGCACTCATCTGAGAAGATTACCATCAAATGAATAACGTTGGACATTAGAACCGTGTAGGATCACAGTGTGTCGCTGAGTGAAGAATGGAGGTGACAGTTGCTGTGTGTTAATGGGATGTTTTCTGTTCTGATTCCTCTGTAGACCCTCCGTCAAAGGAGAACCCTTACGAAGATATAGAGTTGGAGAGAAGTTGCCTTGGAAACAAGTGGTCTTTACCCATCTCCTCCCCGTCATGCCCAGTCCCCGACACACCAACCAAGGTACGTAAGACGTTACACTAGAATGAATTCTCCTTGCTAGTAATGTGCATTCTGCGAATAGTGAATGGGGTTACAGCATAGTGATAAACCTCTTATAGTGATTAGATTGTGAACTAATCTTCAAAGGCAATAAAGGCCCACTATACAATTTCAGGAGAAGTGAACAAACATACATATTGATACATGTCTCCTCCTCCTGCTCTTCCTCCTTTATCTCCCACCAGCTCTCCTCAAAGCCAGTTTTCTTCAGGCAGAACTCAGAACGTCGCAGCTTCAAGCTCCTGGACCCGCGCAAGGCCAACCGGGACACCGGCATTTCCTCACCCTCCCGCATCAGCCCCCCCTCCACCCCCAGTAGCCCTGATGACACCCCAAACCTCTCAGGAGACCCCTACAACCGCAGGCGCAGGAAGATCCCCAGGGTAAAGGAGGGGGAAACTAGGCTACTGAAACTTCCCCCCATTCCCACTGATATCCAGGCAGTCTACTACTCTCATATGTCCCAATCTAGTGCAAAAGTACAGAGACAGTTAAAATGATGTGGTTAGACAGGAGACAGACAGTTAAGAAGATTTCTTTTGATAATATATTTCCTCTAGAGAAAATGTCTCCCAAAAGCTCTGAATAGCATTATGTGGTTCCTGCCAGTCTGGCTGCCAGTCTGCTAATGCCTCTGCCAACAATACCTCCGTAATTGCCTTTTTTGGCATGGTAATGACAAACGAGCTGGCTAATAAAGCAGAACTAGCCTGGCACCCAGTCCCAGGTTAATTATGTAGTGAGTGGGTGGTTCTGAGAAGCTAAGATTGCTGACTGTTGTTGTGCTGCTTCTCCTCAATACAGATGGTGCTGAAAATCAACAGCATCTTTGAAGCAAGGAGAGGGAAGAAACGCATGAAGAGGGTGTCTCAGTCTACTGAGTCCAACTCAGGGAGAGGTGAGGCTGGGGGAGACCTTCCAGGAACATCAAGGGGGATTTCAAGTTAACAAGAGCTATACCCCCCCCCCCTCCTCCCACCCATAATCCTACCCCCTAGGCACTCATTTCACTGCAGCCATCACTACACAGTTTGGACAGCCATGCCTCATATCTCCATAAAAGGAACAACACTCCGCCATACTGTATGTGTCCACTTGTCTTTACAGGCACATGTACATTTTGGGATCAGTTGTGTTTGACCCATTCTTCATTGTTGTGTTGCTTTATCAAACACAATGTGGAATGAGTGTATTGTGTATGAGTACTATGCTGTGTGTGGAAACTTTCTGGAATGCCTCAAATGTTCTCGTTCACATTGTTTACCGTGTGTTTGTATTCTCACTATTTTTTCTCTTTGATGCAGTGACAGATGAGAACAGTGAGTCGGAGAGTGACACAGAGGAGAAATTGAAAGGTGAGGAGATCTCAAATATCTGTGTGTGTGTGTGTTTTTGGTTTTACTATCCTTGTGGGGAACAGAAGTCCTCACAAGGATATTAAAACAAGGAACATTTGGACAAGTGGGGACATTTTGCCAGTCCCCACAAAGAAAGTTACTATTTTAGGCTTAGGGGTCAGGTTTAGGGTTAAGGTTAGGAGTGTCGTGTCTTTGGGTCACCATTAAACTGAAGATATGTTTATCAAAATAACTCTCTGTAATTATTATCACGCGATTAAACTGATTAATCGTTTAACTATAATTAACTAGGAGATCGGGGCACCAAGGAAAATATTCAGATTACAAAGTTATAATTTTCCTAATATAACTTTCCTATATTATAATATTATAGTATAGGCCGATTATCTTCTGGTTTAAATGGTGTATTTTACCTCGCGTCCAGTCTCATTCCAAACGTCGTAAATTGTTGTATCTGCACGAATCCAGCCTTTACTAAAGTCATCCATACATCAATTGTCTTAAAATCATTTATTTACTAAACTAAGTAATTCACAGAAAGCATACAAACAGTAATTATCATCACAAAGAATTGGTAGAGTAATGTGCCCTAGTGGGCTAAACAGGCATGGCTGGTGTCTTGTTAAACAAAGGGTCATAAATGGTCAGCTGAGGAGGCACACAGAGTTCATTAATATTAACAATTGATATGCTAAGCCTTTGCACATGAACGCTCACTCATTTGGGAACAATTGCAATCAATATATATTTACGCTCAGTGTGTCGTCAGGATCCTTGTTGGAGAGTCGTTCTCTCTCTCTCTCTCTCTCTCTCTCTCTCTCTCTCTCTCTCTCTCTCTCTCTCTCTCTCTCTCACTCTCGGTTAGAATGGATCTTTCAAAGCGACATTCATTAATGTCGTTATAGAATGGATGTTTCGTTGGTCTTCGCGTTCAATGATATAATTTACTTAGCTGCAGACTAATAATTAATATCAAAGACTTGTTCTTATTCTGTCGGTATCGATAGTCTAAAAGTTAACCACGTGGTATAGTTCACTTTCAGTATAGGAATTGGATGGTCAAACCTATTGGCCAACTCGCAATGGAGTGGAGGCCTGGTCTAAAGAAATAACTTCTAGGTGGGGTTTTATATGTGAACGTAGAACAGGCTTGTCACATGACGCCTTGTCCTGTCTGTGTCCCTGGGGGCGTGCCGATGACTGATTTAATCTTTGAACATAAATACATTCTATCACCTTAACATCAGTACACAGCATCTCAATGTATCACAAATAGCTTTATCCTTATTAATACATTCTATACAACCATTTGGATGCAAGTCCCATAGCTGAGGCTATTATATAAACAGTTTTATGGTAATATCGCTATATTGTCTCTTCTGAGTATCACAAAATTGTACCAAGCGGACCAGTTCGTAGCTGGATTCTTCACCAATCTTCCATACCTTCTCCAGAACATAAATGTCATTCGGTTCCCCAATTCTGTGAGTTGGAAGGATGTCCTTCCTTTGGTTAAAGTGTATGTTTTTGTTCCAGCTCACAGCCAGCGTCTGTCGTCAGTGCAGTCCATGTTGAGGCAGACGGGGCGGTACCGGACCCTGGAGAGGGACCTGATGGACCTACAGGACAGGAAGCTGTTTGAGTACTTCATAGTGGTGGCCCTCCATAAGTCCAAGGCTGGAGCTCCTTACCTACCAGAAGTCACTCAGCAGTTCCCCCTCAAGGTAGACAGAGCTGACACTTAGTCCTCAACCAACTGGATATGTATTGTTCATATAATCAGTGAAAAAATGATTTATAAAACAAGTAAGTGTCAGGTGTTTTTGTATGTGACCTACCAGACCAGAATGTGTCTTTGTGGGTTTTGCACATGCATCTCTGTAGTTGTGTTAGATTGTGTGTGCTCTCTGTCTAGAGCTTGTGTGTGAGATAATATCAGATGTGGTATTGCAGCTGACCTGTTATTCTCCCTGTGTCAGCTGGAGAGGAGCTTCAAGTTCATGCGGGAAACAGAGGACCAACTGAAGGTCATCCCCCAGTTCTGTTTCCCTGACGCTAGGGACTGGGCCCCCGTTGACAACTTCCCCAGGTCAGACACAAACACACACGAACTCAGCCCATAAATAAGGTCTTGACTAATTCTGAATGGTAGGCTAGTGAGCTGCTAATAGTGTGTATTAGTCCCTTACTCCTCGTATTAGGAAAGCACCAGTCACTTCTGCATTACCCAGTAGCACCTAGACCCAGGTCAATCTCTCAAGCACTGCTTTGTTCCCAGAAGTGACATTGTGTTTTTGAGGGGAGACAGATAATAAAATCCCTCTAGTATATACTTGAAGGGTACGGGTCCTACAGGGGCCATTGGAATGTTAGCACAAGCAGACAGACTGCATCCCAAATGGCATCCTATTCCCTGTACACTGAGTGTTCAAAACATGAAGTACACCTGCTCTTTCCATGACATAGACTGACCAGGTGAATCCAGGTGAACGCTATGATCCCTTATTGATGTCACCTGTTAAACCTATTTCAATCAGTGTATAGATGAAGGGGAGTAGACAGTTTAAGGAAGGATTTTTAAGCCTTGAGACAACTGAGATATGGATTAAGTGTGTGTGGCATTCAGAGTGTGAATGAGCAAGACAAAAGATTTAAGATCTGCCTTTGAACAGGGTATGGTAGTAGGTGCCAGGCGCATTGGTTTGAGTGGGTCAAGAACTGCAACGCTGCTGGTTTTTTCACGCTCAACAGTTTCCTGTGTGTACTAAGAATTGTTCACCACCCAAAGGACATCCAGCCAACTTGACACAACTGTGGGAAGCATTGGAGTCAACATGGGCCAGCATCCCTGTGGAATGCTTCGACACCTTGTAAAGTCCATTCCCCGACAAATATTTTGACCATAGGGCTCTGGTCAAAGTAGTGCACTATATAGGGAATAGGGTGCCATTTTAGATACAGACAGAGCCCCCTCAAACACACACCTGCAGGGTAAAGACATTGAGCTGGCTGACACACTGCCTGTCAGAGAGCCAGCGTTGGTCAACGCACACCTGTCAGGCAGACTGGTGCTGTCTTTGGAGTTGTCTTTGTGTGGGTGCTTGCAGAGTAAGTCTGCCCTGAGAGTAGGACTGAAGAACAAAGTAGGGTCTTATTGGTTTTAACGACATCAAGCAACGATTGGCAGAATGGCGCCGGAGGAGATGGCTGCCATTTTATGGGCTCCTAACCAATTGTGCTATTTTGTGTGTTGTTTTTTGCTTTGTTTGTAACTTATTTTGTACATAATGTTTCTGCCACAGTCTCTTATGACCGAAAAGAGCTTCTGGATATCAGAACAGCAATTACTCACCTCGAACTGAGTCGGACGCAAAAGATTTAACGCTTGTACCAGGCCAGGCCCAAATCCCCGTCATTCGCTTGAAGAAGAGAAGCCGATACAGGGGACGCAGGTCCGGGTGCCTTGTGAGAATTCGTCTGCGAGTGGGTAACCCGCCTCTACCATTCGTCCTATTGGCCAACGTGCAATCATTGGAGAATAAACTGGATGAGCTCCGTTCAAGACTATCCTACCAACAGGACATTAAATACTTTAATATCTTATGTTTCACCGAGTTGTGGCTGAACAACGACATACATAATATACAGTTGGCTGGGTTTTCCATGCATCGGCAAGACAGAACTGCCTTTGGTAAGACAAGGGGTTGCGGTCTGTGTCTATTTTTCAATAACAGCTGGGGCGCGAAATCTAATATTAAGGAAGTCTCAAGGTTTTGCTCGCCTGAGGTAGAGTAAATCATGATAAGCTGTAGACCACACATAGATGCATACAAAGCTCTCCCTCCCCCTCTGTTTGGCAAATCTGACCATAATTCTATCCTCCTGATTCCTGCTTTGAATCCTACTACACCGGCTCAGACGCTCGTTGGATGTGGCAGGGCCTGCATACTATTACGGACTACTAAGATAAGCCCAGCCGCGAGCTGCCCTGTGACACGAGCCTACCAGACGAGCTAAATTACTTCTATGCTCTCTTCGAGGCAAGCAACACTGAAGCATGCATGAGGGCACCAGCTCTTCTGTATGACTGTGGGATCACGCTCACCGTAGCCGATCTGAGTAAGACCTTTAAACAGGTCAACATTCACAAGGCTGCAGGGCCAGATGGATTACCAGGATGTGTACTCAGAGCATGCGCTGATCAACTGGCAAGTGTCTTCACTGACATTTTCAACTTGTCCCTGACCGAGTGTGTAATACCAACATGTTTCATGAGACCACCATAGTCCCTGTGCCCAAGAACACCAACGTAACCTGCCTAAATGAATACCAACCCGTAGCACTCACATCTGTAGCCATGAAGAGCTTTGAAAGGCTTGTCATGGCTCACATCAACACCGTCATCCCAGAAACCTTAGACCCACCCCAATTCGCATACCACCCCAACTGATTGTCAGATGATGTAATCTATATTCCACTCCACACTTCCCTTTCCCACCTACGTGAGAATACTGTTCATTGACTACAGCTCAGCGGTCAACACCATAGTGCCCTCAAAGCTCCTCACTAAGCTCAGGACCCTGGGACTAAACACCTCCCACTGCAACTGGATCCTGGACTTCCTGACTGGTCACCCCAGGTGGTAAGGGTAGGCAACAACATATCTGCCATGCTGATCCTCAACACAGGGGCCCCTCAGGGGTGCGTGCTTAGTCCCCTCCTGTACTCCCTGTTCACCCATGACTGTGTGGTCAAGCACAACTCCAACACCATCATTAAAGTTTGCCGACGACACAACGATGGTAGGCCTGATCACCAACAACGATGAGACATTCTATAGGGAAGAGGTCAGAGACCTGGCAGTGTGATGCCAGGACAACAACCTCTCCCTCAACATGATCAAGACGAAGGAAAAGGAGGGCCGAGCATGCCCCCATTCTCATCGTCGGGTCTGTAGTGGAGCAGGTTGAGAGCTTCAAGTTCCTTGGTGTCCACATCACTAACAAACTATTATGGTTCAAACACACCAAGACAGTCGTGAAGAGGGCACGACAACACCTATTCCTCCTCAGGAGACTGAAAAGATTTGGAATGGGTCCTCAAAAAGTTCTACAACTGCATCATTGAGCGCATAGTGACTGGTTGCATCACCGCCTTTTATGGCAACTGATCGGCCTCTGACTGCAAGGCGCTACAGAGGGTAGTGCGTACGGCCCAGTACATCACTGGGGCCAAGCTTCCTGCCAACCAGGATCTCTATACCAGGCGGTGTCAGAGGAAGGCCCTAAAAATTGCCAAAAACTCCAGCCACCCTAGTCATAGACTGTTCTCTCTGCTACCGCATGACAAGCAGTACCGCCAAGTCTAGGTCCAAGTCTAGATCTCTTAACAGCTTCTACCCCCAAGCCATAAGACTGCTGAACAGCTAATCAAATGGCTACCCAGACTATTTGCATTAACCCCCCCCCCCCCCTTTTTTTACACTGCTGCTACTCGCTGTTTATTATCTATGCATAGTCACTTTACCCATATCTACATGTACATATTACCTCAAGTACCTTGACTAACCTGTACCCCCGCACATTGACTCAGTACATTGACTCTACACCTGTTTTATCTACACCTGTTGTATGTGACAAATACAATTTGATTTGGTTTGATTTTAACAGGGTGGTTGGATTTTTCCTCAAAGCAAGGTCAATGAGCTGGCTATGTAGCCAACTGTTCTAGATATTAAAAAACTCAATGTTTAGTTGATGAGTAAGATCACCATAAAAGAGGTGTGCTGTAACTGACTCAACACACACAGTCAGTGACCTAAATCAGAAAAAGCAAGGAGTACATTTTTCAAAGTTGGCTGGTTGAGGTTGTTTTTTGAAATACAACCCTGACAGTGGTTTGAGTGCTCTATTCTCAACACACAACTCACTCCATTTCTTAGCAGGTTTATTGTTCCAATATATGATTAGTTTCCAACCTGCGTGAATTATGTTATTTTCCAGTGAAACGTTCTCCTTCGTCCTGACCGGTGAGGACGGGAGCAGACGGTTTGGATACTGTCGTCGTTTACTGGTAGGCAACTAAAAATGGCTACTTTTTGAATTTCCACCTTATCCACTTCCATGTGTAGGCCTGTCACCTACCTGAGTGATGATAGTGATTGGAAAGGCAGTGTTACTCTATTTATCTGAATCAGTTCTTGACATTTTCTACTGCTTGAGCTCCTGTTCCTCTTTTAGAATATTAGCTCAAAAGTATTGTGGAGCTCCTGCACCTAAATAGAAATACTACCGGTACCCAAAATGAGTACCAGCATCTACAGTATTTCAGCCCAGGTAAAGCACTGATATAAGTTCAGCCTTATTTCCACAGGTTTAATCCAAGTATTGTCCAGGTACTCGTGTCTTCTGATGTGCTGTTATTTCTGACCCTGTCTAACTATCTGTCTGTGTCCTGCTGTGTGTCCACAGCCCACAGGGAAAAGCCGGAGGCTGCCAGAGGTTTACTGCATCGTCAGTCGGCTGGGCTGTTTCGACCTCTTCTCCAAGGTACAGTATACTATGCATACACAGCAAATTGGCCAGTTTTACATAGTGTTGATTTTCCAATGTAACATTTATAGTGTTGATTCAAGAGTTAAATTAACTCTGTAAATGTTAAATTAACATTCATTGGTTTAAAAGAACCCCAGTGGTGTTGTTAATAAACAGAGTTGAACCAAAACCAGGTCCATCATTATTATATTTCCCAGCATGCTTTATTGCAGGTAGATTTAAAAAATATATATAAAATTATCTATCTATATATATATAAAATTATCTATGTTTTTGCATGTACATTGGACTTATTGCACCCGTAACTGAAATGTTTGTTCCAGTTTAGATGCTTTAGGTAGTCTTTTATCTTAGTCTTCCTAACCATGGCAGTCATTCTGAATGCAGGTTGAGTTCAGAAAGACGCCCAGGCTGGATACCAATAGGAATTACACTTTACAAGCCAGCATATGGCCACTGTATTAGGGTATAAGTAGGCCCTCAAAATAAGGCCCTATGAAATACGTATTGTATTGTCTTAAATAATTATATTTTAATTATAAAATATTTGCCTAGGATCTCACTTGGTGAAGGCCACACTACTGAAAATGAATGAATGCAACAACCATGTCTCTGCCACTAACAAATACAGTCAGTCATGGGTGGTAACTCAATTCACTCGAAAGGCGCACTGGGAAATATGCAAATAAGGCTTTACACTAAGCAGTGTTTTCATTTAACACTGAAAAGTGTGGACCTGTATAGACCCTGGAACACTGTTACATTTAACACCCTCAGTGTTGATTTAACACTGGAAATTTGCTGCGTATAGGTCTATGGACCTAGGTCAAAGAGAGAGAGTTTTTCCTGGTCAGGTCACATGGTCAGGCCAAACTCCTGGGAAGATCTCAATTGCATACTCATCGCATCCTCTCTCCATGCCTCCTTCTCAAAACCCATTGGAGGAGATGGACCTCTGGCTTTCTCCTCCAATGGGTTTTGAGAAAGAAGTGAGGAGACAGGACGCGAGGAGTATGCAATTGAGATTCTCCCCTGGCCTTCAGGATAGCCACCCACAGCCTCCCACAGGGAGAGGGACTGGAGCCAACATAAAGGACCCCACAGGGAGGGACCACCCTATGCATCCACAGAGCCCCACCCTCCCTCTCCCTGGTTGCCACTTTCCCACTGCGGCTTTTTGGGCTGCTGCCCTGGCCCCAGTACACAGACACACATATGAACCCCAGCTGAAGTGGTTACCGCAGTGGAATAGTGGGATAGGCTCCCCTGTAATGAGCTACTGATTCATCTGTGTGAACGTGCATGTGCAAACATCTGTGGATGTAGGGGAGGGTGTGAGTGTATAGTGTATACAGTATGTATTGAGAATGCTTAGTTTACTTTGTAATGTACTCTATTCCATATTGAATTATGTATATGTTGTGTCTGACTCCACAGATCCTGGATGAGGTGGAGAAGAGGAGGGCCATCTCTCCAGCCCTTGTGCAGCCCTTCATGAGGGGCATCATGGAGGCTCCATTCCCAGCCCCAGGAAGAACCATCACTGTCAAGAACTTCCTGCCTGGCTCAGGCACTGAGGTGAGGGGGAATAGCTGTGCACAGCAGGGTTGGGGGGCTAGAGCACAGACCTCAACTGGCCATGTCACTTTACTGTATTCAAAACATAATTGACTTGAGGTCTTCTTTATCTAGTTAGTATGTCACTTTGTCTATGTATGTGTATTAGGTGCTTAACCCTGTGTGTGTTTATGAATCCTGTCTAGATGTGTATAGGGTGTTTATATAGATCTCTCTCTTGTTCTCCATCCCTCTCTCGCTCTCTCTTCATCCCTCTCTCCCTCCCTTTCCTCTCTCTCTTTCCTTCTGTCTCTTGCAGGTGATAGAGCTGTGTCGTCCGTCAGACTCTCGTCTGGAGCATGTAGACTTTGAGTGTCTCTTCTCCTCTCTGTCGCTGCGTCTACTCCTCAGAGTCTTCGCCTCTCTGCTGCTGGAGCGCAGGGTCCTCTTCACCGCTGACAAACTCAGGTGGGAACCCCCTAGCCCCTTCCCCGCTCCCTCTCCCCTAGACCCTTACAATAGCCCCTATATAAGGAGGAGCTATTACCATATACCATAGCTTACACCTACCCAGCTCATTCAAATCTTTAAAAAACGGAAACTTCTGGGGGCTATTGGGACAGGGATAGGAACAAGGGGCTTGGGGGTTTATGACCAGGCTATGGATCAGTCAACCTTCTCTAGCTTCTCCTCTACTGACTTGGGACCTGTGAGGTGGGATCAGGTGAGAGGCAGAGGACAGTGAAAAGGATATGACAGAGACACACAAGACAGACGGACGGTCAGACATGCAGACAGACAGACAGACACACGAGACAGACGGCTCCTGGACGAGAGACAGAGAGACAGAGTGTGTTAAGGAAGGAATGCTGTTGTGTTATACAGTTGTCTAGGGAACAATAATTTCTCTCTGGAAATATGTCATGGAAGCCAGAGACAGGGTTAGTGTAGAAAGTTAAGCTGTAAGAATGGCGTTTGTGCAACCAATTGACACACTAGCATCCACTAATCACCTGCTATTGATGGGTGCCTTGAGATAAAACCTTGAATTGCTACGCTGGTCTTTCTTGACATGCTAAATACTGTAGGCTTTCTTGGATATACAGTACATTGCTCTGTGTAGAGTGTACTACTTCATTGCTTTTTAAAAGCCCACCTGAAATGCCTGTGAATCCACAATAGATTGTGTGTCGTTCCACTGTGACATTTTTCTACTGTTGCATTGAAACGAGTGGAAACCTGGCCACGCAATCACTGATTGTTTTTGAATTAATTAAATGAAAACAGACACACATATTGGAGGCATTAAGTTAACAGTGTGGGGTTAGTTCATTCGCTCCCGCGGTATATATTTTATAGTTTTAAATCCCGCTCCACTTTTATAGTGTTAAATCCCATTTGACTAGATTTTAGTAGTTGACACCCTGTTCTCTCTCTCTTTCCATATATACATCTCCCATCTCTCTCTCTCAATTCAACAACTGCTTTATTCGCATTATTGGGTGGTTGCCACAGCAATATATATGAAGTATTACAAATGAGCAATGTGTTTGATCAACAATAGTCATCTCTCTCCCCTCTCTTTCCTCTCTCTGCAGTACTCTGTCTCAGTGCTGCCATGCGGTGGTTGCTCTACTTTACCCTTTCACCTGGCAACACACATACATCCCCGTGCTGCCCCCTGCCATGCTGGACATAGTGTGTACCCCCACACCCTTCATTGTGGGTCTGCTATCCAGCTCCCTGCCCAGCCTCAAAGAGCTGCCCATAGAGGAGGTGAGACCAGACCCCCGAGCCCAGCTGACTGACTGTGTGTGTGTGTGTGTGTGTGTGTGTGTGTGTGTGTGTGTGTGTGTGTGTGTGTGTGTGTGTGTGTGTGTGTGTGTGTGTGAACCCCTGACCTCAACTCTTTCCTCCATTAAACAATGGTCTCTTTGGCTCTACTCTGAGAAAGGGCTGAGGCTGCCAAACTGACAGGAAATGACATCACCCTGCCCTTTGCTCTCTCCTTAGGTCCTGGTGGTCGACCTTGGCAACAGCCGCTTCCTCAGACAGGTATACACCTCTAACAACAGTACCTATAGCAACAGACCAACAACATACGGTATATATCTTAAACAGTTGTCTACAGCTATAGATGTAGCAACACCTCTGTGCTCATGGGACAAGGTCATCCTTTCCTCTCACACCTCGGTCTTTCCTCTCCAGCTGGATGACGAGGACTCCATTCTGCCTCATAAGCTGCAGGCTGCTCTGGAACATGTTCTGGACAAGAGGAAGGAACTGGCCAGTGAGATGCCCACCGGTAAGTCAGTGCTACTATATTAACACGTCTCGCAGAAGGGTCTTGTTGTGACCGATACAGCCTTGACGAAGGTCTATGTGACTACTGATATTTTTATTATGCATGCATATGACCTCCGTGTTGAAAAGCTCTCTTTCTCTCTCTCTCCCCCTCCCTCCCCAGACTCAAGCTCCCTCAGTACTGTGGTGTCGGAGGCCTTTGTATGTTTCTTCGTAGAAATGGTGGGCCACTACCCTCTCTTCATGGGCGGGGGGGATCGAGAGGATGAGTCTGGAGCCCCCTCCCCCACGCCGTCCTACTTTCAGCGCGAGGCCTTTCGCAAGGCTGTCACCTCAAAGAGTCTGAAGAGGTTCCTGGAGGTCTTCATGGAGACCCAGATGTTCGCTGGGTTTGTCGCAGAGAGGGAGCAGCGCAGGCAGGGTCTAAGAGGTACGGAGAGAGGGGGTATAGCCAGGCAGGGTCTAAGAGGTACGGAGAGAGGGGGTATAGCCAGGCAGGTTCTAAGAGGTACGGAGAGAGGGGGTATAGCCAGGCAGGGTCTAAGAGGTACGGAGAGAGGGGGTATAGCCAGGCAGGGTCTAAGATGTACGGAGAGAGGGGGTATAGCCAGGCAGAGTCTAAGATGTACGGAGAGAGGGGGTATAGCCAGGCAGGGTCTAAGAGGTACGGAGAGAGGGGGAGCAGTACCTGGTTATGGGCACCGCCATAAGTCTGTCTGAAATGCATAATTATATGACAATTTTGCACAATTGTCTAACAGTTGTATGTGTTCTCATTATTCTACTGTTGTTGTTGTGTGTCCAGGTCTGTTTGAGGTGAGGTCACAAGACTACCTGGACTCTCTCCCAGGGAGCGAGCAACGTGGAGTCAACAAGTTCCTCAAGGGTCTAGGTGAGGCCCAAGTCCTCTCCCATACACCCTATCCACTCTAGTACCTACATAGATCATATCCCAAGTCACTCTGCATAATAGTTTCTGATTCAATTGTCATTGTAAATTGTGATACATTAGTGAAACTACATTCCTCCTCAATGTATGAAAAGGTTGCCAGAACTTGCCTCTCACACCAACGTTTTTTTGATTCGGTTCTGTTGCCTGTTTTCATTTTCAGGAAATAAGATGAAATTTTTGTCCAAGAAATGATGCATCGGGAAGGAACTCCATGAGAGAGAGAGCATGTTCAAGAGAGGTAGAGGAACAAACCACTTCGCCTAAAGACGTCTAAGGACCCAAACTCCCTGTGGAAAGCATGGAGTAGGGGATTGTGTGTGTCCACAAGCTTATGGACACATACTGGGCAAGGACTGAACACTCCCGGCAATATTTGGACTGAACGTGAAGGACTTGAGGGTGTTGGGGTTTAAGAATCGGACCAAAAAACATGAATATTGTCCTAGCCTGAAGACACAGACCCATTAAGGAACATCGTTCTCCATTGAGGTTACTGAGTGTCTTTCCGTTGCCTCTATTGTGGAGAGCTTACTTTTGTGAAGCGGTCAGTCTTTATAGTGTACATTGATGTACTGTATAGCACAGCCCATTTCCCTTCCTAGAGTTGGTATATAGAGTGTCCTCCCTCTATGTCACTCAGGAATGACTGACTCCACCCTCGATCCCAAAAGGCATCAATGAGAACATGAGGATGTTGCTGGTGGCTTAAGAATAATTCAATTTTGTACAGTAGCTTTTAAACATTCCACATATTTCTTTAGTCTTTTTAAAAATAGTACAACTTCTTTGTTAACAGGAGGCTTATACGTTAATTTATACTGTATAGTTTCTAGAATAACTTTCTCTTCCTTTTTATCTCCTTCAAATGAAAGCAAAGAAATCTGTAGTTTGTGATGGACTTTATGTAGTCTGATCAGACGATCGATTGTAGAGCACTCTAGGTTACTATTGAGGAAATGTACCACTGTGATAGGAGAGTGAACTATGGATTGGACTGGGTGTACGCCAAAAAGAGGAAAAAGAGAGGGGAATGATTGGAAAATCATTCCTGGATGAAGGAAAAAAATGGATCGAGTGGGAGAAGTGTGAAATCAGATCTCATGAAAAGAGGCGTGTTTAAGATGGACTTGATGTTGAAGAAAAATATGTTCAGTATGTCAATCTAAAACACCACTAGTTTCACCATAAACGTGTATTATTTTTAATTAAGAAATACCCAAAGTTTATTTGATTGTTTGATCTTGCAGAGGATGTTATAGACAAAACAGCTATCACAATGTTATAAACTGCTTATTCAAATATGTTATGTGTTTTATAGGTCACATAATTGTTTTCATTTTTAACAGACATGCAATAGGTTACTGACTTGATTTCAGATGGAACTGTACAATGCACAACTGAAACCTTACCTGTTAGGTAATTACCTATATTATCCACTGGAGGGCGCTCTATTATCTATTTAATTCAAACCTGACAGGCTCCAGTTGTTCAGAGTTCAGTTAACCGTCAGTGCTCAATTTATTATGCTTTCTGTAAAGATGAATTGCACAATCGATTTTCCTCGTTTGCTATAAATAAATGACTAATGATATCGAACGAAAAATCATTATGCTAAACATATTTTGCCAAAGGTCATTACACATTGTTTTTAAGTACACGGCCTAGTTATAGGTAAAACCCTAGTAATGTGTACTATTTATACCACGTATTATTCGAATAGTGTCATATAAACAAATAAAATAGCCAATAGGGGTATTTTAAATCTTTATTTAGGGTTATTTCACAACTTTAGATAATTATAAGAGGGCTGATAAGGTTTCGCAATAGCTTTGTCCCTTTGTCCCTCTCCTTACAGCGGCAATGATAATCCACCCGTTTTTCTTGATGGATTTCCTTTTTCCCTTCCGAGGCTGGCTTTCTTTTGCTTTTCGGAGCCCTGGCCCTCCCCTCTGATCCCCCTCCCTCATTACATGTTGACCGGTCAGTCCTGCCTCCTTCTTTCCCCTCGTCTTTTTCTCTGCCTTCCAGGCTTCATGTCATACCACAGCTAATTCCTGAAATTCCAGCCCTCCATAGCGCTTCCAAGGGGGTACAAATACTGATATTTCTTCACAGAAACCTGCCCCAAAAATTCCACTTCCCTGCCTGACCCACCCACCGGCATTGTCTGTTGCTTGACCTTCAACAGGTAAGTTTCCAAAATATTCTGTCTATTTGTTTTGTAAGTGAACATACATCAGTGTTCTTTAAAAAGCAGTACATTGTGGGTGACCAAACTTTCTGTTTCAGCGTTAGACTGGTCAGTTGTATTCTATGTACAGTTGTCTGCTGGTTACGTTGTTTCTAACACGCTTTCATTCACTGTACGAGGTAAACATTCTTTACATTTCTGACATTTTTCTCTCGAATTCCCACATTTTTATCCCTGCACTACTTCCTGCGTTTCGGCCGGAACTTTTTAAAGGAAACTAATAACGTCATAGGCACGCAGTTAAATATTAGCGCTCGTCTGGGTGAGGCGACTAATATGTTTACGAAATAGCTGTTTCAATTGCATCATTTTTGAGAATGTCACATGTCAGAATGTCAGAGAATGTTTCCGAAGTAATAGCCACATGTGTATGAATTGTTTTGGAGTTTTTTTGTGCCATAAAATAAAATATCAGCCTATTAATAATAACAACTATGAATGACTGATACTAATAATAACTACAGTTATTACTAGTCATATAATACATGAGATATATTATACTCAATAAATATACTTAATGTGCATTTTAATTATGGTTATTATGATTAGGCTATTATTATTGGTATTCGTTATTAATATTTTTTATTTTATTTGTTATAAGCCTATGACATTAGTTCCCATGATCATACATGTTAATATATTGTGTGAAAAGTCCACATACCATACATTTATAGAATGCCTGTTACATAAACAAAATGTGTTTAACTGTGTATTGTATCTGTGTCCAAGCAAAATGTATTTACTGTATATCAGGCTAACGTTTTTCTAGAGTTTTAAAACGTCCACATTTAAGCATCATTTTATTTTTGCTTGGTTCATGATGTAAGGTACTTGGTATGTTGTTTTCGAGTCACCAATCCAACCACTGCTACCTGGCATATGTGTGTTTGTGTGCATTGTGTGTGGGCAGTGAGAGACGATCGGCACACACACACACACACACACACACACACACACACACACACACACACACACACACACACACACACACACACACACACACACACACACACATGGGGTTTGGTAGTGGAGTGAGTGGATAAACTGTGTAGATTTGCTGGTCATGGTGGTGCTGTGGTGTGTGAGGGAGTATTTTTGGTCCGTGTGCAGGGTTAGAGTGGTGTGTGTGATAGTCTGTCCTCCCGCGGGACAAGGGACAGGGTGTGTATTCCACAGAAGCAACAGGTGGATTGGGCCAGGGGAATGGCCAGGTAGGGGCAAGATGAGGTAGGGGGCATGGACAGGTAGGGGGCAAGAAGAGGTAGGGGGCATGGACAGGTAAGGGGCAAGAAGAGGTAGGGGGCAGGAAGAGGTAGGGGGCAGGAAGAGGTAGGGGGCAGGAAGAGGTAGGGGGCAGGAAGAGGTAGGGGGCAGGAAGAGGTAGGGGGCATGGACAGGTAGGGGAAAAGCACACACCCTTTAGTGCACTCTCTTAAAACTAATGTATGACAGCTAAGGGATGTTGATTTTCTTTACCCTTCCTCACTTCTTTGTTTTTCTGTCTTGGGGTCTCTGGGTTCACTCTGTCCTTGTCTGTTTTTACCATACATTAGCCTACTAATGATGAGGTTAGGAGTGAAAGGTATTGCTAACTTGCTTTGTGTGCCTTGTGTCTGTGACTGCGACATTGTAATCAATTTATCAAAACTCATTTTGTGTGTGTGTGTGTGTGTGTGTGTGTGTGTGTGTGTGTGTGTGTGTGTGTGTGTGTGTGTGTGTGTGTGTGTGTGTGTGTGTGTGTGTGTGTGTGTGTGTGTGTGTGTCTGCCCTGAGACTGGCCCTGTGCTGAGGAGACTGTTCAGTGTGCTCATCCCACATAGCGAGCATTCCTCCACCACTCGCATGACAGAGCAGAATAATGTCCTAGATATGAGTCCTACAGGACAAACAAATCCCCTGGCCTCCAAGCCCCACCAACTCTACCAACCATCCTCCTCTCTAGGCTGTACATACTGTATGTCCAACAGGTCATCGGGCTGTAGTAGTATACGTTCATATTAGCCAGAAGTGAACATCTCTCTTTAGGGATTATCTTGGACTGATCTCATGCAGACCAGTCTCCCTCTTGACCTTTAACCCTGTACCCTATGTGATTATTATGAGGTATGACTGGAATATAGTGTAGGATTTTCATTATGGGTTAGGTGTTGGGTTAGTGGAGGTACATGGAGGGTTGGGGTGTTTACATATAATAAAGGTGGGCAATGTCTTTGATTCTGATCAAATCAAAAGTTTATTTGTCATGTGCGCCGAATACAACAGGTGTTGACCTTACAGAGAAATGCTTACTTACAGGCTCTAACCAATAGTGCAAAAAAGGTATTAGGTGAACAATAGGTAAGTAAAGAAATAAAACACCAGTAAAAAGACAGGCTATATACAGTAGCGAGGCTACATACAGACACCGGTTAGTCAGGCTGATTTGAGGTAGTATGTACATGTAGATATGGTTAAAGTGACTACGCATATATGATGAACAGAGAGTAGTAGTAGCGTAAAAGAGGGGTTGACGGGTGGTGGGTGGCGGGACACAATGCAGATAGCCCAGGTAGCCATTTGATTACCTGTTCAGGAGTCTTATGGCTTGGGGGTAAAACTGTTGCCTTTTTGTCCTAGACTTGGCACTCCGGTACCGCTTGCCATGTGGTAGTAGAGTGAACAGTCTATGACTGGGATGGCTGGGGTCTTTGACAATTTTTAGGGCCTTCCTCTGACACCGCCTGGTGTAGAGGTCCTGGATGGCAGACAGCTTAGCCCCAGTGATGTGCTGGGCCGAAAGCACTACCCTCTGTAGTGCCTTGCGGTCAGAGGCCAAGCAATTGCCGTACTAGGCAGTAATGCAACCAGTCAGGATGCTCTCGATGTTGCAGCTGTAGAACCTTTTGAGGATCTCAGGACCAATGACAAATCTTTTTAGTTTCCTGAGGGGGAATAGGCTTTGTCGTGCCCTCTTCACGACTGTCTTGGTGTGTTTGGACCATTCTAGTTTGTTGTTGATGTGGACACCAAGGAACTTGAAGCTCTCAACCTGCTTACCACTGTTGTGTCGTCTGCAAACTTAATGATGGTGTTGGAGTCGTGCCTGGCCATGCAGTCGTAAGTGAACAGGGAGTACAGGAGGGGACTGAGCACGCACCCCTGGGGAGCTCCAGTGTTGAGGATCAGCGTGGCAGATGTGTTGCTACCTACCCTCACCACCTGGGGGCGGCCCGTCAGGAAGTCCAGGATCCAGTTGCAGAGGGAGGTGTTTAGTCCCAGGATCCTTAGCTTAGTGATGAGCTTTGAGGGTACTATGGTGTCAATGAATAGCATTCTCACATAAGTGTTCCTTTTGTCCAGGTGGGATAGGGCAGTGTGGAGTGTAATAGAGATTGCATCATCTGTGGATCTGTTTGGGCGGTATGCAAATTGGAGTGGGTCTAGGGTTTCTGGGATAATGGTGTTAATGTGAGCCATTACCAACCTTTTAAAGCACTTCATGGCTACAGACGTGAGTGCTACGGGTCTGTAGTCATTTAGCCAGGTTGCCTTTGTGTTCTTGGACACAGGGACTATGGTGGTCTGCTTGAAACATGTTGGTATTACAGACTCAATCAGGGACATGTTGAAAATGTCAGTGAAGACACCTGCCAGTTGGTCAGCACATGCCTGGAGCACACATCCTGGTAATCCATCTGGCCCCGCAGCCTTGTGTATGTTGACCTGTTTAAAGGTCTTACTTACGTTGGCTATGGAGAGCGTGATCACACAGTCGTCTGGAACAGGTGATGCTCTCATGCATGCCTCAGTGTTGCTTGCCTCGAAGCGAGCATAGAAGTGATTTAGCTCGTCTGGTAGGCTCGTGTCACTAGGCAGCTCGCGGCTGTGCTTCCGTTTGTAGTCTGTAATAGTTTGCAAGCCCTGCCACATAAGACGAGCGTCGGAGCCGGTGTAGTATAATTCAATCTTAGCCCTGTATTGACGCTTTGCCTGTTTGGTGGTTCGTCGCAGGGCATAGCAGGATTTATTGTAAGCTTCCGGGTTAGAGTCCCACACCTTGAAAGCGGCAGCTCTACCCTTTAGCTCAGGGCGAATGTTGCCTGTAATCCATGGATTCTGGTTGGGGTATGTATGCACAGTCACTGTGGGTGACTGATGTGGTGTACTCCTCAATGCCATCGGAGGAATCCCGGAACATGATCCAGTCTGTGATAGCAAAACAGTCCTGTAGCTTAGCATGTGCTTCATCTGACTACTTTTTTATAGACCAAGTCACTGGTGTTTCCTGCTTTAATTTTTGCTTGTAAGCAGGAATCAGGAGGATAGAGTTGTGGTCGGATTTACCAAATGGGGTGCGAGGGAGAGCTTTGTACGCGTCTCTGTGTGTGGAGTACAGGTGATCTAGAGTTTTTTTCCCCTCTGATGTGTGTGTGTGTGTGTGTGTGTGTGTGTGTGTGTGTGTGTGTGTGTGTGTGTGTGTGTGTGTGTGTGTGTGTGTGTACATGAGTCTGTGTGTGTGTGTGTGTGTGTGTGTGTGTGTGTGTGTGTGTGTGTGTGTGTGTGTGTGTGTGTGTGTGTGTGTGTGTGTTGATTCAGAGAGCAAAGTTGCTCTGCTCCTTTCAGGGCAACACAGTGGGACACCGTGTCAGAGACCATGTGCTCTCAGCAGAAAACATGCCATACAAATACGTTCCTTTCTCTCCCGATGCTTTTCCACTCCCCTCCCAGCCTGATTCCTGATCATCATATGAGAGAGTATTTTCTTTAGGGATGATGGCCAAGGCGTTTTATGAGAGTATGTTTTCTTTAGGGATGATGGCCATGGCGTTTTATGAGAGTATGTTTTCATTTGGGATGACGGCCATAGCATTATATGAGAGTATGTTTTCTTTAGGGATGATGGCCATGGCGTTTTATGAGAGTATGTTTTCATTTGGGATGACGGCCATAGCATTATATGAGAGTATGTTTTCATTTGGGATGACGGCCATGGCGTTATATGAGAGTATGTTTTCAAGCTTTACATTCCGGTCCTGATTAGAGGAGATTGTGTCCAGCGGAGCCCCTCCCCCTCTCTGCTGCCCCCATACACGACTCCAACTGCCAACCCTCTCTGGCGTGGCCCTCAGTTGGTGCCCCCTGCAACCCATAGACCTTCCCAACCTACAGCACACTGAGTGGGCTGTGGGCACCGGTGCCAGGGGGAAACTGATGAAGCTGTTACCTCTTATGGATGGGGGGGGGGGGCGGCAACACACAATAGTTTGAATAGGTGGGCCTATGTGTATTTCTGTTTTCATAATGAAAGTGCATGTATGCGTCTGTATGTGTGTGTCTGGAAGGGGCCCCTGAGCGCAGCACCAGCTGGGGGATTATCCCGCTGAGCAGGCCCAGGGGAGAGGGGCCGAGGTAGGGGATAAGGGCGCTGTGGAAGGGGCAGCCTGGTTTAAGGGGCTTAGGTCAATTAACCCTGCTGGACACTTTGACTTAGGAACCTAACCAGCACTCTAATGGCTAATGCCCCACAGCTCTCGCTCTGACAGCTCTCGCTCTGACAGCTCTCGCTCTGCTCTAAACATTCTCTTTCCTTATCAGTGTTGGACTATTACATTGTAATTACAGTTGTCCTTTAGTCCAAGTTACTTTGTGAGCAAAGTTATGAAACATACTCTCTTGAAGCACAGCAAAGATACAATGACCACAAAGACCATTTCACCATAGACCCCTTATTTAAAAAGTTAAAGGTTCACCACCAGAGCAAAGAAAGGGGCTCTACAGTGTAAGTTTGCCCTCCTCAGTTGTTTTACTTGGTGTTATTATGACAAGGCCTTAGCAGGGGTTTGGCCAAGACAGATATTCCATTACAACAAGTTTCAGAACTATTCCAGAAAGCCCACCCTAAACAAACTGATTGGAGTAAACACTGTCACACTCATTTCAGTATGGTGTGCTTGACAGAGCTTTAGTTCAGGGCTTCTTTAGGGTCAGTCAACGGTAACGAGACATGGTATGAATTCTACCAGAGGGGTGCTATAAAGCAGGATCAATTAGTTAGCCAGCTAACTTGCCTAAATATTCTGACATATCTTTCTAAAAAATAAAAAGTTACGTTTGAAATGGGAATGATCCAGTTTACTCAACAATGATAAACACATATTTAAGTTTAGCTTTCTTAATGAACCATAACATTTGCAGTTATTTCTGGTTGTTTATCAAAGTTAGCTGGCTAATTCATTGATCCTGCTTTGTGGTATACCCCTCTGTAGTGTTATCCCCATTGTTCAGGTTTTTCAATTAGGTTAATATAGTGTCCATGTAGCCTGTACATTCTTGGGTTCTTTTGTTAACTCACTAAACTATAGTTCAGTATGGAGAGTCCAGAGAACGAGGGAGGGGGGGAGGGAAAGAGAAACAGAGAGAGAAAAACAGAGAGCAAAAATTGAGAGAGCGAGAGGGAGGGAGGGAGAGAGAAACAGAGAGACAGACAATAGGGAGTGAGAGACTGAGAGAGAGAAACAGACAATAGGGCCTAGGCTGTCATTGTAAATAAGAATTTGTTCTTAACTGACTTGCCTAGTTAAATAAAGGTTAAATAAAAAAATAAATAGAGAGGGAGTGTGAGGGTCATTACCTGTTGTTTGTGTATGGATGTTGATCTGTGTGTGGTCAGTTTGCCCCATGGCCTCTGAATAGATACATTGTCTCGTGTGTGTTTGTGTATTTTAGTTATCTCGGCCATGTGTGTGCGTTTGTGTGTGTACGTGTATGGTTAACTGGCCAACTCATTTACGGGAAGCCCATTGGTACGTCAGGGAGCTCAGAGGAAGAGAGGGTGACTGGCTGGATGGAGATCGTTACTCACTCAGGGTTTTTCTGCACAGAAAAGTAATGGGCGGGCTTCCTAAGCATTTTTTTATCCAAACAGTAAATCGTAATTGAAAAATATTTTCAGTGTAAACTTAAAACAGCAAATGTTATCTCAGCCACATGGCTAAATGTGTAGAATTTCAGGAAATGTGCTTTAAATATTGTCACTGTGGCGAACAGAAGGGCCGAATACAACCAGACAAATCATGCCTCATACTGACTAACAATGTCAATAGCCTTAATTGGCAATTGGCAGCCCAGATTGCCTCTGGAAGAACACAAACAATGATTGAGACTCATCCGTTTCTTGTGATGAGACATTTGTAGAGCTAGAGTTTTTCCCTGACACAATGTCCTGACCAGTTCTCAAACATCTAGCCTGATCATTTCCTTGAGTGTTTCGAAGTGTAATTGCCTAAATAGATAGAGATGATTGAGCCTCAAAATAACCCTGATATGATCTCCTCCTTGATATGTCTGACCAAGTGTCTGTCTATCCCCAACCTGGGTTCAAATACTATTTGAAATCTTTCACATACTTTGAACGTTTGCTTCAGCTTGCCTGTAGACTGCCAGATGGGCGGAGTTTACAGTTTTGGTACTATTCTATTGGTCCATTAAGCCAGGCAAGCTCAATCGAGCACAGATAAAGTATTTGAAAATGTCCATGGCGGTGTGTTTGAGATCCCAGTTTAGTGTATTTCCCAGTCTGTTGACTTAGTTACTCCTCTGCCGTCCCCTCGGCCCTCTCCCTCGGCCCTGTCCTCGGCCCTCTCCCTCGGCCCTGTCCTCGGCCATCTCCTTGGCCCTGTTCTCGGCCCTGTCCTCGGCCCTGTTCTCGGCCCTGTCCTCGGCCCTCTCCCCGGCCCTCTCCCCGGCCCTCTCCCCGGCCCTGTCCTCGGCCCTGTCCCCGGCCCTCTCCGGCCCTCTCCCCGGCCCTCTCCTCGGCCCTCTCTCCCCGGCCCTGTCCTCGGCCCTCTCTCCGGCCCTGTCCTCGGCCCTGTCCTCGGCCCTGTCCTCGGCCATCTCCTCGGCCCTGTCCTCGGCCATCTCCTCGGCCCTGTCCTCGGCCCTGTCCTCGGCCATCTCCTCGGCCCTGTCCTCGGCCATCTCCTCGGCCATCTCCTCGGCCATCTCTTCGGCCATCTCCTCGGCCCTGTCCTCGGCCATCTCCTCGGCCATCTCCTCGGCCATCTCCTCGGCCCTGTCCTCGGCCCTGTCCTCGGCCATCTCCTCGGCCATCTCCTCGGCCATCTCCTCGGCCATCTCCTCGGCCCTGGCCTCGGCCATCTCCTCGGCCATCTCCTCGGCCCTGTCCTCGGCCATCTCCTCGGCCCTGTCCTCGGCCATCTCCTCGGCCCTGTCCTCGGCCATCTCCTCGGCCCTGTCCTCGGCCATCTCCTCGGCCCTGTCCTCGGCCATCTTCTCGGCCCTGTCCTCGGCCATCTCCTCGGCCCTGTCCTCGGCCATCTCCTCGGCCATCTCCTCGGCCCTGTCCTCGGCCATCTCCTCGGCCCTGTCCTCGGCCATCTCCTCGGCCCTGTCCTCGGCCATCTCCTCAGCCCTGTCCTCAGCCCTCTCTTCAGCCCTGTCCTCAGCCCTCTCTTCGGCCATCTCTTCGGCCATCTCCTCAGCCCTTGGCCTCTAGGTGCCATGCTGTTTGTTTTCATGGCTCCATAATCTAATTTCTGATCCGAGGTGCTTTATCCAAGTAGTATTAGCAACTCCCCACTGATGTGATCTAAGATCTCATAGCATTTGCGCGCACGCCGCTCTTCATATGACCACACTCCGCTGACATAGCTATCGCTTTCCTAGATAGTTCGACCTCCTTGGGCTGACGTCAAATTACCAGAATTTTGTGGTTTTTGTTTCATCTTAATTTTACCAGGAAGTTTCTTGATGTTTGAACGTCTTGTTTGAGGGAGATCTAGCAAGTTTTTAGCATGGGAATAGCTTATCATACATAGTACATAACTATGGATACCAAGACAATTCAAAGTATCAAATACTTAGCAGCATAATAAATATTTGAAAGCAATCCTTGTTATCCTTAAAAGCATATCATATGGTCATTCACTGTTTACGATGGGTATTGCCTTCCTATGCTCTTGTTCTTGGCCTAACATTCTTCTAACCAGCTCTCCTTGACTCAACCTCACCTGACCTCAATTTTATGTATTTTGCTTTCACAGGATCACTCTCCCCTGTCTTGTCCTGTCATTGGCCCCTGGAAGACACCATCTACATCCCACCCCAACCCCCTTCCCCCTCCTGGGTCTACCCCCCACGATCCCTCCAACCCCAGCCCTGTCCTGTGGTCCCCCCCTGCCCCCACCACGTCTGCGGAGTGGGTGCCAGCCCCCTCCCCTGGGGGCAGCAGTGAGGAGCTGAACGAGCCTCTGGACAAGGCTCTGGAGAACGATGCGGAGGGCGTGTGGAGCCCTGACATCGAACAGAGCTTCCATGAGGCCCTGTCCATCTACCCGCCCTGCGGACGCAGGAAGATCATCCTCTCCGACGAGGGAAAGATGTATGGTACGCCCAACCCTTTTCCCATCTATTCCCTGGTTTTATATGATGACTGACTATATGCTGTCCCCTCAAACGTTCATGTACATACACTCTCATGGACCTTGAAATTGAAGATATGCCAGTTGTATCTGCACTGACCACTTTCCCTCACAAATAAGGCCTACATACGTATACACACATTTACTTCACACACACACACACACACACACACACACACACACACACACACACACACACACACACACACACACACACTTCTTATGAGTTGTGAGTGATAAATGGCAGTATCCCAGAGTACACACATAGTTCCACACACCCTCTCACTACCACCACCACTCACAGCACTCTGGTTCACACAACATGCTGGGTTTCTGCCCAGCTGTCCCTCCCCTCCGTCCACGTGGCTGAGTAGCGTGTGATGGCACCATGGATGTCACACGCCTCTCCATGCTGCTACTCACGTTCTGATTGATACTTGACCAAATCCGCTCACCTTCCCTCTCTCCCTCAGCCATTTCTGTACTATACTAGTATTCATTGACATTTTTGTAATTTAGCAGACGCTTTTATCCAGAGCGACTTACAGGAGCAATTAGGGTTAAGTGCCTTGATTTGAACCAGTGACCTTTCGATTACTGGCCCAACACTCTTAACCGCTAGGTTACCTACCGCACTATTCGATTACATAACTATGGTGAGGGCATGTTATTTACCCCGCTTTGCCATATCTCATTGTCAGACATACATTACTTAATTTCTTGTTGGCCTTCATACCTATGTTACGTCATTGGCTTTTAAGTGTTGCAGTCCAATTAACATTTTGGAATAAAGGTGAAGAAAAAAAGTTATATGCCATGATAAGGGAAAATATTTAGATAAGCAATGTGTTTCGGACATACTATCACGTTTCAGGTAAGACCCAAATGCAGACTGTGTCGAAGTAACAGTGTTTATTACAGCAACAGGGGCAGGCAAACGACAGGTCAAGGCAGGCAGGGGTCAATAATCCAGAGTAGTGGGGCAAAGGTACAGGATGGCAGGCAGGCTCAGGGTCAGGGCGGGCAGAAAAGGTCAAAACCGGGAAAAACGGGAACAGAGGGCAGAACGCTGGTAGGCTTCACGAAACAAAACAAAACTGGCCACAGACAGAGAACACAGGTATAAATACACAGGGGATAATGGGGAAGATGGGCGACACCTGGAGGGGGGTGGAGACGAGCACAAAGACAGGTGAAACAGATCAGGGCGTGACACATACGCAATGTAGAAGGATTGTTTTTTCTACCATAAAATGCTGTTAGTACTATGGAGTGCTTATAGACCCTTCAGAAAGCCATGAAGTGACCTGGAAAAAGAAAGGTGGAGGAATATGTTTCATGATTAATAACTCATGGTGTGATAGTGGTAACGTACAGGAAGTCCTTTTGTTCTCCCGATCTGGAATATCTCACCATCAAATGCCGACCGCATTACCTCCCAAGCGAATTGCCTTCGGTCATCACCACTGCCATGTTCTCTATATTCCCCCCCAAGCCAACAACGCTAAGGCTCTCAAGAAACCCTACTGGACTGAAACCGCAAATCCTGCGGCCGCATTTATTGTAACTGAGGACCCTTTCCTGCAGTCAAATAACCCAAAATCGCCCTCTTGTGGCCTCATGGGTGGAAAGTTATTACATTTTTTCATAATTTCATCTTTAAACTGTTTTTTTTTTTTAACAGCTGAAAATCCGGTGTTTCTATGTCAAACGGTTTTGTTATTTTTCAGTTTTCTAGTGCCTCCATCACAGTCGCACTGTTTGATGCAATCTTTTGCAGTCGCAGGTTTGACTCGAGTGCTGCTTGAGTTCTCCGTAACAGGTCGATGGCCTCTGTCTGTGGGTAGAGACTTGAGCCCATCATCCACATAGAAATGTCTCTCCACGAACTGTCCAGTGTCTGCTCCGTGGTCTTGCTCAACTTCTTGAGCGGCTCGCCTGAGCCCGTAGACGGTGACGGCAGGAGATGGGCTGTTGTCGAAGTTGTGGACCTTCATCCTGTACTCAATTATGTTTTTGTGATGTCATTGTCTCTGTACCATAAGATTCTCAGGTAGTTTCTGTGATCTCTCACAACAAAACAATAAAGCATCTGTTGGGTATCTGCCGTTATTGTTACATGTTTTTTCCTGAAGCGGATGAGAACTCCCAGAAGACTGTTGTTTAGGTCTGTGCCTGTGAGCAGCATGTTGTTGAGGGAGAGACCATACTGCTGTGCATTAGAGTCAAAAACTACCCTGATCTGACCCGACTGGTAGACCCCGAAGGTCGGGTGGTACCAACACTCTTCTCCATCCTTCAGTGGGTGTGGGTGCTGGCTCTGCATAGTTGTTTAGGAATATATTCTCCATGAAGGTGACAAACTGCTCTTTCATCTCAGGCTTCTTGTCCAGGCTTCGGTGTAGAGGTGAGACGGGTGAGCGCCTGTGTGCGATTGTACGGGAGAGGTGGCCTGGGTACTCTGAAGGGGAGAGGAGCTACCCAGCTGTGTGTCTTGTCTTTGTGGAACTCTTTGTCCATAGTGTTTAAAAAGACTGTGTCCTCAATGGAGAGAGCTCTCTTGTTGTCGTTCTCTGTCCTGTTAAACACTGTGTGTCCAAGTTTGTCTTCAGCTGCTTTGTGAATAGGGCTTTCCTTGAATGTATGGGAGAAACAATCTAGAGCTCACCTTTTCTTTCAGATGAATGTAGATGTGACATGATGGGAGGAAGGAGGGCCATTCTCCAATACATTTGTTTTGAAGCTGTTCACGATTTGGCTTGTGTGCGTTTCCCAGGCATACTTCACCCACTAGGACCCAGCCTAAGTCGAGTCTCTGAGCAAAGGGGGCATTGTGTGGTCCATTGATTTGTTGTCTCACTTTATGTACTCTGATGATGTCTCTCCCAAGCAACAGAAGGATCTGGGCACTTTGACCAAGCTCTCCGGTGCAGCCAGTGCTGAGGCTGCCTCTCTATGAAGGTTTAATGCATCTAACTCCGCCGTAGTAGTTGTGCCAACTTGTCTCTTGCCTTCTTACTGTACTGTCCTCCTTAAAACCTCTTAGGGCGCATGAACCGCTAGCGGGACACCTACGACAACATCTGGTGAAATTGCAGAGTGCGAAATTCAAAATACAATTTTTTTAATATTAAACATTCATGAAAATACAAGTGTCATACATAATTTAAAAGCTTAACTTCTTGTTAATCCAACCGCGTTGTCAGATTTCAAAAAGGCTTTACGGCGAAAGCATACCATGCGATTGTCTGAGGACAGCGCCCCACATCAAAATACTTTTTCAACCAGCACAGGCGTCACAAAATCACAAATGGCGATTAAATAAATCACTTACCTTTGAAGATCTTCCTCTGTTTGCAATTCCAAGGGTCCCAGCTACACAATGAATGGTCGTTTTGTTCGATAAAGTCCTTCTTTATATCCAAAAAAGTCAGTTTAGCTGGCGCCAATGATCTCAGTAATCCACTCGTTCAACATGCATACAAACGAATCCAAAAGGTTACCTGTAAAGTCAAACGATGTTTCTAATTAATCCTCAGGTACTCTAATATCTAAATAAACAATCATATTTAAGACGGAGAATAGTATGTTCAATAGGGAAGATAAATAACGAAGAGCGTGCACCTCATTCACGCGCCAACAAGACTACTTTTCTATTGAGACACTACTTGTTCATTTTTCAAGAAACAAGCCTGAAACCCTGTCTAAAGACTGACATCTAGTGGAAGCCATAGGAACTGCAATCTGGGTCCTGTCTATGTGTATATCCCATAGGCTAGCATTGAAATGGCCTGTGACCTAAAAAAGAAATACATTTCCGGATGGACTTTCCTCGGGTCTTTGCCTGCCATATCAGTTCTGTTATACTCACAGACATTATTTTAACAGTTTTAGAAACGTCAGAGTGTTTCCTATCCAATGCTACCAATTATATGCATATCCTAGCTTCTGGGCCTGAGTAACAGGCAGTTTACTTTGGGCACATCAGTCATCCGAAATTCCGAACACTTCCCTGTATGCCGAAGAAGTTAAAATCCATTTTTATGCAATTTTTCTCGTAAAAAAGCGATAATATTCCGACCAGGAATCTCCTTTTAGCTAAACTGAGGAAAGTAAACAAAGCTTTCGGTCGATGCGGGCACGAGCCTGAGTCTCACAGTACTGTAACCAGCCACTACCCAAACGCGCTACTTTGTTTCAGCCAGAGCCTGCAAAGCCACGATTCAGCTTTTTACCGCCTTCTGAGACCCTATGGCAGCCGTAGTAAGTGTCACGGGACAGCTAAGATCCTCACTCTTCAATAAACAGAGACAAGAAGAACGACACCTTGTCAGACAGGCCACTTCCTGCCTGAAACCTTGTCAGGTTTTTGCCTGCCAAATGAGTTCTGTTATACTCACAGACACCATTCAAACAGTTTTAGAAACTTTGGAGTGTTTTCTATCCATATGTAATAAGTATATGCATATTCTAGTTACTGGGTAGGAGTGGTAACCAGATTAAATCGGGTATGTTTTTTATCCAGCCGTGAAAATACTGCCCCCTAGCCATAACAGGTTAAGGTGTACGCAACCACCATTTCACATCCAGCCAAACTCCAATCAAGAACTGAACCAGTCAGGGATAGGCTTTCCATAAACCTCTAATTTTAAGGTTGAAGCGGTGTGAAAAGGCAATGCTTGATGCAGGCTTAAGAAGAATGGCAGAAGATAAACAGCATTATTGCATCACTCTTTTCCAACAATGAGGCTGAACTGCATAATTTTCTATTTCATGTTTTACCACCAACAAAGAAGTAGGACATCATAGTACACGCTAGCTGTGGCTATACAAAACAGCCAATGGATGTCACCAAATCAAAAGACGCTTGGCCAAAAGAATAGAAGGCAGAATAATATAAACTCAGCTGTCAACTGCGTTTATTTGCAGCAAACGTAACATGTGTAAATATTTGCAGGGACATACGATTCAACAACTGAGACATAAACTGAACAAGTTCCACAGACATGTGACTAACAGAAATTGAATAATGTGTCCCTGAACAAAGGGGGGAGGGGGTCAAAATCAAAAGTAACAGTCAGTATCTGGTGTGGCCACCCGCTGCATTAAGTACTGCAGTGCATCTCCTCCTCATGGACTGCACCAGATTTGCCAGTTCTTGCTGTGAGATGTTACCCCACTCTTCCACCAAGGCACCTTCAAGTTCCCGGACATTTCTGGGGGGAATGGCCCTAGCCCTCACCCTCCGATCCAACAGGTCCCAGATGTGCTCAATGGGATTGAGATTCTGGCTCGTCGCTGGCAGAACACTGACATTCCTGTCTTGCAGGAAATCATGCACAGAACGAGCAGTATGGCTGGTGGCATTGTCATGCTGCAGGGTCATGTCAGGATGAGCCTGCAGGAAGGGTACCACATGAGGGAGGAGGATGTTTTCCCTGTAACGCACAGCGTTGAGATTGACTGCAATGACGACAAGCTCAGTCCGATGATGCTGTGACACACCGCCCCAGACCATGACGGACCCTCCACCTCTAAATCGAATCCCGCTCCAGAGTACAGGCCTCGGTGTAACGCTCATTCCTTCGACGATAAACGTGAATCTGACCATCACCCCTGGTGACACAAAACCGCGACTCATCAGTGAAGAGCACTTTTTGCTAGTCCTGTCTGGTCCAGCGACGGTGGGTTTGTGCCCATAGGTGACGTTGTTGTCGGTGATGTCTGGTGAGGACCTGCCTTACAACAGGCCTACAAGCCCTCAGTCCAGCCTATCTCAGCCTATTGCGGACAGTCTGAGCACTGATGGAGGGATTGTGCGTTCGGGCAGTTGTTGTTGCCATCCTGTACCTGTCCTTCAGGTGTGATGTTTGGATGTACCGATCCTGTGCAGGTGTTGTTACACATGGTCTGCCACTGCGAGGACATTCAGCTGTCCGTCCTGTAGCACTGTCTTAGGCGTCTCACAGTACGGACATTGCAATTTATTGCCCTGGCCACATCTGCAGTCCTCATGCCTCCTTGCAGCATGCCTAAGGCATGTTCACGCAGATGAGCAGGGACCCTGGGCATCTTTCTTTTGGTGTTTTTCAGAGTCTGTAGAAAGGCCTCTTTAGTGTCCTCTTTAGTGTTTTCATAACTGTGACCTTAATTGACTACCGTCTGTAAGCTGTTAGTGTCTTAACGACCATTCCACAGGTGCATGTTCATTGAACAAGCATGGGAAACAGTGTTTAAACCCTTTACAATGAAGATCTGTGAAGTTATTTGGATTTTTATGAATTATCTTTGAAAGATAGGGTCCTGAAAAAGGGACGTTTCTTTTTTTGCTGAATTTATATAACAGCTCGAATAAGCAAAGAGAAATGACAGTCCATCATTACTTTAAGACATGAAGGTCAGTCAATACGGAAAATTTCAAGAAGTTTGAACGTTTCTGCAAAAACCATAAAGTGCTATGATGAAACTGGCTCTCATGAGGACCGCCACAGGAAAGGAAGACCAAGAGTTAACTCTGATGCAGAAAATAAGTTCATTAGAGATTGCAGCCCAAATAAATGCTTCAAAGTTCAAAAGCAACAGACACATCTCAACTAGAGGTCAACCGATTAATCGGAATTGCCGATTAATTAGGGCCGATTTCAAGTTTTCATAATAATCGGAAATCGGTATTTTTGGACGCCGATTTGGACGTTTTTTTTTTTACCTTTATTTAACTAGGCAAGTCAGTTAAGAACACATTCTTATTTTCAATGACGGCCTAGGAACAGTGGGTTAACTGCCTTGTTCAGGGGCAGAAGGACAGATTTTGACCTTGTCAGCTCAGGGATTCAATCTTGCAACCTTACGGTTAACTAGTCCAATGCTCTAACCACCTGCTTTACATTGCACTCCACGAGGAGCCTGCCTGTTACGCGAATGCAGAAAGAAGTCAAGGTAAGTTGCTAGCTAGCATTAATCAATCACAATCACAAGTTAACTACACATGGTTGATGATATTACTAGTTTATCTAGCCTGTCCTGCGTTGCATATAATCGCTTAGGTACACGTTGCTCCAACCATAAACATCAATGCCTTTCTTAAAATCAATACACAAGTATATATTTTTAAACCTGCATATTTAGTTAATATTGCCTGCTAACATGAATTTCTTTTAACTAGGGAAAATGTGTCACTTCTCTTGCAAACAGAGTCAGGGTATATGCAGCAGTTTGGGCCGCCTGGCTCGTTGCGAACTGTGAAGACTATTTCTTCCTAACAAAGACAGCCGACTTCGCCAAACGGGGGATGATTTAACAAAAGCGCATTTGCGAAAAAAAGCACAATCGTTGCATGACTGTACCTAACCATATTCATCAATGCCTATCTTAAAATCAATACACAGAAGTATATATTTTTAAACCTGCATATTTAGCTAAAATAAATCCAGGTTAGCAGGCAATATTAACCAGGTGAAATTGTGTCATTTTGCGTTCATTGCACGCAGAGTCAGGGTATATGCAACAGTTTGGGCCGCCTGGCTCGTTGCGAACTAATTTGCCAGAATTTTACGTAATTATGACATAACATTGAAGGTTGTGCAATGTAACAGGAATATTTAGACTTAGGGATGCCACCCCGTTAGATAAAATACGGAACGGTTCCGTATTTCACTGACAGGAAAAACATTTTGTTTTCGAGATGATAGTTTCCGGATTCGACCATATTAATGACCTAAGGCTCGTATTTCTGTGTGTTATTATGTTATAATTAAGTCTATGATTTGATAGAGCAGTCTGACTGAGCGATGGTAGGCAGCAGCAGGCTCGTAAGCGTTCATTCAAACAGCACTTTTGTGCGTTTGCCAGCAGCCCTTCGCAATGCATTGCGCTGTTTATGACTGCAAGCCTGTCAACTCCCAAGATTAGGCTGGTGTAACCAATATGAAATGGCTAGCTAGTTAGCCGGGTGCGCGCTAATAGCGTTTCAAACGTCACTCGCTCTGAGGCTTGGAGTAGTTTTTCCCCTTGCTCTGCATGGGTAACGCTGATTCGAGGGTGGCTGTTGTCGATGTGTTCCTGGTTCGAGCCCAGGTAGGAGCGAGGAGAGGGACGGAAGCTATACTGTTACACTGGCAATACTAAAGTGCCTATAAGAACATCCAATAGTCAAAGGTATATGAAATACAAATCGTATAGAGAGAAATAGTCCTATAATTCCTATAATAACTACAACCTAAAACTTCTTACCTGGGAATATTGAAGACTCATGTTAAAAGGAACCACCAGCTTTCATATGTTCTCATGTTCTGAGCAAGGAACTTAAACGTTAGCTTTTTTACATGGCACATATTGCAGTTTTACTTTCTTCTCCAACACTTTGTTTTGCATTATTTAAACCAAATTGAACATGTTTCATTATTTATTTGAGGCTAAATTGATTTTATTGATGTATTTATTGATGTATACACGAGAGAAACCTTATAGCTGTGATCACTGTGGGAAGATTTCATATAAGTGTTCATTCAGTATTGTTGTAAATGTCATTATTACAACAAATAAATACATTGTAAAGAAAAAAAATAAAGAAAAAAAATAAAATAAAAACCGGCCGATTAATCGGTATCGGCTTTTTTGGTCCTCCAATAAATCGGCATCGGCGTTGAAAAATCATAATCGGCCGACCTCTAATCTCAACATCAACTGTTCAGAGGAGACTGTGTAAATCAGGTCTTCATGGTAGAATTGCTGCAAAGAAACCACCACTAAAGGACACCAATAATAAGAAGAAACCTGCTTGGGCCAAGAAATACGAGCAATGGACATTAGAGCGGTGGAAATCTGTCCTTTGGTCTGATTTGTCCATAATTGAGTCTTTGAGATGTAGAATAGTTGAACAGATGATCTCCGCATGTGTGGTTCCCACCGTGAAGCATGGAGGAGGAGGTGTGATTGTGTGGGGGTGCTTAGCTGGTGACACTCTGTGATTTATTTAGAATTCAAGGCACACTTAACCAGCATGGCTACCACAGCTTTATGCAGCGATACGCCATCCCATCTGGTTTGTGCTTAGTGGGACTATCATTTCTTTTTCAACAGGACAATGACCCAACACACCTCCAGACTGTGTAAGGGCTATTTGACCAAGAAGGAGAGTGATGAGTACTGCATCAGATGACCTGGCCTCCACAGGTCACCCAACCTCAACCCAATTGAGATGGTTTGGGATGAGATGGACCACAGAGTGAAGGAAAGGCAGCCAACAAGTGCTCAGCATATGAGCTCCTTCAAGACTGTTGGAAAACCATTCCAGGTGAAGCTAGTTGAGAGTATGCCAAGATTCTGCAAAGCTGTCATCAAGGCAAAGGGTGGCTACTTTGAATAATCTAAAATATATTTTGATTTGTTTAACACTTTTTTGGTTACTACATGATTCCATATGTGTTATTTTATGTCTTCACTATTATAATGTAGAAAATAAGACAAATAAAGAAAAACCCTTGAATGATTAGGTGTGTCCAAACTTTTGTGTGTGTGTGTGTGTGTGTGTGTGTGTGTGTGTGTGTGTGTGTGTGTGTGTGTGTGTGTGTGTGTGTGTGTGTGTGTGTGTGTGTATGTGTGCCGAAAAGCTATTTTAAAAAATCGGACTCCGCGATTGCATAAAGGAGTTCTGTATCTATAATTCTTAAAATAATTGTTATGTTTTTTGTGAACGTTTATCGTGAGTAATTTAGTAAATTCACCGGAAGTTTGCGGTGGGTATGCTAGTTCTGAACGTCACATGCTAATGTAAAAAGCTGGTTTTTGATATAAATATGAACTTGATTGAACAAAACATGCATGTATTGTATAACATAATGTCCTAGGAGTGTCATCTGATGAAGATCATCAAAGGTTAGTGCTGCATCTAGCTGTGGTTTTGTTTTTTGTGACATTATATGCTAGCTTGAAAAATGGGTGTCTGATTATTTCTGGCTGGGTACTCTGCTGACATAATCTAATGTTTTGCTTTCGTTGTAAAGCCTTTTTGAAATCGGACAGTGTGGTTAGATTAACGAGAGTCTTGTCTTTAAAATGGTGTAAAATAGTCATATGTTTGAGAAATTGAAGTAATAGCATTTCTAAGGTATTTGAATATCGCGCCACGTGATTCCACTGGCTGTTGAGTAGGTGGGACGATTTCGTCCCACATACCCTAGAGAGGTTAAATAAAAAAAAATCTGTGTACGCAACCAATAAACTTTGATTTGATAGGACACACTAGGTCTTGCTGGTAGACGTCTGCTAACAGATGGCTTGCGATAACGATAGCTCGTCTGCTGGTGGTGGAAAAGCGTTGGGTCCAAACGTGGTTGTGTGCTTTTCAGATGAGGTCTGTCATCTCCCCTCACTGAGCCAGCTCCTTTAGCCATTAGCCACATGCTAGGCTATCTGGGCCCGGCGAGTTCACAGCCGTCCCCTGATCAACTCTAACCCCTTATAAAGCCTGCAATAATGGGACGGAGGAGAGGGGGCAGGTGTCACATTCTGTTTTAGGGGAAGAGAGGCTGGGGAGGGAGGGGAGGGTGGTGAGAGCTGGGGGGGGCGCGCTGAGGTGCCCCTTTCTCCCCACGGGGGTCAGGGGCGGGTGATGCGTGCCAGGGAGCACGATGGGCCGTTAGGAATGGCATGCGCTTGGAACCGGGGTTCAAGGCAGCTCCGCTGTAACCCTATACCAGAATAGACGTTTACCCTTTGAGTGCCTGGAGTGAGGGGAGGGAAACAAATAAACACCAAGGTAGCGGCGGTGTCTTGTGCGGCTCCAGGGCATTCTGCACCTGTCCCTGTTGTGTGTGTGTGTGTCTTTATGCCTCCCTCTGTTCGCTGCTATTTCTGTGATTTATCATGCACTCTGCTCCCCCCCACCCCCCGTCTGTCCGTCAGTCTCTCAGCGGGTCTGTCTGCCTTTCAGCTAACCTCCAACTGCTCCCCAAGTTCACGCCTCGCGGCCAGACCAAATTTACTACATGGGAAAAGAGACAAGACTGAACCCGCTGCCCCCCCACACCCCATCAGCCCCTAAACAGCTAAGCCCACCCCCCACACTGACCCCCCACCCTGTTTATCAGCCCTGTCAGGGTCATTGACAGACCTTTCGACACATTGCTACAACTCAACTCATTTCAGCCTAAAGCTATGTTAATCTCATTCTCAGGTTGAGGTTTTAAATTGAAGTATATCATTACATGAAGTGAGAGGAAAACCTATGGAAATACACTACCGGTCAAAGGTTTTAGAATACCTGCTCATTCAAGGGTTTTTCTTTATTTTGACTATTTTATACATTGTAGAATAATAATGAAGTCATCAAAACTATCAAATAACACATATGGAATCATGTAGTAACCAAAAAAGTGTTAAACAAATCAAAATATATTTTATATTTGAGATTCTTCAAATATCCACCCTTTGCCTTGATGACATCTTTGCACACACTTCCCATCCAACATGATAGCGCTTGAGAGGATCTACAGAGAAGAATGGGAGAAGACTCGAGGCTGTAATCGCTGCCAAAGCTGCTTCAACAAAGTACTGAGTAAAGGATCTGAATGTCTAACAATCTGTTTTTGCTTAGTTATTATGGGGTTTGGTGTGTAGATTGATTAGGGGGGAAAAAACGATTTAATCCATTTTAGAATAAATCTGTAATGTAACAAAATGTGGAAAAAGTCAAGGTCTGAATAATTTCCGAATGCACTGTATTGCGTTTCCTGTCTACAACACTGAACAAGTGCCATTTCAGAGGCAACAATGTCATACTGAGATGGGGAACCGTTAATTATGTAGTATGCGTATAGATCCTCTTCATCCATTTGTAATTTCTTATATCGAGAGGAATGTTTGTGTCTCATATTTCCTCATACATTCATGGCATTTTTCTCATAATAGTCTGGCCGTCATGCTTATTACTCACTGTAGTTATTAGCTCGCCAATTAAGACAGCGTCACGGATATTGTGGAGGTTTTTGTGTGGCAGTCATTCGACATGCATTGCCAATGAAAACATTTCCTGGCTTCCATGGGTCCCGGTTGTGCTTTGCCCCATCCGACTAACTGGGTAGAAAGGCTTTTCAGAGCTGGGATGACAAATTATGTGTGTTATAGGGGAGGAGGGATGGACAGTTGGATAAGTGCTTTGCCCCAAGGTATAGGATACCCATATAGGCCGTATATGAAAATAACAAATTTGATAGTGGAAATGTTGGTTGTTTATTTACAGTGATTGAATAATTAAGTGATAATGCCCGAGTCTCCAGAGTGAGTACTACTGCAGTGGGGTCACTGTCTGCTGTCTCCAGAGAGAGTACTTGAAGGCATGGCCAGGTCAGGGGTTTGCTGGGTAGTGAGTGGGTAGTGGCGACAACTGAGCCCTCCTGAGGATGAGGCTGGGGCGGTGCAGGGGGCACAGCACAGCAGTCACATGGGGGAGGTCCTGAGTCTGAACCTGACCCTGGCTCTGTAGCCCTAGCCCCTGTCTTGACCTTCACTTTCACATGCGATAGGATCCTCCCAGGGACTTTGAGGAATCATCACTGCATTTCCACTAAGGTGCCTCCAGAATTCAGACATGGCTGTCTGCTTGGCTCTGACATGCATCTCACCTCTGTCTAAGGCCCTGATCGAATGCTCTCTCCCTTTACGTATCCCAAGATCTGACATGACTGGATAGATACAATTGAAGTTGGAAGTTTACATACACTAAGGTTGGAGTCATTAAAACTTGTTTTTCAACCACTCTACACATTTCTGTTTAACAAACTATAGTTTTGGCAAGTCGGTTAGGACATCTGCTTTGTGCATGACACGTAATTTTTCCAACAATTGTTTACAGACAGACTATTTCATTTATAATTCACTATCACAATTTCAGTGGGTCAGAAGTTTAATACATACGCTAAGTTGACTGTGCCTTCAAACAGCTTGGAAAATTCCAGAAAATGATGTAATGGCTTCTGATAGGCTAATTGACATCATTTGAGACAATTGGAGGTGTACCTGTGGATGTATGTCAAGGCCTACCTTCAAACTCAGTGCCTCTTTGTTTGACATCATGGGAAAATCAAAAGAAATCAGCCAAGACCTCAGAAAAAAATGGTATACCTCCACAAGTCTGGTTCATCCCTGGGAGCAATTTCCAAACGCCTGAAGGTACCACGTTCATCTGTACAAACAATAGTACGCAAGTATAAACACCATGGGACCATGCAGCCATCATACCGCTCAGGAAGGAAATGCGTTCTGTCTCCTAGAGAGGAAACGGGTATAAAAGTATCTATATCCACAGTAAAACTAATCCTATATCGCAATAACCTGAAAGGCCGCTCAGCAAGGAAGAAGCCACTGCTCCAAAACCGCCATAAAAAAGCCAGACTATGGTTTGCAACTGCACATGCGGACAAAGATCGTACTTTTTGGAGAAATGTCCTCTGGTCTGATGAAACAAAAATAGAACTGATTGGCCATAATGGCCATCGTTATGTTTGGAGGAAAAAGGAGTACGCTTGCAAGCAGAAGAACACCATCCCAACCGTGAAGCACGGGGGTGGCAGCATCATGTTGTGGAGGTACTTTGCTGCAGGAGGGACTGGTGCACTTCACAAAATAGATGGCATCATGATGGAGGACAATTATGTGGATATATTGAAGCAACATCTCAAGACATCAGTCAGGAAGTTAAAGCTTGGTCGCAAATGGGTCTTCTAAATGGACAATGACCCCAAGCATACTTGTGGGTTCCATACTTGTGGCAAAATGGCTTAAGGACAACAAAGTCAAGGTATTGGAGTGAACATCACAAAGCCCTGACCTCAATCCTATAGAAAATGTGTGGGCAGAACTGAAAAAGCATGTGCGAGCAAAGAGGCCTACAAACCTGACAGAGTTACACCAGCTCTGTCAGGAGGAATGGGCCAAAATTCACCCAACTTATTGTGGGAAGCTTGTGGAAGGCTACCCGAAACGTTTGACCCAAGTTAAACAATTTAAAGGCAATGCTACCAAATACTAATTGAGTGTATGTAAACTTCTGACCCACAGGGAATGTGATGAAAGAAATAAAAACTGAAATAAATCTCTCTCTACTATTATTCTGACATTTCACATTCTTAAAATAAGTGGTGATCCTAACTGACCTAAGACATGGAATTTGTACTAGGATTAAATGTCAGGAATTGTGAAAAACTGAGTTTAAATGTATTTGGCTAAGGTGTATGTAAACTTATGATTTCAACTGTAGATAGATAAAAGCTACGTAAGGAAACCCCTTGCCCTTGCTTACACCTATCCAATAGTGGTAAATCACTGATTACTTCTAGAACCTATTCACACAGGCGAGGAGATGGAGAGAATATTGAAGCAATAAGGCCTGAGGAGGTGCGATATATGGCCACATCTAAGGGCTGTTTTTATGCACAATGAAATGCGGAGTGCCTGGACACAGCCCTTAGCCGTTGTATTTTGGCCATATATCACAAACCCCCATATGCCTTATTGCTATTATAAACTGGTTACCAACGTGATTAGAGCAGTAAAAATAAATGTTTTGTCATACACGTGGTATATGGTCTGCGAATCAGCATTCAGGGCTCGAACCAACCAGTTTATAATATTATGTAACCGGTGGAGAGATACAGTTCTGTAGGGATTCAAATGAAACTGACAGTAAACAGTCAACTACTGCTGTTACAGTGATTTCACCTTTGAAACGCAATGTTGACATACTGTATCTTTGAATCCCGGTCTAAGTCTTTACAGCAGGGCTGTTCGATTCCGGTCCTGGTCGGCCTAAACGCTTCTGGTTTTTGTTTCTACCTGGTGGTTAATTGCCCACATCTGGTGTCCCAGGTCTGAATCAGTCCCTTATTAGAAGAAGAGGATGAAAACCAGAAGTGTTTTGGCCCTCCAGGACTGACAGTGAACAGCTTTGCATGGACAGCGCCATAGCAGATAGTGTCAGTAAGAGAGAAGTGAGCTAGCCAGTGGCTTCAGAGACGGGCCTGTGTCAGGAGTCTGAACGCCACCACTCCACATCGCTCGGCTAGCTATCCTATCCGAGGGGAAATCGCACCCTGCCAACACATTCCTGCCTGCAGCCTAAATCTGACCTTAGTTATCGCCCAGAGACAGAGAGGCTGTCGGAAGCCGTACAGCTGGCAGATGTGTGTTCAGAAAGGGGCTTGCTGTGTGTGTGCGTGTGTGCTCCCTGTCTAACAGAGATGGTTTGTGTGTTACACAAAGTGGCTGGCATGTTTGGCCTCCTCATGTCGATCCCATGGAACGCCACTGTTCAGAATAGATGGAGAGTAGACGTAAGAAGCTGGGTCCTCTGTTGTCGTCTGTGCTGGAGTCTGGAGTGGCTAGCGAGGCTGGGATGGCTATGTGCTATGGTGTGAGTGGATGTCCTCTAGCATCATGAGGGTGTGAGTGTTTGTACACAGAGGTCAAGGGGTGTAGCTGCGTGCGCACACACAAATACACACACACACACACACACACACACACACACACACACACACACACACACACACACATAATAACCCAGTACGCCCCCATGGGGCAGGCAGCAGAGAGAACAGATGCAGGCCCAGTGCTGCAGCAGGCAGGGCAGTCAGGGTGTTGGTATGTGAGGAATGCTCTGGGAAGGAGAGAACACAGAGAGCAGGGACTGACCATTCAGGGCCAGAGAGGAACCCTGCCTTGTGAGAGGAGGCAGATTTATGACAGGGATGGAGGGGAGGGTTGCACCTGCACCTTCATGTGACACATCCTGCACCCACCGCTAAACCCTCTGACCTTTCCCTGAGGATGTGAGGGTGAAGGGACCAAGGGTGTTTCTTGGCGCTCCCAGATGATCTCTAGACCAGTCGCGTTCCCAGAGTCGGTCACTGCTCTGCTCTGGAGAACTTGGATCCTATTTCCTGATCCCAGTCTCTGACCTACATGACCTAAACCACTGAGTTGGCCAAGGACAGGGTCTGCTGCGCCGTCGCCCCCTCTGGAGTCTAGACACCACCCATTCAGTTGACAGTCACACGATCACACAATGATGACCTCATCATTGTGCAACTGAATGACTACTTCTCAGTGTCTCTGATCTGTCTGGATAATTTTTAAATCATACCACCCGTCCATTTCTGGGAGTGGCAGGGACATCTGATATATAGTGCATTTGGAAAGTATTCAGACCCCTTGACTTTTTCCACATTTTGTTACGTAACAGCCGTATTCTAAAATGAATTAAATAAAAATCTACACACAATACCCTATAATGACAAAGCAAAAACAGGGTTTTAGACATTTTTGCACATTTATAAAAAATATAAAACAGAAATACCTTATTTACATAAGTATTCGGACACTTTGTTATGAGACTCGAAATTGAGCTCAAGTGCATTCTGTTTCCATTGATCGTTCTTGAGATGTTTTTACAACTTCATTGGAGTCCACCTGTGGTAAATTCAATTGATTGGACATGATTTGGAAAGGCACACACCTGTCTATATAAGGTCCCACAGTTGACAGTGCATGTCATAGCAATAACCAAGCCATGAGGTCAAAAGAATTGTCCGTAGAGCTCAGAGCCAGGATTGTGTCGAAGCACAGATCTGGGGAAGGGTACCAAAATATTTCTGCAGCATTGAAGGTCCCCAAGAACACAGTGGTCTCCATCATTCTTAAATGGAAGAACTGAGAAATCAGGGGAGAATGGACTTGGTCAGGGAGGTGACCAAGAACCCGATGGTCACTCTGACAGAGCTCCAGTGTTCCTCTGTGGAGATGGGAGAACCTTCCAAAAGGACAACCATCTCTGCAGCACTCCACCAATCAGGCCTTTATGGTAGTGGCCAGACGGAAGCCACTACTCAGTAAGACACATGACAGCCCGTTTCGAGTTTGCCAAAAGGCACCCAGAGGACTCTCAAACCATGAGAATCAAGATTCTCTGGTCTGATGAAACAAAGCTTGAACTTTGGCCTGAATGCCAAGCGTCACATCTGGAGGAAACCTGGCACCATCCCTACTGTGAAGCATGGTGGTGGCGCATCATGCTATGGGGAAGTTTTTCAGCGTCAGGGACTGGGAGACTGGTCAGGATCAAGGGAAAGATGAACAGAGCAAAGTACCGAGAGATCTTTGATGAAAACCTGCTCCAGAGCACTCAGGACCTCAGACTGGGGCTAAGGTTCACCTTCCAACAGGACAACGGCCCTAAGCACACAGCCAAGACAATGCACAAGAAGCTCCGGGACAAGTCTCTGAATGTCCTTGAGTGTCCAAGCCAGAGCCCGGACTTAAACCCGATCAATCATCTCTGGAGAGACCTGAAAATAGCTGTGCAGCAACGCTCCCCATCCAACCTGACAGAGCTTGAGAGGATCTGCAGAGAATAATGGGAGAAAAATCCCCAAATACAGGTGTGCCAAGCTTGTAGCGTCATACCCAAGAAGACTCAAGACTTTAATCACTGCCAGCCAGAGGTACTTCAACAAAGTACTGAGTAAAGGGTCTGAATACTTATGTGAATTTGATATTTCAGTTTTGTATTTTCAAAAATTTCTAATAACCTGTTTTTGCTTTGTCGTTATGGGGTATTGTGTGTAGATTGATGAGGAGAAAAAAAAACAATTTCATCAATTTTAAAATAAGGCTGTAACGTAACAAAATGTGGAAAAAGTCAAGGGGTCCGAATACTTTCCCAATGCAATGTAAACACATGAACACCAGCCTCTTAACAACTCGTTAATGACTAGGTTTAATGGTAACAAATACAGGATGCTATTTTTGAATGGGCTGAGTGGACTGGGAGGATGTCATGTGTGTAGAGACTGTGTGACAGTATGTGAACATAATGCCGAATCTTGGCTCAAATTATTTTATAAGCACAATGCCAAAAATCTGGATTCCACTCTAGTCACCTCAGAGACCTCCCCAAGTCTTCACAGTGACCTCCCCAAGTCTTCACAGTGACCTCCCCAAGTCTTCACAGTGACCTCACAAAAAGTATTTGCCTGCTTTCAGTCAGCAACTGCAAAGTGCACAAGAAATGTGGAACACTTTTTTTTTTCATCGAAAGGGATTAAAGAAATGTGCTTTGAGGTGCTCAAACAATTGGCGAGCGAGTGCACCTTCTGATAAACACTGAACGCTTGAGCAGTTTCAGCCCGGAAATGAAAATAAGATTCAGAGTGAATGAGTGCCGTGACTGGGCTGTGTGTGGAGACATAAGGAGACTGAGAGAAAGGTTTAAGTCCATAAAAGCATGACACAAAGGGAGCCCTACAGCTGTGTGTGTGTGTGTGTGTGTGTGTGTGTGTGTGTGTGTGTGTGTGTGTGTGTGTGTGTGTGTGTGTGTGTGTGTGTGTGTGTGTGTGTGTGTGCATAAAGAGGTTACAACTACCCTCCTTAATTTAAACTCTTTTGTGAACATGTCGCCACTTCACAGTAAACCATCACCGCCAAATTCACTGCAACGCCCTCTAATGCTTACAGCTGCCACTTTCATAAGTCGTAAATTTGCCTGCAGTGGACTAGTCCCCTATTAAACTTTAACACTGTTAGAGATTGATTAGTGGAAAGTTACTGTATGTCGGAACAAACACCGTCTGCTAGAACCTTATCCCCAGCAGCGAGGCTCAGAAGAAAGCTGGAGAAACTATGTTTTGCATTCCATTCGGAGGTTGCGTCACAAATGGCACTCTATTCTCTATATAGTGCATTACTTTTCACCAGGGCTCTGGTAATAGGGTGCCCTTTGGAGTGCAAGCTGAATCTGATCACTTGTATTGCCTGCCAGTGTTTCTGGGCTCCTTCCTCAACTTAACCGGGCATTCTGATTGGTCAGACGGGGTAGGGTCGGGTTTTCTGACCCAAGCATCACTATGTGAGGAAAATATTATGCTGGTTGTTCCACGTTGCGTTGCGTGACTGATCTCTGTGTTAATTCACATGGAGATGTGGTGTGACAGGGACAAATTACAGTGTTTAAGAGGTGGTGCAAACTCGACTCTTCTACAGCTGGGAGGCACGCTGAGTGTGTGTGTTTGTGTGTTCATATAGTACCAGTCAAAAGTTTGTACACCTACTCATTCAAGGGTTTTTCTTTATTTGTACTATTTTCTACATTGTACAATAATGGTGAAGACATCAAAACTATAAAATAACATGGAATAATGTAGTAACCAAAAAAGTGTTAAACAAAATATATTTTAGATTCTTCAAAGTAGACACACTTTGCCTTTGACAGCTTTGCACACTCTTGGCTTTCTCTCAACCAGCTTCACCTGGAATGCTTTTCCAACAGTCTTGATGGAGATCCCACATATGCTGAGCACTTGTTTACTGCTTTTCCTTCACTTTGCGGTCCAACTCATCCCAAACTATCTCAAGCTGGTTGAGAGAATGCCAAGAGTGTGCAAAGCTGTCATCAAGGCAAAGGGTGGCTACTTTGAAGAATCTAAAATATATTTTGATTTGTTTAACACTTTTTTGGTTACTACATGATTCCATATGTGTTATTTCATAGTTTCGATGTCTTCGGTACTTTTCTACAATGTAGAAAATAATAAAAATAAAAACCCTTGAATGAGAAGGTGTGTCCAAACTTTTGACTGGTACTGTACGTGTGTGTGCATTTGTGTACAGGGCCAGGGAAAGAGGTGAGAGGCCACATGACCATTGAACCAAGTCCTTTGCCCTGTAACCAAAGCCTTTATGGAGGAACAAGCCTAAGATTTACTGCAGGCGTATTCTATAAACATTGACACACACAGACCAGCTGCCGAGTGGCCTCTCCAGGCCAGGCCTCCTTCGTCACTCTCTGTGACTGTGGTGTCTCCTCTGAGCCCGGCCTGGGATCGCATGGCTGCTATACCCCTTCACCTGCTCAGCCAATGTGACCTGTCTTTTAGCAGCACCAGCCCCACAGGGTACACAGACCAGGGCAAGCAAGCACACACACACACACACACACACACACACACACACACACGTACTTGCACATACACACCCACACACTTGCGTTTACACAAATACACTTTTACTGATAACACATCTACACACACACACTTACACCAATACAAACACATACAGGACACATTAGCACAGACTCAGACACCCCTCCCACCTCTGCAGCTGATTTTCCTAGCCAACCACATCCAGCATGCTGATGATAAGTTAGCAGTACCTCATCATCCCCTAGCTGACCTATCCTCCTACTGACACCATGCAAAGCCTGTTGCATTTACATACATTCAACAACGATTTACACTGTTGGACATATCACTATGAACTAATAAACTAAATCAAACTTTGCATGTAAACAAATCCACAAATATCTCATTATATATTGAATAACTTTACATTTTCTTAATGCAAATAATTTTTTTCATGTCAAAACTAAAATGTCAATGTGCTGGCTCTTTCAGGACGAAACGAGCTGATAGCACGGTACATCAAGCTACGCACAGGGAAGACGCGGACAAGAAAGCAGGTGGGTTTCGTAACATCACTCCACTTTTCCCATATATGTTTCCTGCCCTTTCTCCCAAACCATGTGCACCCCTTAAACAACCCACTCACTCCGTGTCTGTCCAAGCTGTCTCCAATCAGGAGCTGGAAAAAAACCCAGAGAGGGCTAGGGGAAAGCCATGACAGCAGGAAATGATGCTGCTGTCACTCCTACACATTCCCGAGTCCCAACCCCATTCTCATGCTGGAATGGGCCTCTCTTGGGGGATTTAGAGGGCCGGGGCCCAATGCACAGATGCTATAGGATCAGACGACAGTGTGTTTCTTCACCACTTCACCTAGCATGTAGCCCAGCCTCATTAGGAGAGCAAAAAGCAGAGGAATACAGGATCCTTACGGCAGAGAGGACACTGTAGAGGGCTGGATGGGGCAGAGATTTGGACCCTATCTGGGACATGGGATTTCGAGAGCTTGGGACTAGAAGGTTCTATCTGCAAAAAGATGATTCTGAGATAATTGGCTTTACAGTTCCAAACCCTCATTGGTTTGAATGGTGTCAGCTAGTTTTATCTGATATTCTTTTGAACCTAACTTGAATTGGGGGTAGTTAGAGTACTATATAGGCAAAGAACATTGAACTGAAGAAGGCTATGTCAATAACATTTTGACAAAAATGCAGAGAACCTTGTTGTCCCAAGCTCTCGATTTGATATGGAGTGACTGACTGACATATTGGCACTGACTGATGTTGCATTACATAGATAGAGAGGGAGAGGGGGTCCATCTGTTTCCCATTATGTGAAGATGTGATGGGGGGGAAAGACAGAGAGGGGTTGGAGTTGACAATGGGTTGAGGAAGGGTAGAGTGAGAGGGGAAGGGGGACACCTGCTGGTCTAGCAGTGGCCAGGGCCATGAACAATTCAGTTTGGCATTCTTAATAAGTGCCATATTGGTCCCAAAAGTCTCAAGACAATGACATCATAGAATGAGAAAAGGAATATTATTGTTTGTTGTACATTTGGCACCAACATAGAGGATAGTTGGCTGAACCCTGTACAGCACATCTGGCATAGACCTGATCAGACCTAATCTCTCTCTATCCCTCGCTCTCTCGTTCTCTCTCTCTCTCTCTCCTCTAGGTGTCCAGTCACATCCAGGTGCTAGCGCGACGGAAGGCCCGGGAGATCCAGGTGAAGCTGAAGGTACGCTACGTGAGTCTCCCCCCTTTTTGAATCTTGAACCTGTGCACTGCATTGTGGGTTGGCTCGAAGGGCTAGTACCATAGCAATGGAATGGGTAGAAAAACGAATCAAACAGGTTCTAAATTCCGGAAGATTTACATGGATCCACCGATATAACGGAGCAATTCGACCTTTTAGAACACAAGTCATCCACATTCTAAACCTCCTCTCCAATGTCTGCCATGCCACATACCATAGTGTTACAGTAGGGACCTTGCTTTCAATGGGAATGTCAATGTCTACCATTCTACCCATTCCAATTGTATGACTGCTACAGCACTAGCTATGCAGATCATTTGGAGTAGCGTGCAGGTGGCTGATGTTTTTAAGGTAGGGGTATTCAACCTGGGGTCTGCCTCCCCCCTAAGAGTCCACTGAGGTACTGCAGGGGGTCCGCAAAAATATTTGTATAAAAATATATCACTAGCAACAACAGAATATTGCTAGCAACAAGAGAATAAAGGAATTTTGGATGACATATCTACAGTAGAAAAGAGGAGAATATCTTCTAATGATGACAACTTTATTTCTCAATCCAAATATTGAGCAAATTACACTCATTGGCGCCAAGTCTAGGTCCAAAAGGCTTCTTAACAGCTTCTACCCCCAAGCCATTAGACTCCTGAACATCTAATCAATTGGCTACCCGGACTATTTGCATTGTCCCCACCCCACACCCATTTTTACGCTGCTGCTACTCTGTTTATCATCTGTGCATAGTCACTTTACCTCTACCTACATGTACATATTACCTCAATTAATCGGTTCCCCTGCACATTGACTCTGTACCGGTACCCCCTGTGTATAGCCTCGCTACTGTTCTTTTATTGTTGCTCCTTAATTGTTATTTTTAAATGTCTTTTTTTTTCTCTTTTTCTTTTATTTATTTTTTACTTCAGTTTATTTTAGTAAATACTTTAACTTTTTTTCTGAACTGCATTGTTGGTTAAGGGCTTGTAAGTAAGCATTTCACTGTAAGGTCTACACTTGTTGTATTCGGCGCATGTAACAAATAAAATTTGACTTGATTCAATTATACTCACTGGAGTATCTGACATGGGCTTTGAAAAAGCACCCGCTACCAGTACGGCAAGTGCCGCTGGCTGCTACTCAGCTTTCTTGACTTGATTAATGTTTTGCCAACACACGGCTAACCTTCATTTAACCAGCTAAACAGCTGTTCTTAGTGAAAATGTGTTTGGCGTTACCTTTCTAGCTACTAGGCTATATGTTAGAGTTTACACTTCCTCTTCCAATTATATGGATGTGGGAGGTCAAAATAATAATACAAAATGATCAAATCCATTCATTTTAAGATGTTGATTACCTCTCCTTGCCATTCACCTGATAAGACATTTTTTATTTGCTAACATATGATGGGGGTCCCTGGGTCACCGTTTTTCCTGGGCAAGAAAAGGTTGAAAAAGCCTGTTTTAAAGTGTGAAGTTGTGTTGTGGGGAGGCTGTGGTGCTGCTTGGCTGTAGCCATGGTGTTGTTCTAAAGCCACAGAGCTCAGATCATCAGGAAGGCTTCCTATGGACTTCATGTTATTTTATTCTCTTCTCTAGGTTTGATTCCATGAAAAAAAGTACTCAATATACCATGGCCTTGATATCCATGAATTCGATATGGAATTACTAATGGTTCCCATTCCTAAATCTCAGTACAAACAATATGGAGAGACAAAACAATGACAAACAGAGAATGGGTTGTATTTAATAGCACCCCCTTAATTCATGTGGGTGTTATATGGAATGCTTAGTCCTATGATGCATGTCTACAAATGACCACAGTAAATGTGGATACGCTCCAGCATCCCTGGCCTGAGGCTTGCTGTGCACGATATGAACAAATGCATTTGTCAGGAGAGAAATTAATTTTTGTATTGTTCCTTCCAGGCATTTCATTTGGTAAGTATCTCAATAAAAGTGTTCCTGTTTGGTGGGTGAAAGCTTTCCAAACACCTCCCGTCCCCAGCACTTTTAGTTTACATTTCTCACAGCCGACATGCACGTAAACACACACACAAGACAACACAGCTCTCCGTCACCTTGGACGGTGGCCACTGGGCCACAGCTGGCAGGGCCCAGCATTGGTCACAAGGCATCCTCTGACAGGCCTTTTTAAATACATCTTTCTTGTAACTGAGAACACTACCAAATGTACTCCCCATATTTCAGCTATGCCCTGGTGTCAGCTGGTTCTGGGAACAAGATTGTGCCGTGTGGCCTAGCATTAAGTGACTGAGAGTGTTGGTAGTCCTCGATGAGTTGGAAACTGCTCAAGTCGGCATGATGGAGACACGCACAACAGAACAATAACACTATACCACAGACAGGAATGACTGCTGTTTCTGGTAGCCACCATGTCACCTGTTTATTGTTAGCATTTAGCCACAAACTAGCTTGATCATTATTATTAGCATAGAGCTAGCCCTCCAACATGCTCGACCCAGCTCCCACTGTGACCTCTAGCAGAGGCATAGGCCACTTGTCAACACCCCCCGGCCTCTGCCAAGGCAATGAACCTTACTCTCAACCCACAGGGATCTTGACTGCAATATCACCCATCCTCCCAGCCCAGCCTCTATGATCAACCTGGCTTTCCCCCCTCATTTCCCACCCAACAAACAACATAACGAGGCTAGTATTCCCACAGGGTGCTGACTATAATGGAGAGCGTGTCTGACCCCTGGGCTTTGCTGTGTGTGTCTGCAGGACCAGGCTGCCAAAGACAAGGCCCTCCAGAGTATGGCCACCATCTCCGCCACTGCCTTCCAGAACAAGATGGCTCTGCAGGGGCTGTCCAGGCCGCCGTACCCCACTGCCGGTGGCGTGAGTAGTGTGCGCAGACAGACAGAGACAGACACACCCTGTCCTTGAGCAACACTGGGGGATACATATACAGTAGAAGGAGAGGTGGTGTCATGTAGAGTGTATGTAATAAAATATGTTTCCATGTTTTCTTTTTTCCAGTTTTGGCATGGCGGTCCTGAAGAGTAAGTTATAACCCTGTGTGTGTGTGTGTGTGTGTGTGTGTGTGTGTGTGTGTGTGTGTGTGTGTGTGTGTGTGTGTGTGTGTGTGTGTGTGTGTGTGTGTGTGTGTGTAGGGCTGTTGCGGCGACCATATTTCTGCAATACCGGCAGTCATGAGTCATGACTGGTAAACCACGGTAATCTCCTCTTATGCACTCTGGACATGCGTTGGTACTATCCATCTTATGCACTCTGGACATGCGTTGGTACTATCCATCTTATGCACTCTGGACATGCGTTGGTACTATCCATCTTATGCACTCTGGACATACGTTGGTACTATCCATCTTATGCACTCTGGACATGCGTTGGTACTATCCATCTTATGCACTCTGGACATACGTTGGTACTATCCATCTTATGCACTCTGGACATGCGTTGGTACTATCCAACTCGCTAACGACCATCAGGTCACTAATGGCCTGGTACCCAGCGCTCTATTGTCCCTCTAACCACGACATCAATGCAAAATCACATCAAACACATCAAAACAGTATGTGCTTTTAAAACTCACCTTACTGTGATCGATCAATTTGAAGAAAGAAGTTCAACAACAGTTTGAAACAGTGGAAAACATGGTTGTTGTGGATGTTGTTTCAAAGCCAAACCCAATGAAATGGACAGCTTATGCATAGGCCAAAATATGTAAAAAAATAAATAAAAAAACAGAATTACTGCATATTACCCACAGCAGGAATATATATATATATAACAAACAAAAAAGATTTAAGATGTATTTGGTACATAATTGGTCTAGCCTATACTTCAAAATGTAAACAATTCTAGTAATGGCCTTTGAGTGTGAACTGTATTATTGTGCATACTGGATGTACTGGTTACCTTATGCTATACTCCAAACGTTCTGTATAGTCTGGGAGAGAACGTATAGGCCTAGGCGATGCTGTTGATTAATGGATTATGCAGTGCGACTTACAGAGTTAGCCTAAAATTAGTGAGTTTTTATTTGATTTTGAAAATCCTAATTATTTTTATTTTCAAAATGGCTGACATTACCTTCAGGTACAGAAAGTCTCACCACTGTGCGTTTCCATCTTCTTCATTCCTTTCTCAAGCGCGCAGAGAGAGGGTGTCAACTGTTTCATTAAATATGTTTTGTTGTGAAAACGTGGTTACTAATGTTTCCAAACAGATTTCACTTTGTTCCCCAAACTAAGTACTGGGTAACTACAGGAACAGGGTTGGAGAACCCATGGCATACAGAGTTTGGCCAAATTGGGCAGAATATCAGTTGTCATGCAGCAAATGGTTGCAAGCCCTCAAAAAGTGTTTGATGCGTGGAGTGAAATAGGCATTCTTATAAGGTGTAACGAAGACGCAGTGAATCAGGAAGCCGGTGAGTTTTATATGAACGCACATAGTGCCACAACAAACAACCGTAGCATCTTGACATGAAACAATACTGCCTGATGGGTGACAACAACGGAGTGCTAGATAAAGGAGGAGTGATCAGGGAAGTGATGAAGTCCAGGTGCGACTAATGATGAGGCGCATGTGTGCGTAATGATGGGTTGCCAGGACCGGAGGTTAGTAGACCGGCGACGTCGAGCGCCGAGGGGAGGAGCAGGAGTAGATGTGACATAAGCCCAGGAATTTCTATATGCAATCCCTTGTGAAAGAAGAGTTTTGATGGTTGCCACTAAAAAGAGAAGGATCCCAACTGCTACTTTTTCCAGTAATCAATATCCTAGAGCCGCATCATGCAGCACATAAATGTTTTGACTTCTAAGACATTCTAAGGTTTGTATCATTTCACTAAAGTTGCCAAATAACTCAAAATCTAGCGTACATGACCTTTCAAATGGTCGCTTTTCCGCTCAACATAACCACTTCATATGCGCTCTGGAATGGGAAAAATATGATTTATATTTTATTCAGCCTTGGAAAAATATTTTTCTTTTCAGCTAAGTTCAAATATATACTTCTTACTATAACATGTAAAGTAATGGCAAGGGACTTAAGCATATCTTGTCAGCTAAATGAACTAGCCTATATCATGGAGAATAGCCAGATTACATACAGTAGGCCAACTGTTCTTCTGAAATACATTTCCTTCATATCATGTTTCTTTAAACCTGCCTAAAATAAATAATGGATTTGTTGTGGTGGTGTATATTATTAAACTGTAGATGTTCCAAAGGCCCATCAGAGGCTTGTATGTGTGGAGGCCTGGAGATGCTAAACATGTTTATATTAATTAACGGTCAATTACCGTGAGACCTGCAGTCATTTTCATGACCATAACCAGCTGACAAAATGTCATGATCCCCTATGCGTGCGTGCGAGCCTGTCTTACTGTCAGTAAAAAGGCATAGGCCTACTACCACTGAATAAATAGAAATCACAATCTGTCAAAACTGAATGTGACAGAGTGACATCTTAACAAGTTTATTTAAATGGCACTTTCGTTAATGAACCCGAGCCCCCAGTGTGTTTAAGGGTGTGTGTGTGTGCTCGAGGGGTCAGGAGGGTCAGAGTGTAATGTGTCTACTGCCTGTCTTGTCTCTCCAGCATTAAGCCCTTTTCCCAGCAGAGTTACGTCATGCAGACGTCCGGCCCACCCCCCATAACAGGTGGGTTCTCAGCTTCCCTTCATGTCCCCATGTGTCGACAGACGTTGTCATGGTCTGCAAGTGATGAAGAGCTCCAAAAAAGCTCAGAGAAACTGACTGTATGCAACATTTTTCAAACCTATTGTATGTTCTGTTACTCTGCACCCCCCTCCTCTTCTTCAGGCTATGAGAGCATGGCAGGCCTGTCCATGTCACCGGGCGCCCCCCCGTGGCAGGGGCGGAGTATCGCCAGCTCCAAGCTCCGCATGCTGGAGTTCTCCGCCTTCCTGGAGCAGCCTCAGGACCCAGAGACCGTGAGTAGTAATTTAGTAGCTACTCGCCCTGCCTAATAAGCCTCCACATTCATATTCATCTCACTTAGTTGATAGGGACACTTTCAGTGCTCATCAATGTAAAAGTTTGAGACATAAAGAAAAACAATATCTCTTCCTTTTCATCCAACCCTTTCCTTAAAGCTGTAACGTGAACTTCCTCACACCATGACTGCATCTTGACCATGAACTGAATCGGTGCTCTGAGAGTAATAAACATCTCTCTCTCTCTCTCTGTGTTTTCCAGTTTAACAAGCACCTGTTTGTGCACATCGGTCAGTCCAACCCCACCTTCAGTGACCCTTACCTGGAGGCAGTGGACATCCGGCAGATATATGATAAGTTTCCTGAGAAGAAGGGAGGGCTGAAGGAGCTGTTTGAGAAAGGGCAGCCAGACACTTTCTTTCTCGTCAAGTTCTGGGTGAGTCCAAGCAGAATCAAATCCGAGGTGTGTGTTAGTGAGCACATTGTAGTGTGTGTGGGTGAGTCTCTGCTTTCTGAATAGAATCATGGAAAGGGACTTGAAACAAAGAATCAGTCGCAGCACAAAAGGGGAACTGGGAGAGTATTTTTGTAAGGTAAAGGTTTTTGTAGCACTCCTCAGTTGTTAATGACCTAAATGTGTTAGGTGTTGGGATAACTTTAGCACTGGAGCTAAAGGAATTTAGTAACGATTTATGTTTGAAGCAAATGAAGTCATTGATTAAGACCTGGCTGTTTTCTGCCCATGGGTACAGTGGGTAGAGGGCACATTGTAGCGTGTGTGACCGCAGCCTTTGGTGCGAGAGTGGCAGGGCTTCTCTTTCACTGGGGAAATCTGAGCCTGGGCACCTGTCCCCTCGCTATTAGGCTGAACCCACCCCACACAGATCCACTTATTTATAGGTCCCTCAGAGAGAGAGAGAGAGAGAGAGAGAGGGAAAGAGAGAGAGGGAAAGAGAGAGAGAGAGAGAGAGAGAGAGAGAGAGTGAGTGTAAGGGAGAAAAGTGTGTTGTATTACGAGGCGCTGGGATGCAGGGGTAGTTAGAAAAGGACATGAGAGAGAACAGAGTCCACTGTGTCCATCTCCTCTGACCACTTCTTTGCCATGTAGATAACTTACTTCAGAAACAACTTATGCAGGCTCTATTCTGCAGAATGGAGATTTTCAGAGCTTGATTATCATGTTTCCAGTCACACCTTTACATCCCAACTCTATATTCCATTATGATCTCTCCCCTAGTTGGCTTGTACATGATGTGTTAGTCACCCTCACATGCTCTTTTGTGCAGTTATTTATTGTAGAGAGATAAAAGACATTAGTGAGTGACAGAAACCCATTGTGTCCAACAAGCCATTCATCAATAGGACACCCGCTTACTTCATGTCAGAGCTCTGATAGACTCCAGCACCCATGACATACAGTACCTTCAGAAAGTATTCACACCCCTTTACTTCATTTTTTTTCCTAATTTTGTTGTTACAGCCTGAATTTAAAATGGATTAAATTTAGATTTTGTGTCACTGGCCTACACACAATACCTCATGTCAAAGTCTTGTAAATTAATTACAAATGAAAAGCTGAGATGACTAGAGTCAATAAGTATTCTGCACCCCACACATACAATTATCAGAAATGTTCCTCAGTCGAGCAGTGAATTTCAAACACAGATTCAACCACAAAGACCAACAAGGTTTTCCAATGCCTCGCAAAGAAGGGCACCTATTGGTAGATGGGTAAAAAATAAAAAAGCAGACATTGAATATCCATTTGTGCATGGTGAAGTTATTAGTTACACTTTGGATGGTGTATCAATACACCCAGTCACTACAAAGATACAGGCATCCTTAACTCGGTTGCCAGAGAGGAAGGAAAGACACTCTGGGATTTCACCATAAGGCCAATGGCGACTTTAAAACAGTTTAATGGCTTTGATAGGAGAAAACTGAGGATGGATCAACATTGTAGTTACTCGAGAATACTAACCTAATTGACAGAGCGAAAGGAAGGAATCATGTACTGAATAAAAATATTCCAAAACATGCATCCTGTTTTCAATAAGGCGCTAAAGTAATACTGCAAAAAATGTGGCAAAGAAATGAACTTTTTGTCCTGAATACAAAGTGTTGTGTTTGGGGAAAATACTACATAACACATCACTGAGTACCACTCTTCACATTTTCAAGCATGGTGGTGACTGCATTATGTTATGGGTATGCTTGTCATCGGCAAGGACTAGGGAGTTATTTTTAGGATAAAAAGAAACGGAATAGCGCTAAGCACAGGCAAAATCCTTGTTCCGTCTGCTTTCCAACAGACAAATTCACCTTTCTGCAGGACAATAACCTAAAAGACAAGACCACAAATACACTGGAGTAGCTTACCAAGACAACATTGAATGTTCCTGAGTGGTCTAGTTACAGTTTTGCCTTAAATTGGCATGGAAATCAATGGCAAGACTTGAAAATGTCTGTCTAGCAATGATCAATAACCAACTTGACAGAGCTTGAATAATTCTTTACCCAGAAAGACTCACAGCTGTAATCGCTGCCAAAGGTGATTCTAACATGTATTGACTCAGGGGTGTGAATACTTATGTAAATGAGAGCTTCCTGTATTTCATGTTCAATACATTTGCAGAAATTTCTAAAAACATGTTTTTACTTTGTCGTTATGGGGTATTTGTGTGTGTGTGTGTGTGTGTGTGTGTAGGTGGGTGACAGAGAAATCTATTTAATCCAGTTTAAATTCAGGCTGTAGCAGCAAAATGTGGAAAGTCAAGGGTTATGAATACTTTCTGAAGGCACTGTATGCAGCGATCCCAGACTGACTGGAGAAACAAGCCCATATGACTGCTGCTAGTGCCAGATGCATCACTTCAACATATCTTATTATAGTGGGTCTGATTTTCCTGAGGGGGCTCTCCAACTTTCATGACACCCATGACAAAACACACACAGACAAACAATCAACCAACATTGAGTGCAAAAAAGAAATAAAAATACAGCAACCTTATCTGAGGTGACTTATACCTCGTTTCCTTCTTCCTCCTTCATAAAGTGAGAAAGAAAACCCAGTTCCATCGAGGCGGCCAGCCAGCCACCCGGGCATGACTTGGGGGCGTCCTGAGGCTCTGGCTAGTTGTCATGGCGACGGTGACAGGCTGCTGGCCCGTCTCCAAAGCTATGGCATTCTAGATTGAATTTCCAGCTCCCCGGCCGGCCCTGCCTTCTCCCCACAGCGCCCGTGGCCCTGTCCTAACGGATTGTCTCGCGCCTTTGAAGTGCCCGGAGAATCCGATTTGAGCTGGCCCTTGTAAATTGTTACACAGGAGCCTGGCCTGGCTGATCTAATCAGCCAATTGAGGGCTGTTGATTATAATTGGATGAATTCCCTCGCAGGCCGTTAGGGAAGTGGGGAGCGCAAGTTCGGGGAGGGTCACTGAGTCCCGGGGATGAAGACAAATGAGAGAATCACAGGAGCGAGGGATGAAGACGAGGAGCGGGGCGATGAAGAGAGGCTGAGCGCTGTATTAATGGCCCATTAGGAGACAAGGGCCTGAGAGGGGAAAAGGTAAAGCCCTCTGTCTGTACTCCTACCATGACAGAGATGACGCCTCGTCTCGATGTAAAATATTATATAGGATCAGATTACCATCACCCCCATCATTCCCTTAACCATTAGGAGGGATACAAATATATCTGACCCAGTATCAGTGACTAGGGGCAGATTCTGCCTTAGACAGACATGAGGTTGGATGCACCTGACGAAGAGAGGGTCCCGTCTGGCACTAACGCCACAGCTAGACACAGCATCTTGGGAATGCAGAGGCTGGCTTGGCAGCCTAAATTAAGTCAACACAGGCCAGGCCAATAGATGCTGCTTGGCTTTGCAGAGCGTTAGCCGCAGGCTTTGTTGAGCCGTCACACATTTTGGGTAACACGTTTTCAGAAAGCCAACAGACACACACACACACACACGTTTCCTTGAAACAATGTCTATTAAATTAGAAGAACCGGACATTACTGAAAGAGAGCTTGATGTATAACAACTGAAGTAGATTTCTGTTGAGGTTTTTGATTGAACTGTCCAGAACTAAAAATGTCTCATCTTAGACTGGCAGGTTGCAGGTTGTTCGAACAATGCCTTATCCTCTTGCTAAGACTGACAGGTTGTGTGTGTGGCCTGTGTGGACATCCTATCTTTCCTGTACTGTCCTATCTGTTCAATAAAAGATAGGGGGGGGGGGGGGTTGTTGTTGACTGTGCGGTTCCTCTCTCTCTCGTGCAGGCTGATCTGTTATTGTTGACTGTGCGGTTCCTCTCTCTCTCTCGTGCAGGCTGATCTGTTGTTGTTGACTGTGCGGTTCCTCTCTCTGTGCAGGCTGATCTGAGTGCCAACCTGCAGGAAGACAGAGGTTTCTTCTACGGCGTGTCCAGTCAGTACGAGAGCTCGGAGAACATGATCATCACCTCCTCCACCAAGGTCTGCTCCTTCGGAAAGCAGGTGGTGGAGAAAGTAGAGGTGAGAGAGACACCAGAAGGATTACTCAGTAGAGACTAAAAAGTACTTAGAAATACATACCATAGATGTAGATACATTAACAGAAATGGATTATGTAGAGCTTTGAGTCCAGGATTGGCATAAAAAAATAGATGTTTTAGACCTGTTATCGCTCCACACTTCGCTGACTCTTGACTGCTGATAGAACACAGGTTCTAGTATGCTGGTAGACTTATTTAACCAGGTAAGTATTTGACCTGGTACTAAAATATAAGGGGATTTGAATCATTGACAGTTGAACTGATAGGCGGTCAACATTTGAGGTCAATGACTGTGATTATTATCCCTCTCCCTCTGAGAAGGAATAATGATTCAACTCACTATTCACTACTCTGTGGTCCAGAACAGACCATCACAAGACAACACGTACACTCCTCACCCTGACTCACCGTGCGTGTCCCAAATGGCACCCTATTCCCTGTTTAGTGCACTACTTTTGACCAGAGGCCTATAGGCCCTGGTCAAAAGTAGTGCACACTAAGTAATTGGATGCCATTTGGGACAGAACACTATTGCTCTGTGTTGCCTGTCCACCACAGCATCACTGTTATCCCTACAGAGATGCGTTGTACAACACTCAAACACATATTCACACGGATATGAGGGGAAGCCAGGCCAGCCATCTACTATAATGTAATGACATTCAACAGTGATTATGGTAGCTATTATCTATAGGCTATATTTAAGCAATAAGGTATCTCGGGTGTTTGTGGTATATGGCCAATATACCACGGCTAAGGGTTGTTCTTAAGCACGACGCAACACAGTGCCTGGATACAGCCCTTAGCTGTGGTGTATTGGCCATATACCACAAACACCCGAGGTGCCTTATTGCTATTATAAACTGGTTACCAACGTCATTAGAGCATTAAAAATAAATGTTTTGTCATACCCGTGGTATACGGTCTGATATACCACGGCTGTCAGCCAATCAGCATTCTGGGCTCGAACCACCCAGTTTAAAATTAGTGTTATCTATCAGGTACATATGACATACCTTTTAATTTCATCTATGAAGACTAATGTATTTTCAATGTGATCTCTAGGACCATGTCCTGGTATATGGAACATACAGTATATCATATATTGGATACGTGTATGTGTGTGTCCCCAGACGGAGTATGCGCGGTTTGAGAATGGGCGCTATGTGTTCAGGATCCACCGGTCCCCATTGTGTGAATACATGATCAACTTCATACACAAGCTCAAACACCTGCCAGAGAAGTACATGATGAACAGTGTACTGGAGAACTTCACCATCCTACAGGTAAAGGAGCACACACACAATTACCATCTATCATTTCAAATATTGTAGCAGACAACTGTTCACTTGTCAACCACCTGCTTGAAGAGCTTTCAATACAGAAGCAGAAGAGGTTGAGAGCAAGGAATGGGAAACGGGAGCAAGGAGAGTACCACCATAGAAACAATGTGGTCATCGATATAAGGGTTCAAAGTCACTGTCCATTCCATTGGCAACTGCAGTCCAGACACTGACCATATTGAACCCACACAGCAGACCACATCGCAACATGTTATTAGGTTCTCAAAGGGCTGATTTAGCCCATATTAAACATGAGCTGCACACACACACACGTATCAATGCTATGGATTATGCAACAAGTGATTCTTTCAGGGATAGGACAATGATATGGTGAAAGTATTGTTCTCAAAAGGAGCTCATGCATTTTGACAGTTTGCTTTTGTGTAATTGCTTGTACCACTCTGTCAGTGAGAGATGAGACAGACCTGTATGCAAAATAATAAACTCATTTGTCTTGCTTAAAAATGTATATTTTTGAGAAATGTGTGTAGTAGTATTATAGCTAGTGGCGTAAAAGGACTGTGCATGTGGGTCTGTCTCTCTGCAGGTTGTGATCAACAGGGACACACTGGAGACGCTGCTGTGTATAGCCTATGTCTTTGAGGTGTCTACTAGTGAGCATGGAGCCCAGCACCATATTTACCGGCTGGTCAAAGACTGAGACAGCGCTGTGGACAGAAAACCACTATAGGCCAACAACACCCAAACCATGGACAATCTCCTCTGTAAGCTGCAAGCACCATACAATTGTCTGTCAGGACCCAAAGAAGCACTGGGCGGGTTGCTTGCTCACTGAAACTACTGTGGAAGAGTTGGCTTGGGAGCTGGAGTGAACTATACCACTGTGTTATGTGAAAGAGAGGAGCAGAGGGTGGGAACCTTCATTGTGGTTTATCTGTATGTACAAGAGGAGCCAAATGTCAAGACGATGCATGAGAAATAGTTATTTTTCATCTCATATTACTAGTGCTTGTTTGTTTTTGATTTAGTTTCATTTTACACAGCTGCATGAGCGGGATTTGTTTTTTGTCCATGGGCTCCACCTAGTGACTTCTAATGTATATTACACACAGGGCAAGAGGACGAAAGGAGAACTGGAAAGCAAGACTGCACATTTATAGCATTGTTTTGGTGCTAATGTTTGTATTATTTGAGTAAAAATATGTACAGTACCACAGCCATCTCCCCTGAAAAATAATCTCTATTGAAGAAAATAAGAGTGAAGATTATGATTTAAATAAATATTGTATCCACCTGGTTTGATGATCAAATGAAATTGAGCACAACTCGCATACAGTAGATAACTCTGCTTGAATCTGGTTTGAATCTGCTATCTGTAATTGAAGATGACTAGCTACAGTATGAAGAAACTGTTGTAATCTATTTTTGGCACTGAACTGAAGTTTAAGATGGAAATACCCTTCACATATCATACATAACAGATCATGTTTCTTGATTTTTGTTCTTAATGTGATCTATTGAGACTAATATATGAAAATGTCATACTACAATTGTTATACCTGTAATAAAACGATACAAATGAATTCTCAGGTAAGTTTCAAACATAACGATATAAAATACATCCATGTTGTTGGGGCTCCTGAGTGGCGCAGCGGTCTAAGGCACTGCATCAGTGCAGAGTGACGATACAGCAAAAATGTGTGTTTCTGCTACTTTCGCGGTAATTTGACCATATTAGCTCAGATGCCGTGTTCGAGACCATCAAAACCGTAATGTATCATCGGTAAATTGTGACTGACTGATCTACAAATGATGAGTAGTTATTTATGGTGCAAGGTTATTTGTAGATCAGTCAGCAATGTCGAACAAGCCCATTGTGATCGACGCTAGAGCGATACCAGAGACAGAAGATGAAGTGAGACACCTCAGGTCGTCACTAGTTACCACAGTCACAAAGTCAGAAGGCCCGCCTACTCGACCAATCAGTTGAGGGAGTGTGATGACACAAATAAATGTGGAAAAGGAGCCCTTAACATGAAATCCGCCAAAACACGACATGGTATCAAGGACAAGATTAAACGAGTTACCATTCCCCACATGGCAGTTTCTTGTCATTGTTGGTAGCTATCTGGCCATTCAGAATCACAACACACCGGTCTTCTGCCCCATTGAAGCGTGCATATTCTTTTCGTGAAGTTGTCAGTTTACCCATCTAAACAGTGCCTTCAGAAAGTATTCATACCCCATTACTTATTCCACATGTGTTACAGCTTGTATTCCAAATGGATGAAATCGTTTTATTCTCTCACCCATCTACACACAATACCACATAATGAAAAGTGAAAGCTTGTTTTTAGAAATGTTTGCAAATTTAATACAAATGTAATAGAGAAATATCTAATTTACCTAAGTATTCACACCCCTGAGTCAAAACTTTCTAGAAGCACCTTTGGCAGCGATTAAAGCTGTGTCTTTCTGGGTAAGTCTCTAAGAGCTGTGCACACCTGGATTGTGCAACGTTTGTCCATTATTCTTCAAGCCGTCAAATTGATTGTTGGTCATTGCTAGACAACTATTTTAAAGTCTTGCAATAGATTTTTTGTATCTCACCCACTAAGAAACATCTTCTTGGTAAGCAACTCCAGTGTATATTTGGTTGATTTGTTGTTGATCCATCCTCAGTTGTCTTCTATCACAGCCATTAAAGTCTGGAAGGTCACCATTGGCCTCATTGTAGTATATTCCTGAGCAGTTTCCTTTCTCTCTGGGCAACTGAGTTAGGAAGGAAGCCTGTGTCTTTGTAGTGGCTGGTTGTATTGATGTGGTTGTATCGAAAGTGTAATGAATAACTTCACTATGCTCAAAGAGATATTCAATGTCTGCTTTTTTATTTATTTTTTACCCATCTACCAATAGCTGCCCTTTGCAAGACAATGGAATGTGTTTTAAATTCATTGCTCGTCTGAGGGACCTTACAGATAATTGTATATGTGGGGTACAGAGATGAGGTAGTCGTTCAAAAAATCATGTTAAACTCTATTATTACACACAGAGTGAGTCTGTGCAACTTATTATGTGACTTGTTTAGCAAATGTTTACTCCTGAACTTATTTAGGCTTGCCATAACAAAGGGGTTGAACACTTATTGACTCTAGACATTTCAACTTTAAATGAATTTGTAAAACATTTATTAAACATAATTCCACTTTGACATTATGGGGTCGTATGTGTAGGCCAGTGACCAAATATCTAAATGTAATAAATGTTTAATTCAGGCTGTAACACAACAACATGTGTAAAAAGTAAAGGGGTGTGAATTCTTTCTGAAGGCACTGCATCTCTCGAGTTCGTTTGAGGACCAAGTAACTAAATACATTTGGGAACAAGAATTGGCAACGTCACTAAAGTTCCTAACATTGAAAAAGGACAAAAGTTTGGCGCAAAAGGATGAGTTGTCTTTACTTTTTGAGATAATAGCTAACTTTTGCTACTCTCATCTAAAATTAGCTAGCTAAGGGATTCCATTCCAAGCACAGAGTTATTCTATTTGATAGAGCAAAGTTGTTTGTTTCCCTACAACCCTTTCATTCTAATAGTAATATGTCACACTCTTGATCTACAACAGATGCATAACCTTAGACAGGAAAAAAAAAACTCAGTTGGGTGAGTAAAAGTTTTCAATTCCATGGTGTTCCCAAGTTGTGGGCACAAAGATGAATGAATGCCACCATTGGAAAGACAAACAAAAGCCAAAGAGAAATATGCTGCTGGAATGAACTAGAAGGCAGTATGTTCAAAGACAGATCATTTCAGTTCATTAATGTTGAAGTACTAACTAACAATGGAATGTTTCTTAATGAAGTTGAAGAAGATGGGACTTGAAATGGGTGCACTTATTTCAAGAGTATGTAGGCTAAGTGGGATTAGGGTGGTGTTTCCCACTTACACTGTAAAGAGCTTTGCGTTTCTAGAACAGTGGCATGTAAGTCCAATCAAAAGTTATTACATGTTTTGCTGTACAAAGACAGAAACTGGTAAAAAAAAGACCAAAAGGTGGACTTCAAGGCTATAATAAACACTGCCCACGTTATCTGTGTTCCTGGTTTTAAGGTAAAGTATATCAACCTACTGTTGGTCAAAGTCGAAGGCTGCGTTTACTCAGGCAGCCCAATTCCAATTAAAACGTTCTCATCTCAATATGTTAAATAGTTAAATAAATAAATGCCCATAGTAAGTTCCTAAGTGCCAAATAAAGTAGTTATTTTAAATCAGTTTCTTAAGTCAGCCAAACCGTTTATATTAAATCTGCCAAAAATCTTCCAATTTCAAAAATAAACATTTTGGAGAACATTTCTGTGAAACTGTACGTTTTACTTGTAGATTTCGAAAATAAAAATCTAAAATCAAGCTGTGTCGATTTGTTTGTGTACAATGCAGCTATTAGAGTAGGCCTAAACCAATTTTGGGTTAAGACAAGTAATTATGAGTAGGTGGCAAACATCATGAGAAGCTTGCAAGCTGAGCTTGAATAAGAGATCAGATTACCACTTTACATTTAGAACGAATAGTTGGTTTTATTATGGCTAATAAATAACCAAATCATTGTTGGATCACTAGATAAAATAAATGGTTTTTATCAATTGTGCTGATCAATAGGAAATGCATTACCTCTTTCAAATGAATATGTAGCTTAAAGTGGTGTGCATTTGTATTTATTTTTGCAATAAAGATGTTGATGCTTCAATAATACACATTTACAATAGGCCAATATCTAAAAATACATACAGCCCTAATTACAGATGCCACATCATCTGAGGAGTATGTGTTGTGCCTGCTATGGTTGAGACACATCATAATCTTGAATACACGGTGGGTGTCATGTTTGGCTGATAAATTTGACTAAAATTGAAATGTAAACTTACAAATGGTACCACAAAGAAGGTTGTCCACCCATCAGAGAATGTTGTCTTAAATGGGAATACACATTGTTTAAAATTATATTGGCAGTCTTCCATAGCTGTCACACCCTGATCTGTTTCACCTGTCTTTGTGATTGTCTCCACCCCCTCCAGGTGTCGCCCATCTTCCCCATTATCCTCTGTGTATTTATACCTGTGTTCTCTGTTTGTCTATTGCCAGTTCGTCTTGTTTGTTCAAGTCAACCAGTGGTCTGTGTCTCAGCTCCGGCTTTTTCCGGTCTCTCTTTCCTCGCCCTCCTGGTTTTGACCTTTACCTGTCCTGACTCTGAGCCCGCCTGCCTGACGACCTGTACCTTTGCCCCTCTCTGGATTACCGACCTCTTCCATACCCTGAGCCTGCTCACATTGTGGATTTTTTGCAGGTTTTGTTGTCATATTTGTAGTAAATGGTTCACCTTAAACAATGAACTTACAATGCACATGAGGAGCCACACAGGGGAGAAATCATATCCCTGCCCGATTGTGGCAAAACATTCAATCAGAGTGGAACTCAAATATCCCAGAATGATCCACACAGGGGAGAAATAATAACATTGCAGTCATTGTGGCAAAAGCTACAGGCACTATTTGAAAATGCACATTTGGGTTCACACAGAGGAGAAATCAGGCTATGTTACTGCCCTGATTGTGGCCAGGCTTCAATCTGATTGGACATCAAAAGATACACATGAGGACTCACACGGGAGAAACAGTGAGAGTTCTATTAACCTGAGCAGTGGTGCACCGGTCTGTGGCCTGTAACATGAACTGGCAAAAGCGTTGAGGGAGGAGTGCCCTTCTCTAATAGAACAGTAAACTGCGCCATTTGGTCATTTTGTCAACAAGGCAGCATAGCACATCATCCAGAAACATACATCTCTTTTCCATAAAATATACAATGTGTACAAAACATTAAGAACACCTGCTCTTTCCATGACATAGATTGACCAGGTGAAAGCTATGATCCCTTACTGATGTCATTTGTTAAATCCATGTCAATCCCTGTAAATGAAGGGAAGGATTTTTAGGCCTTGAGACAATTGAGACATGGATTGTGTATGTGTGCCATTCAGAAGTTGAATGAGCAAGACAACAGATTTAAGTGTCTTTGAATGGGGTATGGTACACCGGTCTGTGTCAAGAACTGCAACACTGATGGGTTTTTCACGCTCAACAGTTTCCCTTGTGTATCAAGAATGGTCCACCCCCCCAAAGGACGCTTTCGACATCTTGTTGAGTCCAAGCCCCGACAAATTGAGGCTGTTCTGACGGAAAAAGGAAGGGGTACAACTCCATTTTAGGAATGTGTAATTAATGTTTTGTACACTCAGTGTATGTTCAAATTTTATAACTTTGTTTTCATTGTAACGGCAGATAAAGCAGGCACTTTCATGTGAACACAGATTGCCAATTACTCCACGTGCTTAATCTAGCCTAGGCTACGTCACCTTTGTTTTGAGCAGACTTCGCGGTGGGTTTTGAACAGGGCACCTGGCTCACGCTCGGGAGGCAGCCCGGTTCCAAAACGAAAGGAGTTTGCAAAGAGTGAAAAGATAATTCGTTTACATCATGTACATTTTATCCACAACAGAATTAATGTTGATAACCTTGTTCATTAAGGTGTCTCTACCTGCTCTCTTCTCTCTCTATTTTGACAGTGTTCCATGATCAGTCTTCTATCTTGTGATGCTAAAAAGCTCCATTGAACAAAACGTCGGATGAGAAATAACAAAGCACAATTAAACATTGCAAATATCTAAATGGTTGGTCTAATTAGCGATCCGTACAATTGATATGTAAAATCTAACAATTGATATGTAAAACAATTTATGTCTAAAGGACTCTAAACGCCCATCAAGAGGCATTTCATTGATCTAATTCCATTCCTCCTGACAGAGCTGGTGCAACTGAGTCAGGTTTATAGGCCTCCTTGCTCGCACACGCTTTTTCAGTTCTGCCCACAAATCTTCTATAGGATTGAGGTCAGGGCTTTGTGATGGCCACTCCAATACCTTGACTTTGTTGTCCTTAAGTCATTTTGCCACAATTTTGGAAGTTTGCTTGGGGTCATTGTCCATTTGGAAGACCCATTTGTGACCAAGCTTTAACTTCCTGACTGATGTCTTGAGATGTTGCTTCAATATATCCACATAATTTTCCTCCCTCGTGATGCCATCTATTTTGTGAAGTGCACCAGTCCCTGCTGCAGCAAAGCACCCCCACAACACGATGCTGCACCCCTGTAAGGGGTGCGTGACTGGCTGCAGGGAAGTCAGGCACAGGAGAGCAGAACTGGGTAAAAACCGGAGCAGTTTAATATGCAAAAAACTAACGGCACCCAGAACAACAAAATATGGGTACAAAATAACCCATCGCGAACCAGTCAGAGTGCACAAACACTTTACAACAAACAATTTCACACACAGACATGGGGGGAACACCGAGCATGAGGAAACCTAAAACCTCACGTCCTTAGCCAAAGTGGGCCACCAGTACTTCCCACTCAGACAGCACACCGTCCGACCGATGCCTCGATGACCAGAGGAGGGTGACGTGTGGGCCCAATAGATCAGCCGGTCACGGACAGCAGACGGAACGTACAGACGCCCAGCGGGACACTGGAGGGGAGCGGGCTCTGCATGTAACGCCTGCTCAATGTCCGCGTCCAGCTCCCACACTACTGGCGCCACCAGGCAGGAGGCTGGGAGTATGGGAGTGGGATCCATGGGCTGCTCCTCTGTGTCATACAGCCGGGACAGTGCGTCTGCCTTCATGTTCTGGGAACCTGGTCTGTAAGAAAGGGTGAAAACAAAACGGGTGAAAAACATGGCCCACCTTGCCTGGCGAGGGTTCAGTCTCCTCGCTGCCCGGATGTAATCCAGATCGCGGTGGTCAGTCCAGATGAGAAAAGGGTGTTTAGCCCCCTCAAGCCATTGTCTCCACGCGTTCAAAGCCTTGACGACAGCCAACAGCTCCCGGTTCCCCAGGTAATAGTTTTGCGCCGCCGGGCTGAGCTTCCTCGAGAAGAAGGCACAGGAGCGGAGCTTCGGTGGCGTACCTGAGCGCTCAGAGAGCACGGCTCCTATCCCAGCCTCGGACGCATCCACCTCCACTATGAACGCCAAAGAGGGATTTGGATGGGCCAGCACGGGAGCTGAGGTAAACAGAGCCCTCAGGTGACCAAAAGCCCTGTCCGCCTCAGCCGACCACTGCAAACGGACCGGGCCCCCCTTCAGCAGTGAGGTAATGGGAGCCGCTACCTGACCAAAACCCCGGATAAACCTCAGGTAGTAATTGGCAAACCCTAGAAACCGCTGCACCTCCTTTACCGTGGTGGGAGTCGGCCAATTACGCACGGCTGAAATGCGGTCACTCCATCTCCACCCCTGATGTGGAAATGCGGTACCCTAGGAAGGAGACAGCCTGCTGGAAGAACAGACATTTCTCAGCCTTGACATACAGGTCATGCTCCATCAGTCGACCAAGCACCCTGCGCACCAGGGACACATGCTCGGCGCGTGCAGCGGAGTATATCAGAATGTCATCAATATACACCACTACACCCTGCCCGTGCAGGTCCCTGAAAATCTTGTCTTCAAAGGCTTGGAAGACTGATGGAGCATTCATCAACCCGTACCGCATGACGAGGTACCCATAATGCCCTGAGGTAGTACTGAACGCCGTCTTCCACTCGTCTTCCTCCCGGATTCGCACCAGGTTGTAAGCGCTCCTGAGATCTAGTTTAGTGAAGAAGCGCGCCCCGTGCATTGACTCAATCGCTGTGGCTATGAGAGGTAGCGGGTAACTGTACCTCACAGTGATCTGGTTTAGGCCTTGATAGTCAATACACGGGCACAGACACGGGCACAGACCTCCCTCTTTCTTCTTCACAAAAAATAAACTTGAGGAGGCGGGTGAAGTAGAGGACCGAATGAACCCCTGACGCAGGGATTCGGAGACATATGTTTCCATAGCCGCCGTCTCCGCCTGTGACAGGGGATACACGTGACTCCTGGGAAGTGCGGCGTCTAATAGGAGATTTATCGCCCAATCCCCCCGACGATGAGGTGGTAATTGAGTCGCCCTCTTTTTGGAGAAGGCTTGAGCCAAGTCGGAATATTCGGGGGGAATGCGCACGGTGGAGACCTGGTCGGGACTTTCCACTGTAGTAGCACCAACGGAAACCCCTAAACACCTCCCCGAGCACTCTCGCGACCACCCCGTGAGAGCCCTCCGTTGCCATGAAACAGTGGGGTCATGACAAGCTAACCAGGGTAGGCCTAGCACCACGGGAAACGCAGGAGAGTCAATGAGGAAGAGACTGATTCTCTCCTTGTGACCCCCCTGCGTCACCATGCACAGAGGAGCGGTGGCCTCCCTAATCAACCCTGACCCTAATGGTCGAGTGTCTAAGGCGTGAACTGGGAAGGGCATAGCCACTGGAACAATGGGGATCCCTAAACTATGGGCGAATGATCTGTCTATAAAATTCCCAGCCGCACCTGAATCAACGAGCGCCTTATGCTGGGAATGCGGGGAAAACTCAGGAAAAGTAACATACAAAAACATGTGTGCAACAGAGGGCTCTGCGTGAGTATGGTGCCGGCTCACCTGGGGTGACGCCAGAGTGCCCTGCCTGCTGCCTCGACCCCCAGAGGAATCAACCCGGCACCGACCGGCAGTGTGACCTCTGCGGCCACAGATGGTGCACGAGACGGAACCTCCTTTCGTCTCCCTGAGCGCAGCACCTCCCAGCTCCATGGGCATCGTAGCGGTGGTGCTGGGGGATGGAACCGACAGACCCCGCTCTGGATGTCCGCGGGTAGCCAGCAGATTATCCAGCCAAATGGACAGGTCCACCAGCTGGTCGAAGGTGAGAGTGGTGTCCCTGCAGGCCAACTCCCGACGGACGTCCTCGCACAAACTGCAGCGATAGTGGTCGATCAGGGCCCTGTCATTCCATCCCGCGCCGCCAGCCAGGGTCCGAAAGTCCATCACGAACTCCTGGGCGCTCCTCGTCCTCTGCCTCAGATGGAAGAGACGTTCGTGAAATCCTCGAAATGGTCCAGCGCCGCATCTCCTTCTCCCCACACGGCGTTGGCCCACTCCAGGGCTTTCCCCGACAGGCACGAGATGAGGGCGGACACCTTCTCACGGCCCGATGGAGCCGGGTGGATGGTTTCCAGGTAGAGATCCAGCTGCAACAGGAAACCCTGGCAGAGTGCAGCCATCCCATCGTACTCCCGGGGAAGGGCGAGACGAATCCCACTGGGACCGGGTGCCGGGGGGGCGAGTAGTGGAGACCCCGGTTGTGCTGGTGGAGGCGCTGGAGGAACTCCCTGTCTCTCCCAGCGGTCCATGGTTTGGACGACGCGGTCCATGGCGGCGCCGAGATGGTGGAGCATTGCCATGTGCTCCTGGACGCGCTCCTCGACCGCTATACCAGGGGCACCTGCTCCTGCTGACTCCATATTCGGGTGTGAAATTCTGTAAGGGGTGCGTGACTGGCTGCAGGAAAGTCAGGCGCAGGAGAGCAGAACTGGGTAAAGACCGGAGCAGTTTAATATGCAAAAAACCAACGGCACCCAGAACAACAAAATATGGGTACAAAATAACCCATTGCGAACCAGTCAGAGTGCACAAACACATTACATCAAACAATTTCACACACAGACATGGGGGGAACAGAGGGTTATATACACAACAAGTAATGAGGGAATGTAAACCAGGTGTGTGGACAAAACAAATGGAAAATGAAAGGTGGATCGGCGATGGCTAGAAGACCGGTGACGTCGACCGCTGAATGCTGCCCTAACAAGGAGAGGAACCGACTTCGGCGGAAGTCGTGACACCCCGTGCTTCACGGTTGGGATGGTGTTCTTTGGCTTGCAAGCTTCCCCCTTTTTCCTCCAAACATAACAATGGTCATTATGGCCGAACAGTTCTATTTTTGTTTCATCAGACCAGAGGACACTTCTCCAAAAAGTACGATCTTTGTCCCCATGTGCAGTTGCAAACTGTAGTCTGGCTTTTTTATGGCAGTTTTGGAGCAGTGGCTTCTTCCTTGCTGGTTGGCCTTTCAGGTTATGTCAATATAGGATTCGTTTTACTGTAGATATAGATACTTTTGTACCTGTTTCCGCCAGCATCTTCACAAGGTCCTTTGCTGTTGTTCTGGGATTGATTTGCACTTTTCGCACCGAAGTACGTTCATCTCAAGGAGACAGAAGGCGTCTCCTTCCTGAGCGGTATGATGGCTGCGTGGTCCCATGGTGTTTATACTTGTGTACTATTGTTAGTACAGATGAGCGTGGTATCTTCAGGCGTTTGGAAATTCCTCCCAAGGATGAACCAGACTTGTGGAGTTCTACAATTCTTTTCTGATTTCTTTTGATTTTCCCATGATGTCAAGCGAAGAGGCACTGAGAGTGAAGGTAGGCCTTGAAATACATCCCCAGGTACACCTCCAATTGACTCAAATGATGTCAATAAGCCTATCAGAAGCTTCTAAAGCCATGACATAATTTTCTGAAATTTTCCACGCTGTTTAATGGCACAGTCAACTCAGTGTATGTAAACTTCTGACTCACTGGAATTGTAATACAGTGAATTATAAGTGAAATAATCTGTCTGTAAATAATTGTTGGAAAGATTACTTGTGTCATGCGCAAAGTAGATGTCCTAACCGACTTGCCAAAACTATAGTTTGTTAACAAGAAATTGGTGGTGGTTGAAAAACGAGTTTTAATGACTCCAACCTAAGTGTATGTAAATTTCCGACTTCAACTGTAAGTCTGGCAATGTGGAGAAGTGCAGGTATAGTGAGGGGAAACTTACCAGTTTGGTCAGGGCCAGCATGAGGGATAAAATTGATCCTGTGTCGTGAGCGTAGCTAAACGTCTTCGGGATCGGTGTCCCGTCCACGGGACAGTTGAGCTAACGTGGGCTAATGCGATTAGCATGAGGTTGTAAGTAACAAGAAAATTTCCCAGGACATAAACATATCTGATATTGGCAGAAATCTTAAATTCTTGTTAATCTAACTGCACTGTCCTATTTACAGTAGCTATTACAGTGAAACAATACCATGATATTGTTTGAGGAGAGTGCACAATTTTGAATATGAAAAGTTTTTAATAAACAAATTAGACACATTTGGGCAGTCTTGATACAAAATTTTGAACAGAAATGCAATGGTTCATTGGATCAGTCTAAAACTTTGCACATACACTGCCACCATCTAGTGGCCAAAATCGAAATTGCACCTGGGCTGGAATAATACATTATGGCCTTTATCTTGCATTTCAAAGATGATGGTACAAAAAAATACAAAAGAATGGTTGGTTTTTTCTTTGTATTTTCTTTTACCAGATCTATTGTGTTATATTCTCCTACATTCTTTTCACATTTTCACAAACTTCAAAGTGTTTCCTTTCAAATGGTACCAAGAATATGCATATCCTTGCTTCAGGGCCTGAGCTACAGGCAGTTAGATTTGGGTATATCATTTTAGGCGAACATTTTTAAGTTAAGTTTGAGCATCTTAGCAATAAGCATTTTTCTAAAAGGCTGTCAACATCCTACAAGGAAAGAGACACTTAATCAATTATACAATCATTAACCAGATTATTCCAGATACCAGACTTCGATGAAAGATAACTCAGTTTTAGAATGTTGTCATTGATGAGAATGAATATACAAATCTATTCACATTCAGAATGTACTTTGTTTAGACATCCAGTCTGTATTGTACTTTCATGACCAGAGACAAATCTTTAAAAGGCACAATATTTATTTATTCAGAGTGGTACATGCATTCACACAGTCTTGATTTATAGGATCCATCCCACTATATGCTATGTCAACTCATAAAATCCCAAGTTAACAATTAAAAGTTTATAGAAAAATTGCACTTGCCCACATATGAATATTACAGTTTATTAAATATTCTACATCTGTAATGTTATCAAATAAAACTATTTATATAGCACATTTCTTACAAGGAATACATTTCACGGTGTTGAGACGTTGACTGGGGTAAAAATGGGGCACAGATAACGAAGGACATCAAGGCATTCAAAATGGCTACAGAGATGGATGGGCAGGAGTCAAGGCTTTTGGTCATGGGGTCTGGGATCCTGGGTGCCTCACCGGATGGTCTGGTGGTAGATAGCCAGAGTGGGCACCACAGCAGTGGTGGAGGTTAAGTGTCCCTATGGTGCAAGGGACCTTAACATTGAAGAGGCAGTGAAGTCGAAGGATTTATATATCCAGAAGGGAGGGTCTTACAGCCTCCGTGAATACCATCCTTACTGGCAGCAAGTTAAGGGCAGCTCCACAACACTGGAAAGGACACTTGCTTATTCATTGTGTGGACCACCAAAGCCTCCGTCACCATCCCCATCCAGCGTGACAACCTCTGGTAGACTCCTATTGCTGGACTAGAGGAGTTTTTCAAGGACCACATGCTCCCAAAGTTGGCACTGCAGCAGTGAACATCTGTAACCAACTTGGAAATAGTTTTTGCACAAATAGTTTTTGTTCCTACTTTGAGGTTTTCTTCCAATCCATTTTTCAATGCATATACAAATTCTATGTTTTACACAATATTGTATCATATTTGATGAGTTACTGACCTGTTCGTCCACAGGCTCGATGTGCTGTCGTCTCCACAACTGGATCACACTGGCACAGGATGTACATGCACCAGATGGTCTGAGGGATGCACTCCTGTTGGTCTGAAAAACAAATAGACATTTGGTCAGTGGTGGGTCTTTTTCAATGCTGTATCAACATCTTTATCATGACAGAAAATGCATTGTTTATCATGTCACAAACCCACCATGGGACAATGTGACAAGTGGTACCTCAACACCAATCCTCACGCCTCATTGTTTATTCTTGTTTCCCAATAAACAGCTTCTTCAGACTTGATTATAGTATTGGTAAAATAGACTGGGCTTTGGTCTATCTGCACAGCTAAAATCCGACTATGTGGATGGGACATTTCTGCTGGAATGGAGGAATTATCTGGAATGCTCAACTAGATGATCAGGACAATCTAGGGTACCATTTGCCTGAAGAGGTGAAGTATTGCAATGAGTCATACGACTGTATGTCACGGCTGTCGAAAGGAGCAGACCAAAGTGCAGCGTGGTTGTAGTTCCACATTTTATTAAATCCGTGAAACTTTGCAATACATAAATAACTGAAATGACAAAACAACAAACTGTGACGCAGAGAGAAACAAACACTACTCAAAATATAATAACCCACAAAAAACAGGAAGAAAAACCCCTACTTAAATATGATCTCCAATTAGAGACAACGAGGACCAGCTGCCTCCAATTGGAGATCAACCCAAAAAACAACATAGAAATAGAAAAACTAGAACTTAAACATAGAAATACAAAACATAGAAAAACACAAAACACCCCCTGTCACGCCCTGACCTACTCTACCATAGAAAATAACCTGTTACTATGGTCAGGACGTGACACTACTTCTGATTCAAATTCTCAAGAGGAAAGTTAAAACTCTCAGCCGTGAGGTCACTGAAGAGGACCAACAGTGATAGGGGATCATCTGAAATGGACTGACATGCAGTAATGAAACAAAGGATTTTGGGGACTGGCCAGCAGCCCACAATTTCTACATCTGTGCCATGCGATGTTTGTAAAGGCAACATTTCACTGCTGTGTCAGAATTAGACTCCGGCTAGCTTAATTAACATCCCTGCTGACATGTATAACTAAATTCACCAGTCATTTTTGATTAGTCATGTACAACAGATGCACTCGTGGAACAAAAACATTTGTTTTATATGGGAAAACATTGATCCCATAAGTTCGTTGTCAACTAACTAGTCAACTTTAGCTAATGTAGCTAACTAGCCAACCAAGGTGCCAACTAACTAGCTAGATAGTTAACATTAGATTATCATTTTTGCAGTCAGACTTTTCTAAGTGGTGACATGCTAGATAACCAACTATTCTTGCCATGGCGCCAGCATAACGTTAGGTAGCAAGTCTGACTACACAAACAGTGAGTTAACGTTAACTAGCAAGCTAAATATCCTTTCCCTGGTGGGCTAACGCTAGCTAGCATGTGACCACTTGAACAAGTAGCTGGCTAAATCACTAAATACTTGTTAATAAAAAAGTAACAACAGTCATTCTGGTAGCCTATACTGGTTTTAGTTTTACTTGTAAGGACGGTAATGTGCGTTGTACACGTAACACATTCGGTGGATATCTACCTAACATTCATAAGCACCTAGCTAACTGCAGAGTGTTAACTTAATCAAAATTGCTCATTAGAAACCATTGCTTACCTAATCACACGGCTCCAGCGACGCTTTGGAAAACGATCAAATGCATGTGTGCTTATCAAAGTAGTGGTTACAATCCGGCGGTGCATAACACAGAACCATCCTTGTTTCTGATCGACAGAGAGACCTAAGGTTAGATAGTTCGCTACAAAGGAGAGAGGGTAATGAATTTTGTTTTATCAATTTAAAAATGTTAAGGTAGCTAGCTAGGTAATTAGCAAAATTCTAAACAAGAATACACACGAGAAACACTCAATTATTTACACAAGAAACTAAAAAGGCTATAAAAGGCTACCTGTCGACGAGTTTGCATTGAGAAATGTACCTTGAGTGATGATGTTAAAGCTTGCAACAAGATGTGAAGTTCCGTATGATAGCCACATTAGCGGCTAATTAGTAATTACAGGCAAATATATTGATAAAAGTTACCTTGTCCGAGAGAGATTTGCACGGTTATCAAAATGTCACGCCAGGGTAAGCCTACATGAAACACAGACCTTATATGAAGTAGTTCTAAAATCCCCAATGCAAAAATGAATGGTGAAGAAACGATTGGAAACATTTTCGGGTTTTACTGCCAGGTTTGATGCATATTATGATTCTGTGGTAGTCAATAAGCCATACATTTACTACTAGTACATGTGCTGCTGTAACAGTGTAGGTTCCGTCCCTCTCTTCGCCCCAACCTGGGCTCGAACCAGGGACCCTTGCACACATCAACAACTGACACCCCACGAAGCATCGTTACCCATCGCGCCACAAAAGCCGCGGCCCTTGCAACGCAAGGGGCAACCCTACTTCAAGTCTCAGAGCGGGTGACGTCACCGATTGAAATGCTATTAGCGCGCACCACCGCTAACTAACTAGCCATTTCACATCGGTTACACTGCTACAGGAGTGTCAAACTCATTCCATGGAGGGCCTGGTGTCTGATGGTTTTTGGTTTCTACTTTCAATTAAGACCTAGGGTGTTCATAAATTAAATCTGGAATGTCAGAATGAGCTCAGAGTGCGCTCTGGTCATTCCTAAATTCAGAGTGTTGTCAGTTTGTAAATTCATCAGAGCATTTTGCTCTCGGAGCGTTCAGAGCGCACACTGGACGCTCTAGCAGAGCAGAGCGGCTCTGGTCGAGGAGTAGGGTTGATCCGAGCGCTCTGACCTCACGATGTTAGTCAAGCTAACTGGCTGATGTTGGCTAGCTTGCTAGCTACTTACAGACACAAATGAGAGAACCCCTACTCTTACCATTTTACTCGACCTAGCAGAGCTGGTTAGGCTATGATCATGTTAGTGACTGTAACTGTGCTGCTGGCAACAATTTAATTACGCTTTTTTGCCAACGTTTACTGACACCGGCCATATTCAACGGCTGTTGAGCGTTTGCAAATTCATCAGTTATTCTGCGCTCTGGCACACTCAGACGAGTGCGCTCTGAAATCAAAGTAGATAGCCAGAGTGAATTTACGGACGCAGGAGCGAAAACCCAGAAACACTCCGTCCTCTGTGGAATGAGTTTGGCACGTGCTACTACATCAGTACATTGGCCATGTTACACTCCAGTCCAGCAGGTGGCGAATGCGCAAAATGTGTTAACTTGAAGGTGCACGAACAGTGGATTCCCTTTTTTACTTAGTAATGCCGGATGTTGTTGTTGCTGCACGGACATGGATGGGATGAAAACAGCACAGCCACTTAGCTAGCTAATACATTTGTATTCTTTAAATATGTCTAAAATACAGTTGTTGAGGGTTTTTCTCAATGATAGATTAACAGCTGCTGCTGATGAGATATTCGGGGTCGTTGAAAAAATGATAGCAGAGTATCAGGAGGAAGTTGTCCGTCTACAGAGGCTGCTCGACATTGTTCTTCAACCTGAGATACCGTTAAACCTACACAGAGCAGGTTTGTTACTCATTACGTTTGTCTAACTCAAACTCAATTTTACGAAATAAAAGGAGCAATGCCAAAGTTGGTTCTTTTTTTAGAGGAAGTGTAATATGAAAATGATCGGGTATGCCTAAATGGCCTAATGCCAGCAGTTGTTCCATTTTAATTTCAACAAGCCTAGCCTGGGTGGGCGCTTTGGATCCTCACCATTCGCGGTCAGTGCCGTTTAAGATGAGGGAGGATGTTAAAAAAATAATTATGAGCGTGGCCTAATTTCTATTACAACATATCGGATGACTGTCATTCATATTCCATTCACCCAGCTCAATGTAACATCGAAAGGTTTAGGCTACTACATGATGCTCGAATTTTCCCTGGACCCATCATGAGGTTGCTACAACCTAGCCTCTGAATGAAAGTTTACAATGTAGGTGCACAGGTCGAGATAATTGAGTAATCAAGGTGACAGACAGTGATACATGCAATACCGCCTTGCAAACTCTTGCCTGCAATCTAGCTGATATAGCATGTAATCATTAGTCCAGCAGTTGCGAATGAGAGTTTCTATTAGACAAATTCAGGTATGTTTATCCCGTTCTGTTTAAGAAACGTTTTTCAACAGAATCAATACACCCCTCATCACACGCAAACACAGTTCACTTTCATAGCAGCCACATACAAACAGCTTGTTGTGTGTGTATATATATATTCCTTCTCGCATCTATCTACTCGCTCTCCTCCTCTCACCTTTTCCCTTTGCTTGTGGACTTCAGTGCACAACATTTCCATATCATGACCGCTAACCACACACAAACAATATAGTTGTCACGTCATAGTTAACGTAGCTACTAGAACTAACAAGTTAATAAACCCACTACAATCATGCAGTACAGTGTACAGTCAGCAGCAAGCAGTTTAGCATTTACACCGGTGGGCCCTGGTGGCAATAAATTAATAAAACCAAAAGCTTTCCTCGACTTGGAAAAGTTCCAGTGTTGTATAGCCATATTCTGCTAGCTAACATAGCATCCCTCTCTGTTTGAGCCAGAAGCTAGCTAGGTGAAAGTGAAATAAAATGTACTACGAAATATACAGTAGCTCCCCCTCTTGCTTCTTCATTTTGGAAGAAATTAATCAAAACTGTTCAATTATTGTCTTTCTCTCTTTGAGTCAACTACTCACCACATGTTATGCATTGCAGTGCTAGCTAGCAAGTTGTCATAATTACTGTGTACGTCTTTTGAAGGGGGTGAGAAACCATGAGCCTCCTAGGTTTTGTATTGAAGTCAATGTACCCACAGGAGGACAGAAGCTAGCTGTCCCCTGGCTACACCATGGTGCTACCCTACAGAGTGCTGCTGAGGCTACTGTTGACCTTCATTGAGTTAATAATTTAATCAATTATTTGGCGACGTTAATATTTTTTTTTATAGTTTGATATTAAAATTAGAACTTTAATGTTTCACAATTTTTATGTTTATGAAATTCACTGAGGAGGATGGTCCTCCCTTTCCTCCTCTGAGGAGCCTCCATTGATCCTCTCTATCGTCTTGGATTAATGTGCCCAGCCGGTAATACACTCGTGTCTACCCGGTGACCGTTTTGTACGTCGTAAACCGTCCTCCATTCAGGCTGCAAAGGTGTCAGTTTCCTCCTTAACACGATTTAATGGCTCGTCGGTGCAAGAAAACAGGGAAAATATGCATACGGTCTTAATAAAGAACACAAATCTGTCGCCAGAGTTCATCCGTCGAACTGCCAGATGGTGAAGCGTGATTCATCACTCCAGAAAATGCATTTCCACTGCTCCAGAGTCAAATGGCGGCGAGCTTTACACCACTCCAGCCCAGGCTTGGCATTGCGATCTTAGGCTTGTGTACGGCTGCTCTGCAATGGAAACCCATTTCATGAAGCTCCTGACTAAGAGTTTTTGTGCTGACGTTGCTTCCAGAGGCAGTCTGGAACTTGGTAGTGAGTGTTGCAACTGAGGGCAAAACATTTTACTCGCTACACACTCCAGTACTCAGTGGTCCTGTTCTGTGAGTTGTATGGCCTACCACGTCACTGCTAAGCCGTTGTTGCTCCTAGACGTTTCCACTTCACTATAACAGCACTTACAGTTGACCGGTGCAGCTCTAGTAGGGCAGAAATTTGTCAAACTGACTTGTTGGAAAGGTGGCATCCTATGATGGTGCCACATTGAAAGTCACTGAGCTCTTCAGTAAGACCATTCTACTGCCAAATATTTGTCTATGGAGATTGCATGGCTGTGTGCTCAATGTTATACACCTGTCAGCAACGGGTGTGACTGAAATAGTTGATTCCACTAATTTGATGGGGTGTCCACATACTTTTGTGTGTGTATATGTATGTATGTATGTATGTGTATGTACAGTGCATAATGAAACAATCCCTAGTAAGCTAGAGTTTTGAGTGTGGACTGACTATTATTTGGCCTTAAGACTGGTTTTACACACAACTTTCTATCCAAGTTGGGAGAGAGCACGAAGACGGCTCATGTCATGCAGGTTCAGGTAGCCTATACAGGACAGTTGTATACTGAACAAAATTATAAAACGCAACTTGCAACAATTTCAACGATTTTACTGAGTTACAGTTCATGTAAGGAAATCAGTCAATTGAAATAAATGAATTAGACCCTAATCTATGGATTTCACATGACTGGGTAGGGGTACAGCCATGGGTGGGCCTGGGAGGGCATAGGCCCACCCACTTGGGAGCCAGGTCCAGCCAATCAGAATGAGTTTTTCCCCTCAAAAGGGCTTTATTACAGACATAAGTACTCAGTTTCATCAGCTGTCCGGGTGGCGCAAGTGAAGAAGCCGAATGTGGAGGTCCTGGGCTGGCATGGTCACATCTGGTCTACAGTTGAGGCCAGTTGGACATACTGCCAAATACTCTAAAATGACGGAGGCGGCTTATGGTAGAGAAATTAACATTAAATTCTCTGGCTACAGCTCTGGTGGACATTCCTGCAGTCAGCATGCCAATTGCACGCTCCCTCAACACTTGAGACATCTGTGGCGTTGTGTGACAACTGCACATTTTAGAGTGGCCTTTTATTGTCCCCAGCACAAGGTGCACCTGTGTAATGATCATGCTGTTTAATCAGCTTCTTGATATGCCACACCTGTCAGGTGGATGGATTATTTTGGCGAAGGAAAAATGCTCACTAACAGGGATGTATAGAAATTTGTTCATAAAATTTGACATGTTTTTTTGTGGTTATGAACAATTTCTGGGATCTTTTATTTCATCTCATGAAACCAACACTTTACATGTTGCGTTTTATATTTTTGTTCAGTGTATATATAAAATAAATAAAAACCATCAATTGGCAGCTGATTAGTATGATGTTGCATTGGACATTTATTTTACAATGTTTGAATTTCCTACTTATAATTACTGAACAAGTAATTGCATAATTGCCACCAGCCAGCAGTCTAAAAATGTCAGCAATGCTTCATGAAATGTCAGTGAATAGCTTCATGAAATGTTAGGCTTAACATGAGAAAATGACGACCAAATAGGCCTACTAATAAACATTTACTCATTAGCATTACGGGGGTCCAGAGAAACTGTTACGCAAGTGACATGTAGGGAGCAAGTGACTAGGCAACAGGATAAATAGACTGTAGCAGCAGTGAATGTGATGAGTCAAAAGAGTTAATGCAAAAAGGGTCAATGAAGATAGTCTGGATAGCTATTGGTTAACTATTTAGCAGTCTTATGTCTTGGGGGTATAAGCTGTTCAGGGTCCTGTTGGTTCTAGACTTGGTGCATCAAACTGTTTTCCATGCGGTAGCAGAGAGAACAGTCTATGACTAGGGTGACTGGAGTCTTTGACAATTTTTAGGGCCTTCCTCTGACACCGCCTGGTATAGATGTACTGGATGGCAGCGAGCTCGGCCCTAGTGATGTATTGGGCCATATGTACCTCCCTTTGTAGCGCCTTGCACTCAGATGCCAAGCGGTTGCCATACCAAGCAGTGATGCAGACAGTCAAGAGCACTCAATGGTACAGCTGTAGAACATTGAGGATCTGAGGGCCTATGGCAAATCTTTTCAGCCTCCTGAGGGGGAGGAGGCATTGTCGTGCCTTCTTCACTACTGTGTTGGTGTGTGTGGACCATGATAATTCATTAGTGATGTGGACACCAAGGAACTTGAAGCTTTTTTCTGGCGTTATTGACCACCTCCGTATAGACAGTATCATCGTCCGTGATAAGGCCAATCGCTGTCGTGTCGTCAGCAAACTTAATGATGGTGTTGGAGTCGTGCGCAGCCACTCAGTCGTGGGTGAACAGGGAATACAGGAGGGGATTAAGCACGCACCCCTGAGGGGCCCCCGTGTTAAGGTTCACCATGGCGGATGTGTTGTTGCCTACCCTCACCACCTGAGGGCGGCCCATCAGGAAGTCCAGGTTCCAGTTGCAGAGGGAGGTGTTCAGACCCAGGGTCATCAGCTTGGAGGGCACTATGGTTTTGACTTTAGCTCAGAATTAAATTAACAGCCTTCTCACTTAGGTGTTCCTCTTGTCCAGCAGTGTGGAGTGCAATAGAGATTGCGTCATCTGTGGATCTGTTGGGGAGGTACATGAGTTGGAGGGGGTCTAGGGTGTCTGATGGTGTTGATGTGAGCCATGACCAGCCTTTCAAAGCTTTTCATGGCTACAGATGTGAGTGCTATGGGGCGATAGTCATTTAGACAGGTTTGCTTGGCACTCTTGGGCACAGGGACTATGGTGGTCTGCTTGAAATATGTAGGTATTACAGACTGGGTCAGGGAGAGGTCAAATGTCAGTGAAGACGCCTGCCAACTGGTCAGTGTATGCTCTGAGTATGCGTCCTGGTAATCCGGCTGGCTCTGCGGCCTTGTGAATGTTGACCTGTGTAAAGGTCTTACTAACATCTGCTTTGAAGAGCATGATCACACAGTCGTCCGTAACAGCTGGTGCTCTCATGAATGGTTCAGTGTTGCTTCCCTCGAAGCAAGCATAGAAGGAATTTAGCTCGTCTGGTAGGCTCGTGTCACTGGGCAGCTCGCTGCTGGGTTTCCCTTTGTAATCCGTGATAGTTTGCAAGCCCTGCCACATCCGACGAGTGTCAGAGCCGGCGTAGTATGATTCAATCTTAGTCCTGTGTTCACGTTTTGACTGTTTGATGGTTCATCTCAGGTCGTAGCAGGATTTCTTATAAGTGTGCGGATTAGTGTCCCGCTCCTTGAAAACGGCACCTCTAGCCTTTAGCTCAATGCGGATGTTGCCTGTAGTCCATGGCTTCTGGTTGGGATATTTATGTATGGTCACTCCGGGGACGACTTTGTCGATGCACTTATTCAGCTAGTTTATGCTAGCTGGCAACAACAGCAGTATGGCGCTAGTTAAAACTTGTAAAAGAAAGTGATGTAAATTTCAATGGGTGAGGGAGAAATAACTTGTAGTATTGGTCACCATCTGGATGTCACCATCTCGATGTCATCGTGACATGACAATTAGCTAACGTAACGACAAGCCGGTGTGAATGACCAGTGCAACGGTGTTGTATCGAGTTGCTTGCCACTGTTGGTTCCCACTGGGCAGCAGTTGCTTCACCAGGCAGCTGTATCGCATATCGCTAGCTAACGTAGCCAATTTGTTCCATCCCACTGATTTAATATTTTGAGTAGGATAGCTGCCTACACGAGAAATCATTAGTAATATTGCTTACCTTTTGGATGTCACCGTGATACAGTCTAACACTCAAGTGGGGAGAGTTTGCGCTGCAACCTGGCAACACAGTGTGTCCTTCGCTTCCGCTTGCCGGCTGCTGTCCTGCAGTAAGGAGAGGGAAATAGCTAGATAGTGTAGCCAATATCAAGCCAGGGTGACCGCTACAACACATTTTATTGTAGTGATTTTCAATGAAAATGTACAATTACTCTGGTAAGACCGGAATGATTCTGAACGCTCTCCCAAGTCCCAACTTCGGCAGACGGGGGGGGGGGGGGGGGACACAAGACTTCAATGACTACTACTACATTATTCAAAATACACACATACAGGAACTTCCAGTACCAAGCGCTCACCTGAGGAGGACTATGGGGTGCTTTTATATGTTTCCCAAGTTGATCACTAATTAGGGTCCCACATGAAACACTGATCAATACTTTGGTTCCTACCTTGTTACATACATGTCATTGAATTTTCTGTCTTATCCTTCTTCCAGACTTCCAGCAGCTCACACTCTCTGTCTCTGAAGTGGAGGTCCCCCCGGAGCAGCAGCACTATGAGCAGGAGTGGAGCCCCAGTCTGGGGCAGGAGGACCCAGAAACCATACAATTTAAAGATGAAGAGGACGAACTCCGGACCAGTCAGGAGGAAGAGCAGATTCAACGGATTGAGACTGTTACTAAAGATTACATATTCACTCCTGCCTGTGTGAAAAGTGACTGTGTGGAGTACCCAACTCGGCTCTCAAATATCTATCAAGCCCAAAAGGAAGGAGTCAAAGAGAGAGACACTCTACCCAGTACTACAACCGAACAGATCAAAACAGAACCTGATGGAGAGGACTATAGGGAATCAGAACCAACCAGTGTCTCTCAACCTTTCTCTGCAGTAAATCCAGTCTGTTCTGCAGTTCAAAGTGGTATGGAGAATAAAAGGCCTCCATCAGGTTTTAAGCCAGTCAAATCAAAGAGAATAGAGATGGTAAAAGGACAAAGGTCCCGTATCAATACTAAGGGTAAGAAATCTACACAGTTGTCCCTCCTGAAATCATCCAGTCAAGGTCATGCTACTCCTTGTTGTAAGGTGTGCGGTAAGTATTTTCATTACATGGGCTCATTGATTAAACATGTTCAAACTCATACAAAGGATAAAGAAACACTTTGTGGAGTGTGTGGAAAGCATATGGAGTCCACAGAAGGTATGAAAGAGCACCTCCAAACTCACATTGCAGCTAGGTTGTGTTGTCATGTTTGTGGTAAATGGTTCAGCAAGAACAGTAAGCTGACAGTACACATGAGGAGCCACACAGGGGAGAAACCTTTTTCCTGCCCTGTTTGTGGTACATGCTTCATGCAGACTGGAGATTTGAAAAGACACATGAGGACCCATACTGGGGAGAAACCATATCTCTGTCCTGATTGTGGGAAAGGATTCAGCGTTGCCAGTAATCTGTCAGTGCACATAAAGATTCACACAGGAGAGAAAGGAGAATCAGATTCAGTACTGGCACCAATCTGAAAGTGCACATGAGGACTCACAGGGGAGAGACCATACTAATGTCCTCATAGTAGAAAATGCATTTCCCAATCAGGTACATTCAATAACAATCAAAGACACACCAATGCATCACTGTATAGGTGCAGTGATTGCAGGAGTTCTCAAAATGATAGAACTCCTACAAAGTTACATAAACAATCATGACAAGGGAGAAAACAACTTGATAATGTGCTGTTTGGGAAAGGTCTGGAGACAGAAGACTGAGAGTCACATTCTAACTTCCATGTGTGAGAGGAGATGCCCCTCAGAACACTACTCTTGGGTGAATAAGATATGACTGTATTACTGCTTGAACATAAGAACTCTCCATCTCTAACAGAGCAGCTAGTGGATTTGTTGAGCAACAGCATTTCCTGCTCATTACTTATAGGATGACACAACAGACATTTGAACCTATGTCCTCCATCTGTACATAAAACATGTTTTTAGAGTTAAATGTGTTGTTAAATGTTGAAATCTGCTACTTTATATCTCGTTTGATGTTGTTAAAGTAGTTTTCACAATAACAGTTGATTTTTGTTAGTCTCAGGAGCTGAAGGAGTCTTACCATTTTTGTAATCACGATGTTTGATGCCTATATCCACTCTTTGAGGGGAAAATATTTTCCATGTTTTGACAATTAAGAAAATGTGTTGTAATATGCTCATGTAGACCCATTCATATGAATGAAGCTTGAGAAATGTGGGTTTTTTTTCCAGAGATTGTACATTTTATCTGCCTTTTGTTTAACAGAATAAATGTTGATAACACATGTTTCTCGTGAAGTGTCTTTACCTGCACATTTCTCTTTCCTCTGATTTCTCTTTCCTCCAGCCACCCTAGTCATAGACTGTTCTCTTTGCTACCGCACGGCAAGCAATACCAGAGCGCCAAGTCTAGGTCCAAAAGGCTTCTTAACAGCTTCTACCCCTAAGCCATAAGACTCCTGAACATCTAATCAAATGGCTACCCAGACTATTTCCATTGTTGTTGTCCCCAGAGAGTTGTACGGGTTGTAAAAATATATATATTTTTAAATCAATGGTTTTTGTTTGACACATTTTAACATGAAAATAATCTCACTTTAAAAAGAGTCTCTGTGTAATTCCATTACCATGGTATTGCCCGAATACAAATACCTTTTCAAAAGACAATCACTGTAAGGAAGGGCTCTTCCAATAAATCCCTTGGACCTCGAAGCCAGCAAAGCCTCTCTAATGAAACCAACTGAAAACATATTTACATGCTGTACACATTAAATATTGTCAAACATCAATAAACTCACTGCTGGCCAAACTCAACACATATACCTTTTCATAAACAATGGACCACACCCTAAACATTTCTTCTCAAACAGTATCTCACACACGCACAGAGGAACTTCCAGTACCAAGCTCTCACCGGAGAAGGCCTATCGGCAAAGATGATCTATTATATTGACAATATAGTTGAGTGACCGCTCCAACAATATATGTACATGTCAAATTACAGATTATACAAAGACCTTAAAAGAAGCGCACATATTGATTGTTTTAACAGCTTTCTTATTAGAACAATGTAAAATGGTCTTAATGTACTGCTCGAATTCCTTATAGAAAACACGGAAGAGTGTTTTTTTATTTGGGAATTTACATTTATGTAGATGAAACTTTGCTATTAGCACAAGTAGATTTATGAGGTAAAATTGTTTTTCTTTATCTTTATTATGGTTAAAGAAACCCGAGCAGCACATTCTCCCATAACAAACAGAAGTCATCAAGAATATTAACAATTATAAAACTGAATATCTTTCCATAATTGTTTTACATGTAGACAATGCCAATATAAATGCAAAACTGTTTCTGGATGCTCAACACAAAAAGTACAATCAATGTTAATGTATTTTTTGAGTTTCTTCAGGTAATGATTCGCAGGGTAATACTTATGGATCATTCTGAAAGAGACCTTGACCTTGTTAACAAGCAAGTATTTGTGTGGTAATAACAGATATTAGTGACCAATCTATTCCAGTAACTTGTGACATAAGGAATGGATACAATATCCCTTTGAAATAAAGCATGTATAGATCTGTTGTTCTGAGGGAGCAGGGAGAAACATATTTTCCCTATTGGAGAGTCACCTGGATTAAGCGAGGGCAGGTCAAGAAGGTGAGGTCTGGCTACACCTCTAAATAACATGAGAGTTCCAGATGGAATAGCATCAAAGACTATGGCGAACTCTCTAGGTGTTACAGGGATATTGTAATGAGATAAAAAATTCCTCATAATTGAGTAACAATCCTTCTGCATTAAAAAGTTGACTCACCAGCATGATATGATTATTGAACCAGTTCTTAAAAAAGAAAGACTTGTTTCTATACAAAATGTCCTTATTGTTCCAAATTAAATACCTATGCGGGGAAAAATTATGTTTATATATTAAACGACCATGCTATGAATACTTGTCTATGAAAAGCAGATCATTTTGCAGGAGTCTTATCAATGTTACAGTTACAAAGTAACATAAAATTGAGGCCACCAAAACGGGAGAAGATATAATGAGGGATGAAATTCCAAATTGAATTTGGATTCTTTAAAAAATGTTTAGCCCAATTTATCTTAAAAGTATTATTCAAAGTAGGAAAATCAAAAGAATTGAGACCACCATATTCATATGAGTTCATAACGACAGATTTCCTAATATAATGTGGACGATTCTTCCAGATGAAGTTGAAAAGCACCTGGTTAACTGCTTTACCTACTTATGCAGCCCAGGGACTGGGCTGCATAAGTAAGTCTGGAGATACCTTCAGCTTTAGAAAGCATTACTCGACCTTTCAAGGATACATCCCTCTGCAACCAATGGTTCAACTTCTTTTTGGTTTTTTCAATAATAGGTATAACATTTAATGAGCATCTTTCCTGTTGATCCTGAGATATGGTAATCCCAAGGTATGTTACTTTTTCCTTGACTGGAATATTGCATATAGAGGCTATCACACAGTCTTTAACAGCAAACAATTCACACTTATTAAGGTTTAGGCAAAGACCAGATGCTTTGGAAAATATATTTATCACATCGACTGCTCTAGGAATCTGGTCAGCATCTTTCAAAAAGAGGGTTGTGTAATCTGCAAGTTGACTTACGATAATATCTCTGTCAGCAATAGAGATCCCTTTTATATTGCTGGATTTAACAGCACTTGTAAGAAGTTGGGTTGCAAGCAGGAAGAGGTAAGGTGAAATTGGGCAACCTTGCCTAATTCCTCTTTTCAAATCAAATCTAGGAGAAGTGCCATGATTTAATGTAATTGAACTGTTCCCATTCATATAAAGAGTTTTAATAGTACTACAAAATAATTCCCCAAAACCAAATTTCTCAAGGGAGAGAAATAGAAACTTATGTTCCACTGTATCGAAGGCTTTATAGAAGTCTAAGAAGACAATAAAACTATCTTCGAAGATTAAATCAGAACAGTCAATAAGGTCTAACACCAGTCGCATATTATTAGATATATGTCTATTCCTCATGAAGCTAGATTGGGCCTCTTCTATAATTGAGTCCAACACTGCCTTCATTCTTTTTGCAAATATAGAGGCTAATATTTTGTAGTCATTATTGAGCAGACAGATTGGATGCCAATTATCAAGTATAAGCAAGTCTATCTTGGGCATAGGGATTAATGTAATCAGACCTTGAGTCAAACTGGGAGGGAGAGCATTATTTGTAATGCTTTCAGAAAAGACCAACAGAAATGGGGCCAACTGTTGAGAAAAAGTTTTGTAAAATTCAGCAGATATACCATCAGTCCCAGGAGACTTATTATTTTGAAGGTGTTCAATAGAATAAATGATCTCTTCAACTATAATAGGGTCCTCACACTGTTCCCTCGCAGCCTCCCCAATTGATTTCTCATCCCCCAGAGAGTCAAAAAAAGAGTTGAGGAAACCTCACAATACTTAGAACTATATACATTCCTGTAGAAGTTACAACTAAAGTTAGAGATTAATTTGGGATCATCTGTGATGAGACCATTAATAGTTAATTGTAGAATTGTATTATTTTTAGAGTGGTATTTTTCTAACCTGAAAAAATAAGATGAATTTTGTTCACCCTCCTCTAGCCACTTCTTCCTAGATCTGACAAAGGCTCCCTCTGCTTTCAGTTTATACATATCATCCAACTTGTTTTGTAGCTCAAACAGAACAGACTTGTCCTCCTCTGAGATACTTTCAACAGGCTTTTGAACAAGAGAGGTGATCTTTGTAATTACACTTTCTTTTTCAGCTCTCTTTGTCTTGGCAAGAAAAGTCCCATATTTTGTTAAATATTTTCCAACCTCATATTTAAAAAGCTCCCAGTTATTACTGCATGAATTGTCACTTATAGCTTTGTTCCAAAAGTGTGTAATTAAATTGTTTATCTCCATCTTGACCAACTCATGTTTTAATATAGAGCTATTAAGCTTCCAGTAGGATGCTCTGCCAATGCCATTATCAGAGATAAAAAGTTTAATGTCAATATAAATAGCTCTATGATCAGTAAGGGGAGTGGCAAGGATGTTAACAGAAATATCCTGTTAATCAAAACATTTAGACACCAGCCAAAAAGCTATGCGTGATTGTCTGGAGCATGTCTCATTACTCCATGTGAAAGACTTGTCATTAGGAAACTTTACTCTCCAGATATCTAGAATATCAAACCTTTCCATAACTGCATCAAACTTGTATTCATAGAAGTGGACTGTCCCGGAGGCCATCTATCAATTAAATTATTCAGGGGAAATATATTAAAATCCCCACCTAGTAAAGCATTCGGGAACTTGGTTAGCCAATGGAGAATACGCTTTTCTAAAGATTCAAGTAAGTGATCATATTCAAGTTTGGAATTGTAACCATAAATATTGGTAATAATAATGATGATGATGTTACAGTTGATAACAAGACAAAGAAAGTGACCAAAAGGATCACAGTCGGAGTGCAAAATACTTCCATTGAAATGATTCTTTAGAGTGATAACTCCAGCAGAGCGTTTAGAACCATGAGAGAGCCTTACATCATTACCCCACTGAGATCTCCAGAAGTTGACGTCGGTAGCAACTGAATGAGACAAAAAAACATAAATCTGTTTTAAGCTGTTTGGAAAATAAAAATAATGCTTTACATTATTTCTTAACCCCCTAGCATTGAGTGAAACTATAGACAACGACAAAGTGGAATATAAAACAAAGTACTATGAGATCAGCAACAATCACAAATCGAAAAAGAAACGAAGGAAACCTTAATCAAATAACCCTCACGCAGTTGGGACACAAAATGACAGGTCGCCACTGCCCTCACGTAGCAAATTAGCAATTACATTTTTTGTTTGCACAATTTCAACACTAATTGACCTCCATAAAAAATTCTTAAATTCGTTGTCAGATTTTGAGATGAGTAAACCCTTGCACTTCTTTCTTCCTTTCTTTTTATTTGTTTTTTTCTTTATAATTGTATATATTTCTAATTTAGTTTTTAGTGTTAATTATTATTATATAAAAAAAATTATTGAACAGTAACATGCAAAACACAAAAAACAGAACAGCCTGAGGGATTACACAAAGAAATAAGGAAAAGAAAAAAAATACAAATCCACATAATATCAAATCAAATACAGACATGTAGCAAATACATCTTTTAAATATTTAGTTTTGCATACATTTTAATGATTCTAAATAGTTTTCCAAATCAGATTTTTTTTAATTCTTCTTAAATGTAGATTTGTGTATGAAACATTTTCCGAATAAAATAAAGATTTATGACATACTGACGTTCAATTGTGGAATCAGTGTAGTAAAATAATGTCAACATTTGATAGTTCAATGGCTGTATGCATTTTGTTGCCAAGATATAGTTTCACAACAGTCCAGAACACCTAACTATGTCAACAATTACAAAACAAGCGTTCAATAGATTCCGTTTCTAGTTCACAAAAACTGAATTCACTGGTAACATCAGGTATATATTTATAAATCAAGCTATTACACAGTTAGAATCTATGGATAATCTTAAAGGAGATCTCCTTTACTTTATTGGTCACCATACATTTGTGTGGTGAGCCAAGCACGGCGCCAGTCTACATCAATCGAGGAAGCCCAACAAAATATAGCAGAAGGAATAGAATTCCTGTAGAAAATATCCCTTAATAAACGATTGTTGAATTTCTTATCTAGTAAACCTATGCCATTCACCTGGATATTGCTTACAATATGAGATGTTCCAAAATAAGCCTTATTCTGAAGTAAAGATTTTATCCCACTAGGTATAGCAAGGAATATAAGGAATATAACAGTGTCATAGTCCTTGCTTGAAACCTCAAAGTTGTATATTTACATAAATTCTCTCCGCGAAAATAGATTCCCACTAATACTAACTAATTGGCTGCAAGGACAATGTTTTTAGAGAACCAATTCCGGTAAATAACGTCTTGTTTCTATGTAATATCGACCCATTATTCCATATAAAACATTTGAGGTGAAAAGTTGTGTTTATACATCAAAGCCCAGCACGTTAAAGCTTGCTTGTGAAAAGCCGCCAATTTCATAGGAATTTTACCCACAATATAGGGATGTTGTAGTAAAAAATTCCTCTGAGCTTCTGAAAAACAAAATTAGGTGTAATATTCCAGAAATATGAGGATTTCTTAAAGTATGTTTTAACCCAGTTGACTTTTAATATCTGATTAAAGAGAGTGAAGTCTAAGACATTTAGACCACCATCACAAACCCTGTTGGTGGTAACATCTATTTTTATCTTATGTGTTTTTTTTCCATATGAAGTTGTACAATAGCCTATCTAAGGTACAGCAAGTGGATTTGGGAATGTCAGTAGATGAAAAAAGATAGGATGCACAAGATAGCCCCTCAGTTTTTGATAAAAGTACCCTCCCTTGAAGACTTAAATCCCTCCCTAACCATGAGGATAATTTATTTTTGATAGATTCAGTTAAAGGATTCAAATCAAAATAATTCACAGCCTTAATTAAGATGTTTGGTGATCTTTACACTGAGTTAGGTTACAGTATATTTTTCAGATATGTTACATCTCACATTTGGAAAGGTTTAATACCAAACCTGACATTTTTGAGAACGGCTTCATAACATCCAATGCTAATCTGGTTTGTGACACATTTTTAAAACAAAGTGAGGTGTCATCCACCAGTTAAGATATCTTGATCTCACTGGCCTGGAATGTAATGCCTTCAAGTTGACTTTGATGAACTAATGAGCATAAGGTTTGAGATACTAGCACAAATAAAAAAGGTGAGATTGGAAAACCTTGTCATATTCCTTTGGATGTTCCATGACAGAGTTTGATACAGCTATTGCCAACATTATACAGGGTTCTAAAAGCATCAACAAAAAAATAACCAAACTTCAAATGCTTAAGACAATCAAAGATCAAATTTGGACTTACGGTATCAAATGCTTCTGAAAATCCAAAACTAAGATAACAGGGAAGTTATCCAATAGATCACAGTACTCAACCGAATCTAACACCAGCCTCAGATTATTAGATATATGGCGCCCACCTCTTCCTCTCTGCTATGGTGTGATTCGATACGTTTCCCATCTTCATCACTAATTAGGGTCCCACATGAAACACTGACCAAAACGTTGGTTCCTACCTTGTTACATATGTGTCATTGAGTTTTCTGTTTCATTCTTTCTCCTTCCCTCCAGACCTCCAGCTGCTCACTCTCTCTGTATCTGAAGTGGTCCCCCCTGAGCAGCAGCACTGGGAGCAGAGTCCCAGGCTGGGGCAGGACGACCCAGAGGCCACACAGATTAAAGCGGAACAGAAAGAACTCAAATCATATCAAATGTTATTGGTCACATGCACATGTTTAGCATATTTTATTGCAGGTGTAGCAAAATGCTTGTATTTCTAGCTCCGACAGTGCAGTAAATATCTAACAAGTAATATCTAACAATTTCACAACATATACCCAATACATAGAAATCTAAGTAAAGGAATGTCATTTAAAATATATTCATATATGGACAAGCAATGTCAGAGCGGCATAGACTAAGATACAGTAGAATAGTATAGAATACAGTATATACATATGAGATGAGTAATGCAAGATATGTAAACATTATTAAAGAGACTAGTGTTCCATTTATTAAAGTGGCCAGTGATTTCAAGTCTATGTATATAGGCAGCAGCCACTAATGTGCTAGTGATGGCTATTTTACAGTCTGTTTTTAAGTCTCTCAGCTTTGATGCATCTGTACTGACCTTGCCTTCTGGATGATAGCAGGTTGAACAGGCAGTAGCTCGGGTGGTTGTTGTCCTTGATGATTTTTTTTACCTTCCTGTGACATCGGGTGCTGTAGGTGACCTGGAGGGCAGATAGTTTGCCCCCGGTGATGCGTTGGGCAGATCGCACCACCCTCTGGAGAGCCCTGCAGTTGCAGGCGGTGCAGTTGCCGTACCAGGCGGTGATACAGCCCGACAGGATGCTCTCAATTGTGCATCTGTAAAGGTTTGTGAGGGTTTTAGGTGCCAAGACAAATTTCTTCAGCCTCCTGAGGTTGAGGAGGCGCTGTTGCCCCTTCACCACACTGTCTGTGTGGGTGGACCATTTCAGTTTGTCAGTGATGTATACGCCGAGGAACTTGAAGCTTTCCACCTTCTCCACTGCGGTCCCGTCGGTGTGGTTAGGGGGGTGCTCCCTCTGCTGTTTCCTGAAGTCCACGATCATCTCCTTTGTTTTGTTGATGTTGAGGGAGAGGTTATTTTCCTGGCACCACACTCCCAGAGCCCTCACCTCCTCCCTGTAGGCTGTCTCGTCATTGTTGGTAATCAAGCCTACTACTGTTGTGTCTACTTTTGTGACTCAGGACCAGACAGGAGGAAAAGCAGTTTAAAGGGATTGAGATTGATACTAAAGACTCCATTTTGAATCTGGTCTTTTTGGTCTGAAATTCTCCATGTTATACAGGACATCATCTCTTTCATTATCACTATATGCACAGGTTTACCCCCACTGTATTCACATCCTACTATACCTTTGTCTGTACATTATGCCTTGAATATATTCTACCGTGCCCAGAAATCTGCTCCTTTTACTCTCTGTTCTGAACGTGCTAGACGTCCAGTTCTGTTAGCCTTTAGCCGTACCCTTATCCTACTCCTCCTCTGTTCCTCTGGTGATGTAGAGGTTAATCCAAGCCCTGCAGTGTCTAGCTCCACTCCCATCCCCCAGGCTCTCTCATTTGTTGACTTCTGCAACCATAAAAGCCTTGGTTTCATGCATGTTAACATTAGAAGCCTCCTCCCTAAGTTTGTTTTATTCACTGCCCTAGCACACTCCACCAATCCGGATGTCCTAGCTGTGTCTGAATCCTGGCTTAGGAAGACCACCAAAAACCTTGAAATTTCCATCCCTAACTATAACATTTTCCGACAAGATAGAACTGCCAAAGGGGGCGGTGTTGCAATCTACTGCAAAGATAACCTGCAGAGTTCTGTCTTACTATTCAGGTGTGTACCCAAACAATTCGAGCTCCTACCTCTAAATATTAACCTTTCCAGAAACAAGTCTCTCACCGTTGCCGCTTGCTATAGACCACCCTCTGCCCCCAGCTGTGCCCTCAACACCATATGTGATTTGATTGCCCCCTATCTATCTTCTGAGCTCGTGCTGCTAGGTGACCTAAACTGGGACATGCTTACCACGCTGGCCATCCTACAATCTAAGCTTGATGCCCTCAACCTCACACAACTTATTAATGAACCTACCAGATATAACCCCAGATCCGTAAACACGGGCACCCTTATAGATATCATCCTAACTAACTCACCCTCCAAATACACCTCCACTGTTTTCAACCAAGATCTCAGCGATCACTGCCTCATTGCCTGCATCCATAATGGGTCTGCGATCAAACGACCACCCCTCATCACAGTCAAACGCTCCCTAAAACACTTCTGTGAGCAGGCCTTTCTAATCAACCTGGCCGGGGTATCCTGGAATGACATCGACCTCATCCCGACAGTAGAGGATGCCTGGTTGTTCTTTAACAGTGTCTTCCTCACCATCTTAAATAAGCATGCCCCATTCAAAAAACGTAGAACCAGGAACAGATATAGCCCTTGGTTCAGTCCAGACCTGTCTGCCCTTGACCAGCACAAAAACATCCTGTGGCGTTAGCATCGAATAGCCCCCGTGATATGCAACTTTTCAGGGAAGTTAGGAACCAATATACACAGGCAGTTAGGAAAGCTAAGGCTAGCTTTTTTAAACAGAAATTTGCATCCTGCAGTACAAACTCAAAAAAGTTCTGGGACACTGTAAAGTCCATGGAGAATAAGAGCACCTCCTCTCAGCTACCCACTGCTCTGAGGCTAGGAAACACTGTTACAACCGATAAATCCACTATAATTGAGAATTTCAATAAGCATTTCTCTACGGCTAGCCATGCTTCCACCTGGCTACTCCTACCCGGTCAACTGCCCGGCACCCTCCACAGCAACCCGCCCAAGCCCCCACCATTTCTCCTTCACCCATATCCAGATAGCTGATGTTCTGAAAGAGCTGCAAAATCTGGACCCCTACAAATCAGCCGGGCTAGACAATCTGGACCCTCTCTTTCTAAAATGATCTGCCGAAATTGTTCCAACCCCTATTACTAGCCTGTTCAACCTCTCTTTCGTATCGTCTGAGATTCCCAAAGATTGGAAAGCTGCCGCGGTCATCCCCCTCTTCAAAGGGGGAGACACTCTAGACCCAAACTGCTACAGACTTATATCTATCCTACCCTGCATCTCTAAGGTCTTCGAAAGCCAAGTTAACAAACAGATTACCAACTAGTTTGAATCACATCGTACCTTCTCCGCTATGCAATCTGGTTTCAGAGCCGGTCATGGGTGCACCTCAGCCACGCTCAAGGTCCTTAACAATATCATAACCGCCATCGATAAGAGACATTACTGTGCAGCTGTATTCATCGACCTGGCCAAGGCTTTCGACTCTGTCAATCACCACATTCTTATTGGCAGACTCAACAGCCTTGGTTTCTCAAATGATTGCCTCGCCTGGTTCACCAACTACTTCTCTGATAGAGTTCAGTGTGTCAAATCGGAGGGCCTGTTGTCCGGACCTCTGGCAGTCTCTATGGGGGTGCCACAGGGTTCAATTCTTGGGCTGACTCTCTTCTCTGTATACATCAATGATGTCGCTCTTGCTGCTGGTGATTTTCTGATCCACCTCTACGCAGACGACACCATTCTGTATACTTCTGGCCCTTCTTTGGACACTAACCTCCAGACGAGATTCAATGCCATACAACTCTCCTTCCGTGGCCTCCAACTGCTCTTAAACGCAAATAAAACTAATGCATGCTATTCAACCGATCATTGCCCGCACCTGCCCGCCCATCCAGCATCACTACTCTGGACGGCTCTGACTTAGAATACGTGGATAACTACAAATACCTGGGTGTCTGGCTAGACTGTAAACTCTCCTTCCAGACTCATATTAAGCATCTCCAATCCAAAATTAAATCTAGAATCGGCTTCCTATTTCGCAACAAAGCATCCTTCACTCATGCTGCCAATCATACCCTCGTAAAACTGACCCTCCTACCGATCCTCGACTTCGGCGATGTCATCTATAAAATAGCCTCCAACACTCTACTCAACAAACTGGATGCAGTCTATCACAGTGCCATCCGTTTTGTCACCAAAGCCCCATACACTACCCACCATTGCGACCTATACGCTCTCGTTGGCTGGCCCTCGCTTCATACTCGTCGCCAAAGCCACTGGCTACAGGTTATCTACAAGTCTCTGCTAGGTAAAGCCCCGCCTTATCTCAGCTCGCTGGTCACCATAACAGCACCCACTCGTAGCACGCGCTCCAGCAGGTATATCTCACTGGTCACCCACAAAGCCAATTCATCCTTTGGTCGCCTTTCCTTCCAGTTCTCTGCTCCCAATGACTGGAACGAACTGCAAAAATCTCTGAAGCTGGAGATTCCCATCTCCCTCACTAGCTTTAAGCACCAGCTGTCAGAGCAGCTCACAGATCACTGCACCTGTTCATAGCCCATCTGTATACAGCCCATCTGTCTACCTCATCCCCATACTGTATTTATTTATTTTTTCTGCTCCTTTTGCACCCCAGTATCTCTACTTGCACATCCATCTTTTGCACATCTATCATTCCAGTGTTTAATTGCCATATTGTAATTACTTTGCCACCATGGCCTATTTATTGCCTTAATTCCCTTATTTTACCTAATTTGCACTCACTGTATATAGACTTTTTGTTTTCTTTTTTTTCTACTGTATTATTGACTGTATGTTTTGTTCATTCCATGTGTAACTCTGTGTTGTATGTGTCTAACTGCTATGCTTTATCTTGGCCAGGTCGCAGTTGCAAATGAGAACTTGTTCTCAACTAGCCTACCTGGTTAAATAAAGGTGAAATAAAATAAAAATAAATAAAAATCACAGGTATTACTATTCAACCAGACTCATGTGATCTCCTTCTAGGTATTGTTCCTGTGAATACACTCCAATCCTTTGCACTTAAATTGATAGTTTATCTTTTAGCAGCAGCAAGGAAATGTGTAACAAAATGCTGGAAAAATGAACATGCACCCTCAAAAGATATGTGGTTAGGTCTATGTGGGGAACTTGCTGACATGGAGAGAATTACATAAATCTTGCAACATAGACAGCATAGGTATGAAGGTGTCTGGTCGGAGTTCCTGACATATTGTACTGGTCTTATTCTGTCATTTCTTTTTTGTTGTTGTTTGTTTCTGTTGTTTTTCTGTGGCTTTATCCAAATTGTATTCTTATTCAGACTCTTGAAATATTTGCTCTATACAGCCAAAATGTACCCTTAACATGTGAATGTAGTTTTGCTCCTTTGTAAAGACAGAAAATATATGTTGTGTATGTATGGTACATGTTCTTTATGTGCACTTGAATAAAACTGTATAAAAAATAAATAATTTAAATACTCAAATTTGACTTCTGCTTGTGTGAAAAGTGACTGATGAGGACCTAACTCAGCTCTCATATCTCCATCAAGCTCAAAAGGAAGGAAACCGAGAGAGAGAGAGAGAGAGAGAGACTGTACCCAGTACTACAACTGAACAGATCACAACAGAACCTGATGGAGAGGACTACATAGAATCAGAACCAACCAGTGTCTCTCAACCCCTCTCTGCAGTCAATCCCGTCTGTTCTGCAGCTCAAAGTGGTATGGAGAATGGTTTAAAGCCAGTAAAATCAAAGAGAAAAGAGATAGTAAAAGGACAAAGGTCACATATCAATGTTAAGGGTAAGAAATCACTAACTTTCACCTGTGAGAGGAGATGCACCTCAGGACACAACTCTTGGGTGAATAAGATATGACTGTATTACTGCTTGAACATAAGATCTCCACATCACTGTCTAACAAAGAGCAGTCAGTGGATTTAGTGCTCATTAGTTATAGTCAGTGCTCATTAGTTATAGGATGACGTAACAGACATTTGAACCATGTCCTCTATCTGTACATAAAACATATTTTTTGTTTTGAGAGTCAAATTTCTCAATATGTTGAAATCTGCTACATGATATATCTTGATGTTGTTAAAGTAGTGTTCACAATGTTGGTTACTTTGTGCATAGGTGCCCTCTGATGACCACAGGAGTTGAGAGAATTCTAAACACATTGTATTTGTCATATTTTCTAAGAGTTAGGTTTAAAATAAAATGGTCAGAGAAATTGTAAAAATTGGCGGGGTTTATGACTTTGCAGTATGGAAACTAGTGATGATAGTGAGGATCTTTTGTCGCAGATGATTAAAACAGAACAGCTAGATGGCTAATCAACGTGCATGATCTAAAAATGCCTAAAATAGAGTTGAGGAGTTCTCAACAAAAGATTAACAGCTGCTGCTGAGGAGATATTCGGGGTCGTTGAAAAAATGATGGCAGAGTATCAAGAGGAAGTTGTCCGTCTACAGAAGCTGCTCGACATTGTTCTTCAACCTGAGATAAAGCTACACAGAGCATGTTTCTTACTCAACCAATCTTAATTTTGTAGGACAGAGAAATGCCATGTTACACTCCAGTCCAGCAGGTGGCGATAGCGCAACATGTAATAACTTGAACGTGCACTAACAGTGGAGTTTTTTTTAAGTAGAGCCCGGATTCTGTTGATGACGCACGGACAGGGATAACAGCTAAAATAAAAACACAGCTAGCTAGTCAACTTGAATTATCAAAGAATGTCTCAAATACAGTTATTGAGGGTTTTTCTGAACGATAGATTAACAGCTGCTGCTGAGGAGATATTCGGGGTCGTTGAAAAAACGGTAGCAGAGTATCAAGAGGAAGTTGTCCGTCTACAGAGGCTGCTCGACATTGTTCTTCAACCTGAGATAAACCTACAGAGAGCAGGTAGGCTAACTCGGTGGTTCCCAAAACTTTTTTGCGCCGGGGACCCCTTTTGTGGTAGAAAATTCATCAGGCACTTCCTCGAATATCAGATCACAACTCCTACTTCAGACTGCGATGAAAATAGCATAAAAGTTGCAGTTTAACTGAGAGTCGTTCCATGTTTGAACAAGCCATGGCGATCTCTGATCGTTCTGAAGTCGTTTATGTAGTTAGAAACAGATAATATTAACATTCATACAACATTATTTTGTATACATTTTATTTGATCTCAGAAATGAAGGTAATGGATTGCACCCAAATTGGCCCTTTTCATTTATACAGGATTTACATAATATCCATTAAACAGGGTTTGGGAGTAGTGAACTACACTGAACAAAAATATAAACACAACGTGAGCTGAAATAAAAGATTCCAGAAATGTTCCATTCTCGCAATTTTTGTACATACTTTTGTTTACATCCCTGTTTGTGAGCATTTCTCATTTGCCAAGATAATCCATCCAACTGACAGGTGTGGCATATCAAGAAGCTGAATAAACAGCATGATCATTACACAGGTGCACCTTGTGCTGGGCACAATAAAAAGCCACTCTAAAATGTGCAGTTGTCGTCACACAACACCACAAATGTTTTGAGGGAGTGCGCAATTGGCATGCTGACTGCAGGAATGTCCACCAGAGCTGTTTACAGAAAATGTAATGTTCATTTCTCTACCATAATCTGCCTCCAACGTTGTTTTTGAGAATTTGGCAGTACGTCCAATTGGCCTCACAACCACAGACCACATGTAAGGCGTCGTGTGGGCGAGCGGTTTGTTGATGTCAAAGTTGTGAACAGAGTGCCCCGTGGTGGTGGAGTTATGGTATGGGCAGGCATAAGCTACGAACAACAAACACAATTGCATTTTATCGATGGCAATTTGAATGCAAAGAGATACCGTGACGAGATCCTGAGGCCCATTGTCGTGCCATTCATCCACCTCCATCACCTCATGTTTCAGCATGATAATGCACAGCCCCATGTCGCAAGAATCTGTACACAATTCCTGGAAGCTGAAAATCTCCCAGTTCTTCCATGGCCTGCATACTCACCAGACATGTTACCTATTGAGCATGTTTGGAATGCTCTGGATCGACGTGTACGACAGCGTGTTCCAGTTCCCACCAATATCCAGAAACTTTGCACAGCCATTGAAGAGGAGTGGGACAACATTCCACAGGCCACAATCAACAACCTGATCAACTGTATGTGAAGGAGATGTGTCGTGCTGCCTGAGGCAAATGGTGGTCACATCAGATACTGACTGGTTTTCTGATCCATGCCCCTACTTTTTTTTTAAAGGTATCTGTGACCAACATATGCATATTTGTGTTCCCAGTCATGTGAAGAAATCCATAGATTAGGGCCTAATGAATTTATTTAAATTGACTGATTTCCTTATATGAACTGTAACTCAGTGAAGTCTGAAATTGCTGCATGTTTCGTTTTATAATTTGGTTCATTATAGAAGGACTGAGAAGCTCACTTCTGGTGACTTTTTAAAAGGACATTCTACTCCAAAATGAATGGGGGGGAAAATGATGCTGACACCATCTAAAATATAATTTCCACCTCCAGAAATGAGCCAAATAACATATTGTTAATATGATGTATTATTCTAACCTGTTGGACCATGCGTATAGCCTATGCATGGTCCATATTATCAGGTATGCTATTAGCTAGCTTTCGAAAACTAGGCAGTTTTCAGCCAATAACTTCACCCACGACTGACTCATGCAAACTACAACCCCGACGTATTTTAACATTTTAAAACATGTCAATAATCATTGCTTGCAATACGGCTTTTGAAACAAATGGCCTTTATCTTTAATCAGCGAGGAAAAAAATACAAAATAATTACGATTCTTTTAGCACAGATTCTTACAGCTATGTGTGCTTCGATCTACCCAAGTTCCACTAACACACAGAAAGAAAAGGTCCTTATGCTTCCAAAACCGTACCGCAAGCAACGGGTGTTAATGTTCAGATTGGGCGTCAGGGCTATTAAAAACTCCCCCGTACAGAAGACGCCTTCATCCAATGACTCTTATGTGTAATGTAATGGAACTGAGAGTCATGATCCAGGGCTAGCTATAAGCATCATCACCTGTAGCCCAACTGATGCAGAATATTGGCTATCAATAAATATGCTGAAACATGGGATTGCCTATCGCCATTTACCATATTGCCTTCAAACTCAACTCTGGACCTCGAAGCCAGTTCCACTGCGTTTTTTCATTGTTCCCCTCTAAATGAGGGATTGATTTAGACCTGGGACACCAGGTGGGTGCAGTTAATTATCAGGTAGAAGAGAGAACCAGCAGGCTCCGGACCTCATAGGGTAAGAGTTGAATGCCCCTGCCTTATTTGTCTAATCATTAGCCAGATCCCAAATGGGATATTTTAACTAACTATTTAGCAAAAAACATGCATAAACACAGTGAATGGGGCGGCAGGTAGCCTAGTGGTTAGAGAGTTGGGCCAGTAACCGAAAGGTTACTGGATCGAATCCCCGAGCTGACAAGGTAGAAATCTTATCGTCTGCCCCTGAGCAAGGCAGTTAACCCACTGTTCCCCAGGGCACCGATGATGTGGATTTAAGGCAGCCCCCCGCACCTCTCTGTTTCAGAGGGGGTGGGTTAAATGCGGAAGACACATTTCAGTTGAATACATTGTTGGACAACTGACTAGGTCCCCTTTCCCTGGAATATAATGTAGGCCTGTTAGGGTAACTTGGGTTAAACCGCCACCCGGGGTAACACTCCCGCTGACTTTACTTATCACAGAAACTACTTCTTGTCCGTTTTTTCCCCCCAACACTTTCCCTGGTTGCCACTACTCTTGCTCAACTAAAAATGTAATGTCTCATCACAATTTAAGTCACTCCTAAAAAAAACTATTTTGAGGTAAGGTGGTGTTTTACCCCAAGTTACCTTACAATTGACCCGTGTTACATTCAGCGCCACTCTCCCATATGCACTCACAGGGAATTGCAGAGCAGTAACTTGCTTAACCATGCCGCTGCTGAAAACTCTGGGTTTAAAATGGTGCAGTCCGCACATATTTAGCAGTTGAAAAATAAAGTAGCAATGGAACGCTGGGATCCCCCTTTTTTTAACAAAGGACATTATAACTGCTGTCTTCCCCTATGATTGCAAGAATTGTTGAGCATTGTTTGCTTGTCAGAAGCATGTTTCCCTCCCTATTGCACTTGTAACTTGAGTGCAACATTTCACTCGCATAGAACAACAAGCCGACTAGTTAAAAACATAACCTATTCTGCTATGGGGTTGTCTGATTTTTCTAGTCATTAGTTGTTTTGTTTGTAAGGAAAAAGTAAACGTGGACTGTTCTTAGCATCTTCAAAGTGCATCACGGCAGAAATATTTTTTTTAATGTTCCATAGTTTTGGGACGGCGGCAACAATGATTTTGCCGTGGCGCAGTGCCACGGCTAGATGACTGCAGCAAAAGAACTGCTTTTAACATTTGACCCTAAATTTATCTCTTCTTGCAGTCTGACATTTCAGATTTACATATGATAATGTTTCACAAAGTAGTTTGGATATACTTTAAGTAACTTTAGATAAGTAAACTATATTTTTGTTAAGGGTAGCTTTAGTGCTGCTTAACTTCTTCCAGTGTGAAGTATTTGGTAAGTTGGTAAACTATATTTACAGAGTAGCTTCCCCAACACTGTCAATAAATATAGTACGCAACATCTGATTTGGACCATAATTCTTCCCACCGTTAATTAATAAAATGGTCAAAGCCACCCATGATCCCCCACACCAATTCCTCTCCAACCACCAGTACACAGTATCACTTCTCTATGTTTGACAAGTAGTGAATCTGATTTATATTTTCTTCCCCAGTTCAGAGAAAATAGCCTGACGTTGCTTCCCGTAGTTATAATAAATAGTGAAAGTACCAGGTTTTGCTCCCTAGATGCCGCTGCTATTGCCACACTCTTTTATAAATGTTGTTGGTCTCTTGTGTTTATTACATTTATCATACCATTTTCTTTGGAACTTTGAGTAGAAAACCAGTAGCTTTTACTCATGATGAAAATAAATGTTATGGTCATCCTCACAACAAGCCAAATCTGTCCTTCATGAAAGTAATTCAGTTTGTCCTACTCTATGCCAGGGTTTCCCAAACTGAGTCAGCTGTGTAGTTCTAAGGCAAAAAACAAAATGTGCATCCAGGTGGGGCCACAGGACTGAGTTTGGGAAACCCATCTCTAGACAACCTAATGCTTAAACCAATCTCTCCTTGAATACTGCAACAAATGGTAGCTCTCGGAGGAAGAAACCATACTCGAAGCCGTAGCTCCATAACACTTGTGAGACATAGAGAACTGACACTGTATACCAGTTGTTGGGGTGAGACTGGCATGGGGTGTGAGGGATCCATTGGTGGCTTTTGATAATTTTATTGGATTCCTCATGTCTTACTCATTGTTAGATGGAACTATATTTATTGAAGATTATATCAACACTATACATTTAAAAGGGCCAATTTGAGTACAATCAATTAGATCAAATTGTACTTCAAAATAATGTTTCAGGAATGCAAATATCTGTTTCAGTAACACTTTATTTGGATAGTCCATCTGTAGTTGGATAGTCCATCAGTAACATTTCAACTATCTACTAACCCTAACCTTAACCCTTAACCTAAACCTTATTCTAATCCTAATTGTTTAGGATTACAGTTCATTTATATTTGACTAGTAGAAGTTAATTATTGCAGGCGTACCAGACAGGAGGTAGGTCTACATGTCATTGAGTTTTCTGTTTCATCCTTTCTCCTTTCCTCCAGACCTCCAGCAGCGTACTCTCTCTGTCTCTGTCTCTGAAGAGGAGGTTCCCCCTGAGCAGCAGCACTGTGAGCAGGAGTGGAGCCCCAGTCTGGGACAGGAGGACCCAGAGCCCATACAGATTAAAGAGGAAGAGGAGGAACTCAGAACCAGTCAGGAGGAAGAGCAGCTTAAAGGGCATGAGGCAGAGACCATAGAGTTCATATTCAATCCTGTCTGTGTGAAAAGTGACTGTGATGAGGACCCAACTCAGCCCTCACATCTCTATCAAGCCCAAAAGGAGGGAAACGGAGAGAGAGACACTCTACCCAGTACTACAACTGAAAAGATCAAAACAGAACCTGATGGAGACATCTATGTAGAATCAGAACCAACCAGTCTCTCTCAGCCTTTCTCTGCAGTAAATCCAGACTGTTCTGCAGCTCAGAGTGAAAACAGTCAAAGTGTCAGTGGTATGGAGACTGGAGGACCTCCGTCTGGTTTTAACCCAGTCAAATCAAAGAGAACAAAGATGATGAAAGGACAAAGCTCCTGTGTCAAGAAATCTACACAGTTGTCCCTCCTGAAATCACCCAGTCAAAGTCATGATACTCCCTGTTGTTGTAAGGTGTGCGACAAGTCTTTTCATCACATGGGTTCATTACTTAAACACGTGAAAACTCATAGAAAGGATAAAGAAGGTATTTGTGGTGTGTGTGGAAAATGTATGGAGTTCACAGAAAGTATGAAAGATCACCTCCAAACCCACATTGCAGCTAGATTTTGTTGTGATGTTTGTAGTAAATGGTTCAGCACAAACAGTAAGCTCACAGTGCACATGAGGAGCCACACAGGGGAGAAACCTTTTTCCTGCCCTGTTTGTGGTACATGCTTCATGCAGAATGGAGGTCTGAAAATACACATGAGAATCCACACAGGGGAGAAGCCATATCGTTGTTATTGTTGTGGACAAGGATTCAGCACTGGCAGTGCTATGAAAAGGCACATTAGGATTCACACAGGGGAAAAGCCATTTTGCTGCCCTGATTGTGGCAAATCATTCACTCGTAAGGGACATCTAAAAATACACATGATGACCCACACAGGGGAGAAACCACATAGCTGTCCTGATTGTGGCAAAGGGTTCAGCATTGCCAGTAATCTGTCAGTGCACATGAGGAGGATTCACACAGGAGAGAAAAGTCAAAGGATTCAGCACTGGCACCAATCTGAAAGTGCACATGAGGACTCACAGGGGAGAGACCATACTGATGTCCCTATAGTAGAAGATTAATTTTCCAATCGGGTACATTGAATAGCAATAGGCACCATCTATGGCCACCAGACTATATCCAGCTGATCTGTCATTAAACCGTCAATACGCATTAAAATCACCCGCACAGCTGATCTCAATTGCAACCATCGTTGGCCACCGATTTACCGCTCCTTAACGCAGATGTCCAGCTTATCGTTTAGTCCTGACTGCAACCAACATTTTTCAAGATGGTTTTCCCCAATGGCGGGCATTATCATCGTAACAATATAATCCTGCAATTTTAAATTGACTAAAGGCCATTTATCTATTTGACAATATTTCTGTACGACTGATTTCCTCATTTACCAACGCAAATCTACAATGCAATGTAGCTTACCCTACACATTTTATGAATTGAAAAATCATGGTGTAGGAGTATTTATTTGTTTCCAATTGATGTAATCAATTAATGGTTTTACTTGTCTTAATAGAATATGACTATTTCTGACTAAGCAGGGAAAAATGTATATTCCTTAAAGGGGACGTTTTTTACAACCAAATCTCTATTTTTGGTGTAAATGACATGTTATAGAAATTATTGCAACCAATAGAATTGTATGTACAGTACCAGTCAAAAGTTTGGACACACCTACTCATTCAAGGGTTTTTCTTTATTTTTTATTATTTTCCACATTGTAGAATAATAGTGAAGACATCAAAACTATGAAATAACACATGGAATCATGTAGTTACCAAAAAAGTGTTTAACAAATCAAAATATATTTTACATTCCTCAAAGTAGCCACCCTTTGCCTTGATGACAGCTTTGCACACTCTTTGCATTCTTCAACCAGCTTCATGAGGAATGGTTTTCCAACAGTCTTGAAGGAGTTCCCACATGCTGGCTGCTTTTCCTTCGCTCTGCGGTCCAACTCATCCCAAACCATCTCAAGTTGATGTTGTGATGTGTCTGTTACTTGAACATGAAGCATTTATTTGGGCTGCCATTTCTGATGCTGGTAACCTTAACTGATTTTCTGCAGCAGAGGTAACTCTGGGTCTTCCTTTCCTGTGGCAGTCCTCATGAGAGCCAGTTTCATCATAGCGCTTGATGGTTTTTGCGACTGCACTTGAAGAACAGTTCAAAGTTCTTGACATTTTCCGGATTGACTGACCTTCATGTCTAAAATGAATGATGGACCGTCGTTTCTCGTTGCTTATTTGAGCTGTTCTTTCCATAATATGGACTTGGTCTTTTACCAAATAGGCCTTTCTTCTGTATACCATCCCTACCTTGTCACAACACAATTTATTGGCTCAACTGTTTCCACAAATGACCTTTTAACAAGGCACACCTGTTAATTGAAATGCATTCCAGGTGACTACCTCATGACGCTGGTTTAGGGAATGGCAAGAGTTTGCAAAGCTGTCATCAAGCTAAAGAGTGGCTACTTTGAAGAATCTCAAATATAAAATATTTTGATTTGTTTAAAGCTTTTTTTGGTTACTACATGATTCCATATGTGTTATTTCATATGTTATTTCTTGATGTCTTCACTGTTATTCTACAATGTAGAAAATAGTACAAATAAACAAAGACCCTGGAATGAGCAGGTGTGTCCAAACTTTTGACTGGTACTGTATATGAGGGATACAACCATCCCAGTACTGCAGATTTTGCTGCGAAGAGACAGAACCATTTGATCACTTGTTTTGGTACTGCACATATGTATATAGCTTGTTGTTGGTCGCAGGTTCAGGAATGGCTGAAGAATTGCAACATTTTCCTGGAACTAACTGCAAAAACCACTGCTGATTGACTTGAAAAGCCATAGTCAATTGATTAGTAATATAGTAGTACTTTTAGTAAAAATATTCATCTTTAATATACAATCTGTAGAAACTATGAGAATAGAAAGGTACGGAACTTTTGTGAAACATTACAGCACAATTGAAAAATATGGCAATTAGAAATGAAAACTGGATGGTTTTCAGAGATTGATAGGATGGTAACTGAAGGGTGGGGCTAAAAACAAACAAAAAAAGATAACTAATGTAAAATATACCGTGTCATAAAATGTATATAATATGTATAAGCTGTAAGTAGAAGCCTAAGTATTGTAGTCAATTATTTTACTCCAATTAGGGGAGGAGGGGTAGGATTAGGGTAAAATAATAAAGGCAAAAAGATATATATGTATATAGGGGATTGGAAATGATGCAGACAATTACATAGATTGGATTCTATCAATCTGCTATATTAAAGCTGATCTACCCCCTAAAAAAAAGTCAGATTTAATCAACAAATACAGTAGTCAGTTTAAAATAGGTTAAGGGTACAAGACTGTACATATGTCTGTTGGCAAAATCACTACATATCCCATCGAGCCAAGCAGGAAGAGGCTGCCCGTTGTCACCTTTCCAAGACCAGTCAGAAATGTCAAAGTAACCCTACGCTAATGATGCAGGTGGATCTCAAAACTGAACTTGTATCCGTGGTGTCTTTCTTTCATGATTATATAACAGCAAAGGAGTTTTAATGTTGAGGGTAAAGTATTTTTGGAGTTTTGCAATGAGGACATAAACGAGCATTGTTTAGCCGGGTAAAACAAGCTCGGGACAGGATCTAGCTATGCGCACTAGGCTAATTCAGGAGACCGATTGTAGTTTGTATGCTCTATCAGGAGCTGGCTGTGGAAAGTTTGATTAAACAATTCAGAGACTGAAACGAATACGTCAGATTACAAATATTTAAGGAGAGCGAATCGATATACAATCCTGAAATCAGCTGTAGTTGTCAATAGTATAACAATGCTTAAAACTATGTTTGAGTGAACCCTGAATCCAGAAATGAATGGTGGAGTCTTCCGGACACGGTACACGACGACTCCTCACCACGCTATTAAGACACTTTCTGTTGGTGTTTCCTTTATTTTGGCTGTTATCTGTATGTCCTCCCTTTTGTACATAAAACATGTTTTACGTGTAGATGTCTTGTCAATATGTTAAAATCTTCCACATTACATCTGTTTTGATGTTGCTAAAGGGAAATGACATGGTAACGGAATTATGCTGAGACACTTTTAAAATGTATACCAAACAAAAACCATTGATTTCCAAGTTTAACAAACCATTTTCTATGCACAATGACTACTTTTAACAAGTTTTACAAAAACACATTTACAGGAAGAACTGTGCCGGTACAAATTTGCTAACAATTAAACTGAGGGAGATTTTACCTTAATGTGTTACCAAACTTTGCATCTGCACAGTCTTTACAGTAAATGATATATTTTAAATTGTTCAAATTAGTCATTGTGCATAGAGTTGTACGGTTTGTTAAAATGTTTAATCAATGTCTCTTGTTTGGCACACATTTTAAAGTGAAATCAGTCTCAGCGTAATTCCGTTACCGTGGAATTGTCCTACAGTAGTTTTCACAATATCAGTTACTCTGTGCTTATGTTTCCAGTTTCCACATGAGCTGAACGATTCCTATCGTGTTTGTTGTTACCTCTGAGCTTGATGCCAATATCCACTCTGAGGAAAAATCTATTTTTTATCTATCAAGTGTTCCCATTCATATAAATGAACCTTCTGAAACATGTTTGTTTCATCTAGGAACGTATATATTTAATCTGCCTTTGTATAACAGAATAAATGTTGATAACGCATGTTTATTGTGAGGTGTCTTTTCCTGCACACTTATTTTTCCTCTGTTCATTGCACTTGTTTCAGAATATTTAGGCAAGTTAGCTGGCTACCTCATTGATTCTGCTGTGTAGGATACCCCTCAGGCCGACTGGCCGAGTCCGACAGTAAACAAACTTAATAATGAAATACACGTCTAACACCTACAAATTCAGAGAGAGAGAGATTCTACAGCAGCAAAGTGCAGTGATAAAATGGGAAAAGTTATACTGTCACAAAATATGGAGAAATAAGTGTTGAGTACGACAGTAATCAAACATTTTACATTACGTTTGTACATTTTAGCCATTTAATAGACACTCTTATCCAGAGCTATCAGCTAAGTCAGTGCTTGTAGGAAAAGACAAGTGCAAAGGGGTGGGGGGACTGAGAAGTCTTATTTAAGAAGAGGTAGGGTTTCAGATGTTTTCGGAAGATGGGCTATGGTCAGCGGGTCGGACACCAGGAGCTCGGCACAGGAATATGAGCAAATAGCTTATTGCACAAAGAAGAAAGGAAGAATATAAATAGAAAGCACTGAATGCATTTTCATTAAAGGACTCACCCTGAAAGTAGTCTATGGAGCAGGATAAACTGTAATCACTTATTCAGTTTTCTTTAAACAGCCATTGAACTACAGCTAACTTCAGCCACTGCTAGCTAAAAATCTATGGAAGAGATGGGGCCATGTGAGCATGTTGTTTTTTTAAATGGCCAAATCACCTTTAAGTAACATGCTCACATGCCCCCATCACTTCCATTGATCGAGTTTGTTTTCAAAGAACAATGGAGCTAGATTGTTGAGACATGCATGCAAGATCGGATGGATGTTTGGATACCGCCTGTAGTGGAGAAGGGTCTCTCAACACTACAAGTCATAGGAGGGGTGATGATGGCACTTAGTAGTCTATTGACGTTATGGAAAATGTCAGGGTTGCAGCTATCCAAAACTTCAATATGGGATGGGAACCGTCGACACGGTTGGCTAGCTATCTTCCAGAGTGGACAACAGTAGAAGACGGGAAAGAGGAGACCCCTTTCGGACAATCCGAGCCATACAAGCTTGCCGCTGAAAGGCCAACAACCTTCCTAAGGAGGGCTGGTTCCAAAAGAGATAAACGGCGAACGAAGGCACTCACACGTAAATACATTCACGATTTCTTATTCCAAACGGCGGTGGTTTGTGCAAACTATATGATTACTGTGAGAATAGTTTTGAAAATGTATCGGCGATGTGTGTCTCTCTTTCCCTCTCGATGTCGTTGTGTAAAAGCCATATTGTGTCAGTGTTCTAGGGACCTTTGTCTCATGTAGTAAGTAGGTATGTTTATTCTGTGTTATTTAGTTAGCTAGTAAATAAATAATTAAACAAATTTGTGTAGTACTGAATCATGAGGAAGGCTGGGGTTTTTGCAGATTCAAGAAGGTTACGACTGTTCAAAAATGATATAAGAGGTAATGATTAATAAGATGACTGTTTATTGATGTAATTGATGTATACCTTATAGAGTTTCATTCGGGAGATGGTAACTCTTTAAACAACCTCTTCCGTGGTGCCCCAAATTCCTAATGAGTTAATTGTTACATTATTAATTAAATCAGGTAACAATTAAACATAGTTAGTGGATTAAATAACAGTCATCAGATTAATTCAAGTAAAGTCACGACATCTGTTCAGCTCCCTCACCCATGCTCAGATTGCTCAACGGTTCTCTGCCGACGCCGCTTCTCTCACTTTCCTTCCATTGAAAATGAAAATGATGTTAATTGCTTGGTGATTCAAGGAGCTCTGTTTTGATCTTGCGCAACAGCAGGGAGGCTGCTGACCCAAGCAGCTCGTTTTGAATGTCTGGACTCATGAGTCTATTGTCTTCGGATAGCTGCTCTAGACGATTTAGATTTTTTTTAATCATATTTGGATACAACATTTTTTTTTTGTTGCCAAAACGTTGCCCTTGTTAAGGGTCTCTTCACTCTCCATATGTCCACGTAGTGCTATGTCCTGTTTAGCGCATAGCATAACAATGTCCAGATTCACTTTGACTTGATCACGATTCCGCTCTACAAATGAATAGTCCATGGAATCGCGGTTACCCAGGCTTTGATTGCGATGGTTTGCATTGTAGCATTCAAATGTATCCAGTGTAAAATAGTGGGGTTTGCTAGCCTGTTGCTTGAAGCATGCCTCAAAGGTGCTTCCAATCCTTATATCTGTCTCCAACAAATGAGCCTTCCATAGTGGCCTCTAGGAAATGTCTACACATTTTACAGAAAACAGCATCCCTTGTTGAACTGTATTCCACCCAAGAAAACTGTCCATACCGCTTGAATGAAAAACACTGCGCTTTTCCATTGATCACTTTAGTAAGGAACATTCACATTTTTGGTTGTCTGGGTGGTTCATCAACCACAGACAAATCCATGGGTGGACCCGTGATGACATGCTCACCGTGACGAGGCAGGGCCGGGGGATGGTGAGCTAGCTGGGCTAAGGAAGTCGAAGGAGTAGCCATGCTAACCTCATGGGCTGACATGCTAGCCTCCATAGTGGTACCATATGATTGTGATATAACCAATTAGATCTCAGGAACCTCCTCCATTTTTCAAAATTAACAAATTCAAGTTATTATTTTAAATGTTTTAAATATATTTAAAGCCAGCCTGATTGGGTGGGCCAGTATTCAATCTGGCAGGGGCTGGTCCCAGCCAGGCCCTGCCATGGCTTCACCTCTGATTGGAGCAATGTCAAAGGTAGTTATTTTTTTGACAAAGTTTAGGATTACAGTTCATTTATATTTGACTAGTAGAAGTTAATTATTGCAGGCGTACCAGACAGGAGGTAGGTCTACATGTCATTGAGTTTTCTGTTTCAACCTTTTTATTTTCCTCCAGACCTCCAGCAGCTCACTCTCTCTTTCTCTGAAGTGGAGGTTCCCCCTGAGCAGCAGCATTGTGAGCTGGAGTGTTGCCCCTGTCTGGGGCAGGAGGACCCAGAACCCATACAATTTAAAGATGAACAGGAGGAACTCAGGACCAGTCAGGAGGAAGAGCAGCTTCAAGGGATTGAGGTGTATACCATAGAGATCACATTTATTCCTGTCTGTGAAAGTGACTGTGATGAGGACCCAACTCAGCCCTCACATCTCTATCAAGCCCAAAAGGAAGGAAACAGAGAGAGAGACACTCTACCCAGTACTACAACTGAACAGATCAAAACAGAACCTGATGGAGAAGACAATGTAGAATCAGAAAAAAACGGTGTCTCTCAGCCTTTCTCTGCTGTAAATCCAGACTGTTCTCCAGCTCAGAGTGAAAACAGTCAAAGTGTCAGTGGTATAGAGACTGGAGGACCTCCGTCAGGATTTAAGTCAGTCAAATCAAAGAGAACAAAGATGATAAAAGGACAAAGGTCCCATATCAAAACTAAGGGTAGGAAATCTACAGTTGTCCCTCCTGAAATCACCCCATCAAAGTAATGCTATTACCTGTTGTAAGTCTTTTCATCACATGGGTTCATTAATTATACATGTGTGAACTCATAGAAAGGATGAAGAAAGTATTTGTGGTGTGTGAAATGTTTTCAATCCACAGAAAGTAGGAAATATCACCTCCAAACTCACATTGCAGCTAGTTTTTGTTGTGATGTTTGTAGTAAATGGTTCAGCAAGAACAGTAAGCTGATAGTGCACATGAGGAGCCACACAGGTGAGACTCCATTTCATTGTTGTCATTGTGGCAAAGGACTCAAACAGAATGGAAATCTAAAAACACACATTAGGACCCACACAGGGGAGAAATCACATAACCACATATCTGCCCTGATTGTGGCAAAGGATTCAGCATTGCTACTAATATGTCAGTGCACATGAAGATTCACACAGGAGAGAAAAGACAAAAGGATTCACCACTGGCACCAATCTGAATGTGCACATGAGAACTCAGGGGAGAGACCATACTGATGTCCTCATAGTAGAAATTTATTTCCCAATCAGGTACATTAAATAACAATCAAAGACACACAAAGGCATCACTGTATAGGTGCAGTGATTGCAGGAGTTCTCAAAATGATAGAACTCCTACAAAGTTACATGAATAACAGTCACAAGGGAGACACAAATACATTTTAAACTATGTCCTCCCTTTCTACATAAAACATGTTTTTGTTTTTAGAGTGAAAGTGTTTTGTTAAAGTATTGAATTCTGCTACATTATCTGTTTTGATGTTAACATAGTTTTCACAATATCAATTACTTTGTACTTATGTTTCCTCAAGTGTCCACAGAAGCTGAAAGATTCCTACCATTTTTGTTATTACCTCTGAGCTTGATGCCAATATCCACTCTGAGGGAAAATACATTTTTTGTCCATGTTTTGACGAGCATTAAGAAAATTGTTATGAGATCAAGTGGACCCATTCATATAAATGAGCCTTCTGTAATGTGTTTTATCCACACAGAATAAATGTTGATAACACATGTGCATTGTGAGGTCTTTTCCTGCAAGTTCTTTGTTCCTCTGACAGTGTTGCACGATTCTGAAACATTGGAGACAATGACATGTTTAACAGTTTATCTAATCACCAATCCATACCATTTGTATGCGTCTCTAAAGCCCCACTAAGTTGCACTTAACTGAGACTCTTACATTGATAGGAATGTGACTGGATCATTTTTATCTTCTCATTTTAGTCATTCAGCAGACGCTCTTGTCCAGAGCGACTTACAGTTGAGTGCATACTTTTTCGTACTGGTCCCCCGTGGGAATCAAACCCCACAACCCTGGCATTGTAAACACCATGCTCTACCAACTGAGCTACAGAGGATCTTTTCTCATGTGCCCTGAATATACTAATAATATGTTATTAATTTACTATTATTGTTTACTACAATATTGTTGTCAAAGTTTTTCAAAGAATCAAAAAGAATGCGTTTTGCCAGTAGGCTTTTTCAACATTTCTATGTTGGGCTTTGTTTGGGATGATCTCCAATTAGAGGCAGCTGGTCATTGTTGTCTCTAATTGGAGATCATACTTAAGTAAGTGTTTTTCCCACCTGGGTTTGTGGGAGATTGTTTTTGTGTTATTTTTCACCTCTGCGTAACGGTTTGTTGTTTTTTGTTCTTTAGTTTATTTGTATGTATTGCATAGTTTCACAGTTTAATAAAGATGTGGAACGATACACACGCTGCGCTTTGGGCCGCTCCTTCATCATACGACAACCGTGACAATTCTTAAATGGAAGAAGTTTGTAACCACCAAGACTCTTCCTAGAGCTGGCCGCCCGGCCAAACTGAGCAATCGGAGGAGGTGACCAAGAACCCGATGGCAACTCTGACAGAGCTCCAGAGTTCCTCTGTGGAGATGGGAGAAACTTCCAGAAGGACAACCATCTCTGCAGCACTCCACCAATCAGGCCTTTATGGTAGAGTGGCCAGACGGAAGCCACTCAGTAAAAGGCATGACAGCCAAAGGACTCTCAGACCATGAGAAACAAGATCCTCTGGTCTGATGAAACCAAGATTTAACTCTTTGGCCTGAATGCCAAGCAACATATCTGGAGGAAACCTGGCACCATCCCTACGGTGAAGCATGGTGGTGGCAGCATCATTTTGTGCGGATGTTTTTCAGTGGCAGGGACTGGGAGACTAGTCAGGATCAAGGGAAAGATGAACGGAGCAAAGTACAGCGAGATCCTTGATGAAAACCTGATCTGACTATGCCATATGGCTGTGTGCTACAATAGTTCGTTTAGCAGAAGAGATTTGCTTAGAATTCCATGGCATTATTTTATAGTATGAAGAATACAACTGAACAAAGCTGAATAAATTAGAAAGGAAATTTTCTCCAAACGATTTGATGGCACATAAGGCTGTTTTGTGTTGAGCGGTTAACAAAGAAATTGGTATTCCTATATGCTTAATTTAGAGTTATTAATGTAACTTTGGTTTTTCTACAAACGTTGGGCTATTTGTTTTGATTGTTAATGCATTGTAAGGCTGCATGATGCGACTCTAATGATGATTTGAAAAAAGTAGCTTGAAAGGCATGAGTTCTGCTTTGTGTTTTGTGCAGGCTGCACAAACTACATCAGTCACTCATTCACAAATTGACAAACACTTGATAATGCCTAGAATTTCACAGTGGCATCCCATTTGTGTGGCCATAATGCACCCTAAAATAAATCCATGCCTTTTGCGGCCTTCTCCCAGAGCGCTCCGAATCACCGCTCACTCACATTGCTCTCCATCACGTGATCGGGTCTTTCTCACAGGCTGTGGCTGCAGTCTAAATACTTAAGACTTACCCTCGCCTTGTGACCTTGGGGGAATCCCCGTCGCTATCTTGGCGGGTGGTCCAAATGATTAGCCAACCAAGGGAAGTTTACAAGGTAAGCCCCTCAGCCCTCGTTTAAAAAAATAATTATATATTTAATGTAAGTAGACATGCACTCATAATTGACTGTAGCGCATATAAAGCACCCACAAGCTACCTACCGGTGGTTGAAAACACAATCATCATGGGATGAATGAGTGATGAATTTCCGGCCAGGGTGGGCCATTTAAAAATCATTCCTTCCTCCCTCGTCCTGCAAGTGTATACTCATCAGACGTCATCGTATGCTATCAGAAGTATCCACTTAATTTGAGGGCTGAGAGGATAGGGTGTGTCTTTTAAGTGTTTGGACCGCATGACCAATCCCCTCAGCCCTCAAATTAAGTGGACACTTCTGATGATCAGAACTTTTAGCTTAAAATGTTGATAAACTATTGGGTTATTTCTTCACATTATAAGCGCAGCAGTGCGCACATGGTAGAAGGATATAAGCGCAAATGTTTCATGAGCAGAAAACACCATCATCAATAGTGACCGCAAATGCAATTATGCATGTAATGCTTTTATTATAAAGGTGCATTTTTAATGGTGAATATGATCTTCCCCAAACTTGAAACGAACACACTGCTTATGTGTGCCAGTTAGGATTTACACCCCTTGTAAAGCGGATTAATGTGCTACATTTGAAGAAGTTATTTGCCCACTTTAGTTGTGATACAAATCTTCTCAAAACATATAAGCCTATGGGCTAGGCTACATGAGGTGTGCGACCATAATTCGATAAAGTCTCCGAAAAAAGGCATTGTTTCTTATACTGGGCATCATTCACAAGTGATAATATATACATCACAAGTGATAGGCTAATATTGTCACCCATCAGACTATTGTTGATTTAATATTGTCTTTACATATACTAAATAATATATGTGTGAAATTTGTTTTGATACATATGTTGTACTTGATGACGCAACCAAATGCTTTTGTCAATCTGATGCCACACCTGATGAAACGAAGGTTACATATGTAACCACGGTTTTAAGTGAGCTATATTGATCACTCCAATATATTGGTATCACTCCGCGGCGGAGCGATACATCCGAGGTGAGGATTTACAGATTTACTTCCGTGTACACCTGTGTCACGGCGGGGGTCTGCCCCTATATATAGACCCCATGGCCGCGACACGTTCTCAACATCATTTCTGAGGCGCCTCTAACACCGTAGAGGATTGGAGTGATCCATATAGCTCACATAACCGTGGTTACATACAGTTGAAGTTGGAAGTTTACATACACTGAGGTTGAAGTCATTAAAACTCATTTTTCAACCACTCCACAAATTTATTGTTAACAAATTATAGTTTTGGCAATCTACTTTGTGCATGACACAAGTAATTTTTCCAACAATTGTTTACAGACAGATTATTTAACTTATAATTCACTGCATCACAATTCCAGTGGGTCAGAAATGTACATACACTGAGTAGACTGTGCCTTTAAACAGCTTGGAAAATTCCAGAAAATGATGTCATGGCTTTAGAAGCTTCTGATAGGCTAATTGACATAATTTGAGTCAATTGGAGTGTACCTGTGGATGTATTTCAAGGCCTACCTTCAAACTCAGTGCCTCTTTGCTTGACATCATGGGAAAATCAAAAGAAGACCTCAGAAAAAAATTGTAGACCTCCACAAGTCTGGTTCATCCTTGGGAGCAATTTCCAAATGCCTGAAGGTGCCACATTCATCTGTACAAATAATAGTACGCAAGTATAAACACCATGGGACCACGCAGCCGTCATACCGCTCAGGAAGGAGACGCCTTCTGTCTCCTAGAGATGAACATACTTTGGTGCGAAAAGTGCAAATCAATCCCAGAACAACAGCAAAGGACCTTGTGAAGATGCTGGAGGAAACAGGTACGAAAGTATCTATATCCACAGTAAAACGAGTCCTATATCAACATAACCTGAAAGGCCGCTCAGCAAGGAAGAAGCCACTGCTCCAAATCTGCCATAAAAAAGCCACGGTTTGCAACTGCACATGGGGACAAAGATCGTACTTTTTGGAGAAATGTCCTCTGGTCTGATGAAACGAAATTAGAACTGTTTGGCCATAATGACCATCATTATGTTTGGAGGGAAAAGGGGGAGGCTTGCAAGCCGAAGAACACCATCCCAACCGTGAAGCACGGGGGTGGCAGCATCATGTTGTGGGGGTGCTTTGCTGCAGGAGGGACTGGTGCACTTCACAAAATAGATAGGAAAATGATATGGATATATTGAATCAACATCTCAAGACATCAGTCAGGAAGTTAAAGCTTGGTCGCAAATGGGTCTTCCAAATGGACAATGACCCCAAGCATACTTCCAAAGTTGTGGCAAAATGGCTTAAGGACAACAAAGTCAAGGTATTGAAGTGACCATCACAAAGCCCTGACCTCATCCTACAGAACATTTGTGGGCAGAACTCAAAAAGCATGTGCGAGCAAGGAGGCCTACAAACCTGACTCAGTTACACCAGCTCTGTCAGGAGGAATGAGCCAAAACTTAAACAATTTAAAGGCAATGCTACCAAATACTAATTGAGTGTATGTAAACTTCTGACCCACTGAGAATGTGGTGAAATAAATTAAAAGCTGAAATAAATCATTCCCTCTACTATTATTCTGACATTTCACATTCTTAAAATAAAATGGGGATCCTAATTGACCTAAAACAGGGACTTTTTACTAGGATTAAATGTCAGTAATTGTGAAAAACTGAAATTAAATGTATTTGGCTAAGGTGTAACTTCCGATTTCAACTGTACGTAACATTCGTTATGTTTCACTATATTGGATCACTCCAATATATTGGTATACACGTACCAGATTAGTCGGTGCTAGAGGGACCTAGCCAGCCAGCGGCGAAGTGCTAGTCACCAATCTATGCAATGTTTTTTGCTCGATAAAGGCCTATCAAGTTGCATTTAACAAAGGCTCATCGGCCATATGATTGACTGTAATTGTTTTTTATTTTCCATAAATATACTATTGTTTATTGCATATGTTTCTTAAAATCTCTCAAGGATCGGACCCATTTTTCAATTTTCGCCTAAAAATGACATACTCAAATCTAACTGCCTGTAGCTTAGGTGCTGAAGCAAGGATATGCATATTCTTGATACCATTTGAAAGGAAACACTTTGAAGTTTGTAAATGGGAAATTAATGTATGAGAATATAACACATTACATCTGATAAAAGATAATACAAAGAAAAAACATGGAGAAAAAAATCATCTTCATGGCCTTTCTCTTGCATTTCAATGTATTATTCCAGTTTAGGCGCAATTTAGATTTTGGCCACTAGATGGCAGCAGTGTATGTGCAAAGTTTTAGACTGATCCAATGAACCATTGCATTTCTGTTCAAGGTGTATCAAGTCTGCCAAATGTGCCAAATTGGTTTATTAATACATTTTCAAGTTCATAACTGTGCACTCTCCTCAAACAATAGCATTATATTATTTCACTGTAATAGCTACTGTAAATTGGACAATACCGTTAGATTTACAACAATTTAAGCTTTCTGCCCATATCAGATATGTCTATGTCCTGGGAAATGTTCTTGTTAATTACAGCCTCATGCTAATCACATTAGCGCACGTTAGCTCAACCGTTCCACGGGGAGACTGATCCCATAGAGGACTCAAGGTTGGTGGGTTTTGCCAGTATGCTATTTCAACAGCCGAACTGACCTTGTCGCACTCCACTCCAGCAGGTGGCGATAAAGCAAAATGGGTTTATTCGTACACGGCTGAGAGAGCCACATTTTTTAGGGACAGCCTAAAAACACGCCACTTTGATACACTCCGACTTGGAATTCTGAGTTGGATGACTGTTCAAAACGATTTTTCACAGTCTGAGCTTGTTTTTCAAGATTTTTCCAGTTGTCTTGAACGCACTGGTGCCCTCTGTTGAACACGGAAATATACAGACACATCTGGTGCCCAAAATTGATGCCGTATTTAGTGCAGAGAGAGTTGATTGGGGACAAACAGATTCAGCTCAGTCAGTTGTCCTAATGAGTCCTTCACAGCTAGCTAGTTTCTGCTTGTGCCTAAAAACTTCAACTAGAATGTGAAACTTGTCTGCCAAAGTTGGGACTTAGTTGGGAGATTTGTTCAGAATCATTCAGTTTTTATCAGAGTAATTGTTCATGAAATAAATAATCAGAATGTAGACGTCAATGTCATCACTGTCCTGCAGTAAGGAGAGGGAAGTAGCTAGATAGTGAAACCAATACAAGGCCAGGGTGACAGCCAAGTCGGCAAGCGGGAACTAAGGTCTCCCCCATATAATTACAAATCGGAATACTAGAATGGCCTTGAAACCTATATTGATGGGATAAAGGTCAGCCATTTTGGTCAGGGAGTTGGTCAACCATGGTTTTCCAGTGTTGTAATATTATATTGTGTAAAATAATGAACTTGAAGAATGTATCTGCACTATATTTGTTAGCCAGCTAGTTTTAGAGGAATGATTCCATAAATGTTTTAAATTGACTGCCAATATGCCAACATTTCATTCAAACAATGCACTCAATCCCGAGTCTGGCTGAAATCACTACATGATTGGATTTAGACAAGTTGTAGACAAATGCAACAACTACTAATATTGTGCCATATAATAACTCTCAGCTTTATGGTCTGTTTACATATTTTAGAGGCTATTTATGCAGTCAATGTGTATAAAACCCATAAACTGTATTTATGATTATATGACAATATTTTAAGTTGACAATAATTCCAACACACAATTTCTGATATCACATTACTTTGTTTTATTTTCCTGCATAAGTAAAATCAGGATTATGCCTCTACTGTCATTCATTCCAATTAGACTGGTATGGATTTCTCCCTGACCAAGTTGGCTGCCATTTTCACCCCATTTTGGAACTTAAAGGGTTTATGACATACCGGAATCCCCCCCAAACTGCGGTAGATCACTGGTTTGGAGGTGATCTCTTCTATTTTCTGTGGACTGAATCTTTTCCACACATACCACAAATATCCTTTCTATCAGTTTGCACGTGTTTATTAAATAATGAACCCATGTAATGAAAATAATTGCCACGTACCACACTACACCAATGAGTAAGTAGCATGACTTTGACTGGGTGATTTCAGGAGGAACAGTGTGGATTACTTACCCTTAGTATTAATATGGGACCTTTGTCCTTTTACAATCTTTGTTCTCTTTGATTTGACTGGCTTAAAACCAGACGGAGGTCCTCCAGTCTCCATACCACTGACACTTTGACTGTTTTCACTCTGAGCTGCAGAACAGTCTGGATTTACTGCTGAGAGGCACTGGGTGGTTGTTTTGATAACTGTGGGGGGGGAAAAGAAAACTTTGTAATTTTACATCCGGAGATGTAATTTTACATCTGGACACTGAAGGGAACATAAGCACAAAGTAACTGATATTGTAAGAACTACTTTAACAACATCAAAACAGATGTTATGTGGCAGATTTCAACATATTGACAAGCCATTTTTACTCTCAAAAGAAAAACATGTTTTATGTACAAAGGGGGACATAGTTTCAAATGTTTTTCTGTCATCCTATAACTAATGAGCAGGGACTACTGTTGCTCAGAAATCCACTAACTGCTCTTTGTTAGACAGTGATGTGGAGATCTTATGTTCAAGCAGTAATACAGTCATATCTTATTCACCCAAGATTTGTGTCCTGAGGTGCATCTCCTCTCACAGGTGGAAGTTAGTGACTCTTAATCTTCTGTCTCCAGACCTTTCCCCAAACAGCACATTGTCATGTTCTCCCCCTCTAACATCTGTTCTTCCTGTAACTTTGTAGGAATTCTGTCACCATGAACTATAGCCTACAGCAATCATTCCATCTAAATTGTCTCTACCTTGTGAGTACTACAACCATACTGTGCAGAATGTCACACACTGCAATAATATATATTCTCCCCCATGTGGGTATAGCTTTGTATGTCCAATCAGTTTGAAGTCTGTGCCACAATCAGGGCAGTCATTTAATTTCTCCCCTGTGTGAATTCTAAAGTGGATTTTCATATTGCTTGCCACAATCAGGGCAATGATACAGGTTCTCCCCTGTGTGGCTCCTCCTTTTGTATTCGACTATTTAAGGTGAGCCATTTACTACAAATATGACAGCAAAACCTAGCTGCAATGCGAGTTTGGAGGTGATCTTTCATACTTTTTGTGGACTCCATATGCCTTCCACACTCCAGAAAGTTTTTATTTATCCTTTGTATGAGTTTGAACATGTTTACTCAATGAGCACCTTACAACAAGGAGTAGCATGACTTTGACTGGGTGATTTCAGGAGGGACAACTGTGTAGATTTCTTACCCTTAGTATTGATTCAGGACCTTTGTCCTTTTACCGTCTCTGTTCTCTCTGATTTGACTGGCTCAAAACCTGACATGGATCCTCCATTCTCCATGCCACTGGCGCTTTCACTTTCACTTTGTTCTGGAGATCAAAGTGAAAACAGTGAAAGCGCTGGATTTACAGCAGAGACACTGGTTGGTTCTGATTCCCTATAGTCCTCTCCATCAGATTCTGTTTTGATCTGTTCAGTTGTAGTACTGGGTAGAGTGTCTCTCTTTGTTTCCTTCCTTTTGGGCTTGATAGATATTTGAGAGCCGAGTTGGGTCCTCCACACAGTCACTTTTCACACAGGCAGGAGTGAATATGTAATCTTTAGTAACAGTCTCAATCCGTTGAATCTCTGCTTCCTACTGACTGGTCCTGAGTTCGTCCTGTTCCTCGTTAATCTGTGGGCTCTGGGTCCTCCTGCCCCAGACTGTTGCTCCACTCCTGCTCACAGTGGTGCTGCATAAAACATGTGGGACCCTAATTAGTGATGAACATAGTCCTCAGGTGAGAGCTTGGTACTGGAAGTGTGTGTGGACGTGTTTAACCTTTTGGGGCTAGGGGGCAGTATTTTCATGGCTGGATAAAAAAACGTACCCGATTTAATCTGGTTACTAATCCTACCCAGTAACTAGAATATGCATATACTTATTATATATGGATAGAAAACACCCTAAAGTTTCTAAAACTGTTTGAATGGTATCTGTGAGTATAACAGAACTCATTTGGCAGGCAAAACCCTGAGACATTTTCTGACAGGAAGTGGATACCTGATGTGTTGAATTACCTTTAAGCCAATGCCATTGAAACACACAGGGGCTGATTAATGTTTTGGCACTTCCTATTGCTTCCACTAGATGTCACCAGCCTTTACAAAGTGTTTTGAATCTTCTACTATGAGATCTGACCGAACAAGAGCCTTGGAACGGTGATGGCCGATTAGACTCTGGCGCGCGAGGTCATGTTGGGTACCCTCGTTCCAAAACTTTTTAAAAGAGAATGCATTCGTCCACCTTGAATATTATTCATGTTCTGGTTAAAAAAGGCACTAATGATTTATGCTATACAACGTTTGACATGTTTGAACGAACGTAAATATATTTTTTCCCCTCGTTCATGAAGTGAAGTCCGGCGGGCTTAGATCATGTGCTAACAACACGGAGCTTTTTGGACATAAATGATGAGCTTTTTTGAACAAAACTACATTCGTTATGGACCTGGGATTCCTGGAAGTGACATCTGATGAAGAGAATCAAAGGTAATGGATTATTTACATAGTATTTTCGATTTTAGATCTCTCCAACATGGCCGTTTGTCTGTATCACAAAGCGTATTTTTCTGGGCGCAGTGCTCAGATTATTGCAAAGTGTGATTTCCCAGTAAGGTTATTTTTAAATCTGGCAAGTCGATTGCGTTCAAGAGATGTAAATCTATAATTCTTTAAATGACAATATAATATTTTACCAATGGTTTCTAATTTTAATTATTTAATTTGTGGTGCTGACTTGACTGCCGGTTATTGAAGGGAAACGATTTCCTGAACATCAACGCCATAGTAAAACGCTGTTTTTGGATATAAATATGAACTTGATAGAACTAAAAATGCATGCATTGTCTAACATAATGTCCTAGGAGTGTCATCTGATGGAGATTGTAAAAGGTTAGTGCATCATTTTAGCTGGTTTTATGGTTTTGGTGACGCCTGTCTTTGAATTGACAAAACATTACACACAGCTATTGTCAATGTACTCTCCTAACATAATCTAACTTTATGCTTTCGCCGTAAAACCTTTTTGAAATCGGACAACGTGGTTAGATTAAGGAGATGTTTATCTTTCAAAGGGTGTAAGATAGTTGTATGTTTGAAAAATTTGAATTTTGACATTTATTTGGTTTCAAATTTGCCGCTCTTGAAATGCACCTGCTGTTGATAGGGTGCACCACGGGTGGCACGCTAGAGTCCGTATACTTATGGGGACCAAAAGGCGGGGTGTTTGGGGGTAGGGGGGTGTTTGGGGTGTGGTCCATTGTTTTGGAAAAAGTATGTGTTGAGTTTGGCCTTCAGTGAGTTTATTGATGTTTGACGATATTTAATGTGTATGTAAATATGCCACTGCAAAAATTTAAGTTAGGTTCATGTGTTTGGAAAGGCTTTGCTGGCTTTGAGGTCCAAGTGGTTTATTGGAAGAGCACTCCCTTACCATGATTGTCTTTTGTAAATGTATTTGGGCAATTCCACGGTAACGGAATTATGCTGAGACTCTTTAAAGTTAAATTTTAAACTTTGAAATGTATGCCAAACAAAAACCACTGATTTCAAAGTTTAACAAACCATACAACTCTATGCACAATGACTACTTTGAAATATTTACACAGCAGGAAAAAAATACATTTAGTATGTAGACGCAAAGTTTGTTAACAGAATTCAATTGAAATATCCCTGTTTTTTCACAGTTCTTCCGGTAAATGTGTTTTTGTAAAATGTTATGTGTTAAACATAGTCCTTGTGGATAGAGTTCTATGGTTTGTTAAACTTTGGAAATCAATAGTTTTTGTTTTTAGTATACATTTTAAAGTGAGCAACAATGTCGAGCAGCCTCTGTAAATGGACAATTTCCTGTGTATTACAGATCAGGGACCCATGATGTAATTCCGTTACCGTAATTCCTTTAGCGGATGTAAATCCACTTCAACTATTGTAGTTCAATAACCAAAATATATTTTTTTCAAACTCAAGGTGTCATGTCACTGATACCTTAAAGATACCTTAAACCCCCACCGATGCGTCAATCTAAGTAACATAATAAAAAAAATGCCCATTAAAATCTGTCAGTGTAAACTAGAGATATGTTTTTTTTGCATGAGCTGTGTCTCAATCCACCGCATCCTCCTATGGCGGCCTTCCGCCTCTGTTGTGGTAGGTGGTCGAGTTACAGCGGTATTTGTCAGACCGTGAGACGTCGGCCTTCTCATGAAAACGTCTGTAGTGTACAAACGGGTCACGGGACAAGTGTCATGGGACTCGTCTGAAGGTAAACGGTAAAAAAAAGAAATGGAAGTATGGACGTAGTTTTGTGCCTACCCCCAAAAATTGTAAAATATGTGTAAAAAAGCAACAGCACATATTTTCTGAGCTTTCTTATATCTTCTAGGTATAGGACAGACACTTCTGTCCCCTTACAGGGGTTAAAATTAAATAACAAAATAAGTCGCTCTGGATAAGATCGTCTGCTAAATTACTAAAATGTAAATTTACGTTTTTGGAAAACGTGGGCGCATATAAAATGTAGGGATATTTTACCGCAATTCTGTTACCAAACTTTGCATCTGTGAAGTTCTTCCAGTATGTCACGCACTTCTTCGTCTTCTGACGATAATGCGAAATCGTCGTCTGAAAAGGTGGACCAAAACGCAGCAGGTATGTATGTGTATGCTCATCTTGCTGTTTATTTACTTTCAAAATGAACGTACAAAAATAACAAAACACGACCGATCAACAAAAACAGTCTAGTAAGGCACAAGGCGAAACACAGAACAATCTCCCACAAAATACAAGACAAACACACCCAACTAATATAGGACTTCCAATCAAAGGCAACACCAAACAGCTGCCTTCAATTGGAAGTCCAACCCCAATTAACTCAACATAGAACCAGACACACTAGACTAAACATAGAAATACCTAAACATAAACCAAAACCCGGAAATACTAAATCAAACACCCTTTTAACAAACACACCACCCCAAACCACATAAAACGAATACCCTCTGCCACGTCCTGACCAAACTACAATACTAATTAACCCTTATACTGGCCAGGATGTGACACAGTACATGTGTTTTTGTGAAATTTGCTGTGTAAATTGTTCAAAGTAGTCACCTTTAACATTTAACCTATTTTCTCTTGAGATTAAAGTCTTAAATCAAATAAGATCTGTCACATGCTTCGTAAACAACTGGTGTAGACTAACAGTGAATTGCTTACTTACAGGCCCTTCCCAATAATGCAGAGAGAAAAAAAATAGAAATAGTTGAAAAATAATAGCACAAGGAATAAATAATGATGTATTTGTTTTGCAAACTCTACCCTACTGGATTGATGAAAATAATAATTATATAATTCTGTCAGGTACGCATAGGCTACTTTGTAGTTAACATTTAATCGAGAAGGTTTTTGGGAAAGCCTTTCCATCTACCAGAAGACTGATTTCATTAGCATCATTGCTAATGGATACACAAAGTGGTAGCGCACCACACACACACATATGGGTGTTCTCGTAGGAAACTTCAAAAAGTTGTAGGAAATACGAATCACTGATGCGTTACGTTCATGTCTTATGTAAAACTTGGGCAAATTAATACATTTTCAATACATTTAGTTAACTCCCTACTAAGGTCAATATGTTTTTTTTTATTTTGCTGAATTCCATTTTAATGCCTGTATTCCGTGAGGCAATAATTATAATATTTGGACCAGAATGAGGCTCTTTACTACATATTGTTCCTGCAATAGCGGTGGGTAAAATCACCAGGGAAGTCAAACCAGAAAAATAAGCCCTATTACAACCTATGAGTTGTGATAATTGTGTTGTTTGCTCTATAACCTGTTAGTTCATATGCCTTGACACCTGATACAGTGCCGTCAGAAAGTATTCACACTCCTTTACTTTCACATTTTGTTGTGTTACAGCCTGAATTTAAAATGAATTTAATTGAGATCGTTTGTCACGTAATGTCAAAATGGAATGATGTTTTTGCTAATTAATAAAAAATGAAAGTTGAAATGTCTTGGGTCAATAATTATTCAACCACCTTGTTATGGCAAGTCTAAATAAGTTTAGGAGTAAAAATGTGCTTAACAAGTCACATAATAAGTTGCATGGACTCTGTGTGCAATAATAGTTTAACATGATTTTTGAATGACTACCTCATCTCTGTTCCCCACACATACAATTATCTGTAAGGTCCCTCAGTTGAGCAGTGAATTTCAAAGACAGATTCAACCACAAAGACCAGAGAGGATTTACAATGCCTCACAAAGAAGGGCACCTATTGGTAGATACAGTGGGGGAAAAAAGTATTTGATCCCCTGCTGATTTTGTACGTTTGCCCACTGATAAAGAAAGGATCAGTCTATAATTTTAATGGTAGGTTTATTTGAACAGTGAGAGACAGAATAACAACAAAAACATCCAGAAAAACGCATGTCAAAAATGTTATAAATTGATTTGCATTTTAATGAGGGAAATAAGTATTTGACCCCCTCTCAATCAGAAGGATTTCTGGCTCCCAGGTGTCTTTTATACAGGTAACAAGCTGAGATTAGGAGCACACTCTTAAAGGGAGTGCTCCTAACGGCAGCTTGTTACCTGTAAAAAAGACACATGTCCACAGAAGCAATCAATCAATCAGATTCCAAACTCTCCACCATGGCCAAGACCAAAGAGCTCTCCAAGGATGTCAGGGACAAGATTGTAGACCTACACAAGGCTGGAATGGGCTACAAGACCATCGCCAAGCAGCTTGGTGAGAAGGTGACAACATTTGGTGCGATTATTCGCAAATGGAAGAAACACAAAAGAACTGTCAATATCCCTCGGCCTGGGGCTCCATGCAAGATCTCACCTCGTGGGGTTGCAATGATCATGAGAACGGTGAGGAATCAGCCCAGAACTACACAGGAGGATCTTGTCAATGATCTCAAGGCAGCTGGGACCATAGTCACCAAGAAAACAATTGGTAACACACTACGCTGTGAAGGACTGAAATCCTGCAGCGCCCGCAAGGTCCCCCTGCTCAAGAATACATATACATGCCCGTCTGAAGTTTGCCAATGAACATCTGAATGATTCAGAGGACAACTGGTGAAAGTGTTGTGGTAAGATGAGACTAAAATGGAGCTCTTTGGCATCAACTCAACTCGCCGTGTTTGGAGGAGGAGGAATGCTGCCTATGACCCCAAGAACACCATCTCCACCGTCAAACATGGAGGTGGAAACATTATGCTTTGGGGGTGTTTTTCTGCTAAGGGGACAGGACAACTTCACCGCATCATTTGACGGGGCCATGTATTGTCAAATCTTGGGTGAGAACTTCCTTCCCTCAGCCAGGGCATTGAAAATGGGTCGTGGATGGGTATTCCAGCATGACAATGACCCAAAACACATGGCCAAGGCAACAAAGGAGTAGCTCAAGAAGAAGCACATGAGGGTCCTAGCCAGTCTCCAGACCTTAATCCCATAGAAAATCTGTGGAGGGAGCTGAAGGTTCAAGTTGCCAAACGTCAGCCTCGAAACCTTAATGACTTGGAGAAGATCTGCAAAGAGGAGTGGGACAAAATCTCTCCTGAGATGTGTGCAAACCTGGTGGCCAACTACAAGAAACGTCTGACCTCTGTGATTGCCAACAAGGGTTTTGCCACCAAGTACTAAGTCATGTTTTGCAAGAGGGGTCAAATACTTATTTCCCTCATTAAAATGGAAATCATTTTATAAAATTTTTGACAAATGCGTTTTTCTGGACTTTTTTGTTGTTATTCTGTCTCTTGCTGTTCATATAAACCTACCATTAAAATTATAGACTGATCATTTCTTTGTAAGTGGGCAAACGTACAAAATCAGCAGGGGATCAAATACCTTTTTCCCCCACTGTAGGTAAAAATGAAAAATGAATATCCCTTTGAACATTATGGTTATTAATTACACCCAGCCACTACAAAGATACAGGCATCCTACCTAACTCAGTTGCTGAAGACGAAGGAAACCACTCAGGGCTTTCACCAGGCCAATGATGACTTTAAAACAGTTATAGAGTTTAATAACTGTGATAGGAGAAAACTGAGGATGGATCAACAACATTGTAGTACTCTGTACTCTACAATACTATCCTAAATAACAGATTGAAAAGAAGGAAGCCCTTTACAGAAAATTCAGCTTTCTCGAGAACGGGCCCAATTCCCCGTTATTTGCGTGAAGAAAATACAGAGAAAAAGGGGGCGGATGTCAGGCTGCCTTCTGAGAATTCGTAGGCGAGTGAGTAAACCTCCACTACCATACGTTCTATTGGCCAATGTGCAATCATTGGAAAATAAAATGGTAATCTACGATTAAGACTACCCTACCAACGGGACATTAAAAACTGTAATATATTATGTTTCACTGAGTTGTGGCTGAACACCGACACATATAATATAGATCTGGCTGGGTTTTCTGTGCATCGCCACGACAGAGAAACTACGTTTGGTAAGACGAGGGGCGGGTGTGTGTCTATTTGTCAATAACAGCTGGTGCGCGATGTCTAATATTGAAGAAGTCTCAAGGTATTGCTTGGCTGAGGTAGAGTACCTCATGATAAGCTGTAGATCACACTATATACCAAGAAAGTTCTTATCTATATTATTCGTAGCTGTCTATTTACCACCACAAACCAATGCTGGCACTAAAATCGTACTCAACGAGTGGTATAAGGCCATAAGCAAACAAGAAAATGCTCATCCAGAAGGGGCGCTCCTAGTGGCTGGGGACTTTAATGCAGGCAAACTTAAATCCGTTTTACCTCATTTCTACCAGCATGTCACATGTGCAACCAGAGAAAAAAAACTCTGGACCACCTTTACTCCACACACAGAGACGCATACAAAGCTCTCCTTCACCCTCCATTTGGCAAATCTGACCATAATTCTATCCTCCTGATTCCTGCTTACAAGCTAAAACTAAAGCAGGAAGTACCAGTGACTCGCTCAATACAGAAATGGTCAGATGACGCGGATGCTACGCTACAGCACTGTTTTGATAGCACAAACTGGAATATGTTCCGGGATTCATCCAATGGCATTCAGGAGCATACCACCTCAGTCACCGGCTTCATCAATAAGTGCATTGACGACAGTGTCCCCACAGTAAACATACGTACATGTCCCAACCAGAAGCCATGGATTGCAGGCAACAGCCACATCAAGCTAAAGGCTAGAGCTGCCGCTTTCAAGGAGTGGGGCACTAATCCGGACGCTTATAAGAAATCCCACTACGCCCCAGACGATCCATCAAACAGGTAAAGCGTCAATACAGGATTAAGATTGAATCCTACTACCCTGGCTTTGTAGGGTGTGTCAGGGCTTGAAAACTATTATGGACTACAAAGGGAAACCCAGACGCAAGCTGCTCAGCGACGCGAGCCTACCAGACGAGCTAAATGCCTTTTATGCTCTTTTTGAGGGAAGCAACACTGAAGCATGCTTGAGAGCACCAGCTGTTCTATATGACTGTGTGATCACGCTCGCTGTAGCCGATGTGAGCAAGACCTTTAAACAGGTCAACATTCACAAAGCTAAGGGGCCAGACGGATTACCAGGACGTGCACTTAAAGCATTCGCGGACCAACTGGCAAGTGTCTTCACTGACATTTTCAACCTCTCCCTGACCAAGTCTGTAATACCTACATGTTTCAAGCAGACCACCATAATCCCTGTGCCCAAGGAAGGGAAGGTAACCTGCCTAAAGGATTACCGCCTGTAGCACTCACGTCGGTAGCCATGAAATGCTTTGAAAGGCTGGTCATGGCTCACATCAACATCATCATCCCAGAAACCCTAGACCCAGTCCAATTCGCATGCCGCCCCAACAGATCCACAGACGATGCAATCTTAATCACACTACACACTGCCCTTTCCCACCTGGACAAATGGAACACCTATATGAAAATGCTGTTCATTGACTACATCTTAGCGTTCAACACCAAAGTACCCACAAAGCTCATCACTAAGCTAAGGACCTTGGGACTAAACACCTCCCTCTGCAACTGGATCCTGGACTTCCTGTCAGGCCACCCCCAGATGGTAAGGGTAGGAAACAACACATCTGCCACCAAATCCTCAAAACGTGGCCCCTCAGGGTTGCATGCTTAGTCCTCTCCTGTACTCCCTGTTCACCCACGACTGCATGGCCAAGCACGACTCCAACACCATCATTAAGTTTGCTGATGACAACAGTGGTAGGCCTGATCACTGACAATGATGAGACAGCCTTTAGGGAGGAGGTCAGAGACCTGGTAGTGTGGTGCCAGGACAACAACCTCTCCCTCAATGTGAGCAAGACAAAGGAGATGATCATGGACTACAGGAAAAGAAGGGCAGAACAGGCCCCCATTAACATCTACAGGGCTGTAGTGGAGTGGGTCGAGAGTTTCCAAGTTCCTTGTTGTCCACATCCCTAACAATCTATCATGGTCCAAACACACCAAGACAGTCGTGAAGAGGGCACGACAACATATTTCCCCCCTCAGGAGACTGAAAAGATTTGGCATGGATCCCCAGATCCTCAAAAAGTTCAACACCTGCACCATCGAGAGCATCCTGACCAGTTGCATCACCGCCTGGTATGGCAACTGCTCGGCATCCGACCGTAAGGCGCTACAGAGGGTAGTGCATATGGCCCAATACATTACTGGGGCCAAACTTCCTGCCATCCAGGACTTATATACTAGGCGGTGTCAGAGGAAGGCCCAAAACATTGTCAAAGACTCCAGTCACCAAAGTCATAGACTGTTCTCTCTGCTTCCGCACGGCAAGCGGTACCGGAGCACCAAGTCTAGGTCCAAAAGGCTCCTTAACATCTTTTACCCCCAAGCTATAAGACTGCTGAACAATTAATCAAATGGCCACCTGGACTATTTACATCCCAACAGCATGATTCTGCCACCACCATGCTTCACTTTAGTGATGGTACCAGGTTTCCTCCAGACTTGATGCTTCGTATTCAGGCCAAAGAGGTCAATCTTTGTTTCATCAAACCAGAGAATGTTGTTTCTCATAGTCTGAGAGTCCTTTAGGTGCCTTTTGGCAAACTCCAAGTGGGCTATCATCGGCCTTTTACTGAGTTGTTTCCGTCTGGCCACTCTACCATAAAGGCCTGTTTGGTGGAGTGCAATAATGTATATAAATACTTGATTTGAATCATTTTATCCCATCTCCGTCAACTACACCTAGCATAAATGTTGTTCTTGTTAGCATTCCATAATGAACTTCAAACCCTCTAAAACTCCATGTTGAATCAGATGTCATTCAAAAGCTTGTTTTCTGGACAACCCAGTCTCTCATAAATATGTACTATATGCACAAATTAGCACAAAATGTTTTTATGTACTAATAGCAGAAACTTATGGCGAATCGAACTCATCACCAGCAACCTCTGATGCCACACTCCTTCTGAATCTCTTTAAACTCAAGTTTGAGTTTGTGCTATTAGTACATATAAACATAACTGCTTATTTGGTTGAAGCTAGCTAGCTAGCTATTTTACAGTGAGAACAAGGTAAGTTATTGAACAAGAAATGACAAATAATCTAGTATTTTATGTATTTCGGCCCGCATAATTCAAAACTCTTTTATTTCAATCAGTGACATGTATTGGTTCATCTTGTAGAGGAAGTTTATTTGCTCTGGCCAACAGTATCTTGTATGCTAACGTTAGCTTTTTGGTTCCCGCCGGTTGCAACCCCAGTGAACATTGGGCCTTTTTAGCTAGATGCTAGCCATGATTAATTATGTAAAAATACAATCAATAATATCAATCATGTAAGCACATGGAAATACTTTTTAGCAAACTATTGAGGTATTTATATCATTATTTAAAAGTGTCTGGCAGTGAGGGACGGACTGTGAAACTCAATCTCCCATGATTCCGTAGTACCGGAACTGACGTTTTATCATTTGTACCGGAACTGACCGTTGTGTTCGTTCTTATTATACCTGTGGTTGTGTTGAATACCGCACCCAACTTAAAATAAACAATTACTCTGCATAGAATACATAACATATAACAGAATAAACTAGTTTGCCTTTTCATTAGATCTTTGATGGCGTAGCTAGTTTATTTGTGTGTCCATAGAAATATGATTACATAGCTACACAGGTGTCTGCACATTTTAAACTGTAAATTGTAATTCTCTTTTTGCTGTCTGTATACCAATAGTGTAAATATGAATACACATCTACTTCATAAATAATAACACCAGCTCTGTTCAGACCTGAGATGTTAATGAATTAAAGCAGATTAATACCAAGAACATTTGAGTGTTAAATGTGAAGGCTTTGCCTTTTGCTTTTGCACAATATAACGCAGTTCCCACGATAATGAAAAGCAACCATCCAGAATGTATACCAATTTACTTGTATTATGTGTGATTATGTGTGATTCTACTATATTTGATTGTGTCTCACGGTATATGATCACACATTTTGCTACTTTTTTTTCTACATACAATAATGTTTATGTTCAACAAAATAGAGAAATGATCTTGAGCAAAGAGCAGGATGCGGCACAGGTGGCATTAGAGGAGGCTCTTCCAGAAAGCTGCCGCACAGCATTACAATTTCAGCATGTTAAGTGTAAGTGATTTCTTCCTATTTCCCCAGTATATTTTCAGGGCAGTTGAATTGTTGGTACATACCAAATCAAATCAAATCAAATGTATTTATATAGCCCTTCTTACATCAGCTGATATCTCAAAGTGCTGTACCACAAAGTACCACAATGTTGTTGTGTTGTAATTTTAATCACAGAGATTCCCATTCTATGTTTGATTTAAATAAATACTTTAGGATCAGAAGGAGCGAGCTGCAAAGCGACAGTTACCTGCTCCTGCCACTAGCCTTGCCCCTGTCCAATGAATAGAGAGGGACAGCAGAGGAAACATAATTCACCAAAGACCTGGACTAAAAGGTCTAAGACCTCAAGACATGTTAAGTGTTATGTACCTATTTACTTGTGTTAGTTTACGCATGTAAAGTGTAACCATTTTTTCTAAATAGATAACATATGCCAGTCCTGGCTGCCTCATGTAAAGTGTTTATTATTGTCATCAAAAGTCACAGCGGAGGACATGAACTTTACCGGAACAGGTGACCATATTGCAGCTAATGGCGGGGGTGAGTACCGCCTTAAATAGAGCTTGACACTGGGGTATCTGACCCTCTCCACTGCCCCCCCCCAGAAGTTTTAAATGTTTGTTTTAACCCTAAATTGCCACACCTGATTGAATCAGTCAAAGGCTTGATGATTAGTTGACTAATTGAACCATGTGTGCCAGTTAAGGGCTAAAACAAAAATGCAAAACGTCTGGAGGGGCTGAGGAGATGTTTGGGAAACCCTGGCCTAAAGGAACCCCCAGGGAGATGCCAAGAGTGAGATCTCCCTTAGGGGATTTCGTAATAGACTTATTAAGGCTAGGATCGTTACACTACTCCCTCGGTTCAGAAAACACAACCTGTGCTTCTCTATCACAAATCCCTCACGCCTTAACAGGACATGCTTTTGACCCTCATACACTACCCTACTTCTGCTCATCAGAGTAGCAAATAGTAGGAGGGGGTATTGACCTGAGGTAGGCTTGAAGCCAGGTCGACCCTAAGGAAATCACGCTACACACAACAACCCCAAAAGAGTAAGGGCCTCAAGGCTAGCATCATTCAACTTGTCAGGCAGCATGACTACCTTGTTAGGACATTTCTAACTAGTACAATTGCAATACACTGACCAATTTTAGCTGGCTCACTAGCTTTCATTTCAATGTGGGATTAAATACAAAGTAGTGCTATAAAACTTTCAAATCCTCAGACCGACTGAACTAAGACTTTGTCTTGCAGGCATGAACTCTTAGGTTGCATGTATTGAAAATGGAGTCAAAATGTTATATTACTCCCACTGCTAATGTACATTAAAACTACATAGTTATGCACATGTAATTTAATGACATATAGTACCAGTCAAAAGTTTTAGAACACCTACTCATTCAAGGGATTTTCTTTATTTGTACTATTTTCTACATTGTAGAGTAATAGTGAAGACATCAAAACTATGAAATAAGACATATAATATCATGTAGTAACCAAAAAATAATAATACTTTGAGATTCTTCAAAGTAGCCACCCTTTGCCTTGATGACAGCTTTTATTTATTTTATTTCACCTTTATTTAACCAGGTAGGCTTGTTGAGAACAACTTCAATTTTGTTTTGCACACTCTTGGCATTCCCTCAACCAGCTTCATGAGGTAGTCACCTGGAATGCATTTCAATTAACAGGAGTACCTTGTTAAAAGTTAATTTGTGGAATTTCTTTCCAATCAATTGTGTTGTGACAAGGTAGGGGTGGTATATAGAAGATAGCCCTATTTGGTAAAAGACCAAGTCCATATTATGGCAAGAACAGCTCAAATAAGCAAAGACAAACAACAATCCGGAACATTTCAAGAACTTTGAAAGTTTCTTTAAGTGCTGTCACAAAAACCATCAAGCTCTATGATGAAACTGGCTCTCATGAGGACTGCCACAGGAAAGGAAGACCCAGAGTTACCTCTGCTGCAGAGGATAAGTTCATTAGAGTTACCAGCCCCTCCAAAACTCCCCAAATACAAGTGTGCCAAGCTTGTAGCGTCATACACAAGACTTGAGGCTGTAATCACTGCCAAAGGTGCTTCAAAGAACTGAGTAAAGGGTCTGAATACTTATGTAAACGTGATTTTTTTATTTTTATAAATGTGCAACAAAAACAGTTGTCATTTTTGTGTGTAGATTGATGAGGGAAAAAAATATTTAATCAATTTTAGAATAAGGCTGTAACATAAAAAAAATATGAAAAAAATAATGAGGTCGGAATACTTTTCGAATGCACTGTAGTAAATATACGGCTTTAAGATGAGTGGGAGACTTGAAAAAGCCTGACAACAAAGTGCATCCTCCTTCCTTGAGATTATAATTGATGGGTATGTAATTAGATACGAGAAAGGTTGTACTGCTATGGTCAATCCAACCCTCTCAGATCAGGGAGGAAGGGAGCTGCATTTCAAAGAAACTGCAGCGAAGGATGACAGAACAGTATTATGCAGTACACATGAGAAGACAAACAATGAAATACTTCTTGGACCTTTAAAGTGTTTTAAAATGCATATCAATTTTATTGATTTCTGATTAGATAATAAAATCAAACCTTTATTTAGATGTTTCCAATGTTTAAAAATGCACTTTAATCTAAACACACTTAATCTAAACGTTTTGTTTAAATGGAGCTTTCTAGCAACACAAGATCAACTGATAATTGAACACTGTCAAGAGAGCAGGTAAAGACACTTCAATGAACAAGGTTATCAGCATTTATTCTGTTGTGGAAAAAAACAGAATTTCTGGATGAAGAAAAACATGTTTCACAAGGCCAATTTATATGAACGGTTCCACTTGAGTTTTTCACAGGTTTTCTTAACGCTAGTGAAATTTTCCCCTCAGTGGATATTGGCAACAGGCTCATAAAACTAATAATAAAATGGCATGTGTACAGGATTCTTCCAGCTCTCGTGGACACTGAAGGACACAAAGCCAAAGTAACTGATAGTAAAAAGTACTTTAACATCAAAGCATAGAGTATACAAAACATTAGGAACACCTTAACATTTAGTTGCAGGCCCCTTCTTTAACCTGTCTCCTCCCCTTCATCAACACTGATGTGGATTTAACAAGTGACATCAATAAGGCATCATAGCGTTCACCTTGGTTTTACCTGGTCAGTCTATTTAATGGAAAGAGCAGGTGTTCCTAATGTTGTACACTCAGTGTACATAATGTAGAAGATAAAAAAAAAAAAATGTTTTAAGTACAAAAGGAGGACAGTTTCCCAAATGTCTTATGTCATCCTATAACTAACAACTGCTCTCTGTTAGTGATGGAGTTCTTACGTTCAAGCAGTAATTCCATCATATCTTATTCATCCACGAGTAGTGTTCTGAGGGACATCTCCTCTCACAAGTGGAAGTTACAATGTGACTCTCAATCTTCTGTCTCCAGACCTTTCCCCAAACAGCACACCATGAAGTTCTCCCTCTAGTGACTGTTCTATCAATTTGAAATGAAAGACAGTGTTTTCTCATTGTGTCTGATTGTTATTTAATGTATCTGATTGGGGAAATCATTTTCTAAATTGAGGGTATCTATTCTCTCCTCTATGAGTCCTTAAGGGCATTTTCAGATTGGTGCCAGTGCAGAATCCTTTACCACAGTCACTCTGGATACTGTTTCTCTCCAGTATGAATCCTAATGTTTAATCTCAGAAAGCCACTAGTGCTGAAACCTTTGCCACAAATGGCAATGATATTATTTATTCCCTGTGTGGGTCCTCATGTGTAATTTTACATGTCCACTCCGATTAAATGTTTTTCCACAATCAGGACAGCAAAAAGGCTTCTCCCCTGTGTGAATCATAATGTGTCTTTTCAGAGCGCTGCCAGTGCTGAATCTTTGGTCACAATCATGACAGCGATAAGGTTTCTCCCTTGTGTGGGTCCTCATGTGTGTTTTTAGATTTCCCTTCTGGTTGAATCCTTGGCCACAATGACAACAGCTATATGGTTTCTCCCCTGTGTGAATCCTCATGTGTATTTTTAGATCTCCATTCTGACTGAAACATGTACCACAAATAGGGCATGAAAAAGGTTTCTCCCCTGTGTGAATTCTCATGTGTATTTTTAGACTTCCATTCTGTTTGAATCCTTTGCCACAATGACAACAATGAAATGGAGTCTCCCCTGTGTGGCTTCTCATGTGCACTATCAGCTTACTGTTCTTGCTGAACCATTTACTACAAACATCACAACAAAAACTAGCTGCAATGTGAGTTTGGAAGTGATCTTCCATACTTTCTGTGGACTGAAAACATTTTCCACAAACACCACAAATACCTTCTTTATCTCTATGAGTTCGCACATGTTTAATTAATGAACCCATGTGATGAAAAGACTTACAACACACCTTACAAAAACAGGGAGTAGAATTACTTTGACGGGGTGATTTCAGGAGGGACAACTGTGAAGATTTCCTACCCTTAGTTTTGATATGAGACATTTGTCCTTTTACCATCTTTGTTCTTTTTGATTTGACTGATTTACAACCTGATTGAGGTCCTCCAGTCTCCATACCACTGACACTTTGACTGTTTTCATTCTGAACTGCAGAACAGTCTGGATTTACAGCAGAGAAAGGCTGAGAGACACTGGTTGGTTCTGATTCCCTATAGTCCTCTCCATCAGGTTCTGCTTTGATCTGTTCAGTTGTAGTACTGGGTAGAGTTTCTCTCTCTCCGTTTCCCTCCTTTTGGGCTTGATAGAGATGTGAGGGCTGAGTTGGGTCTCCATCACGGTCACTTTTCACACCGACAGGATCGAATATGAATTCTATGGTATCTGCCTCAAGCCCTTGAAGCTGCTCTTCCTCCTGACTGGTCCAGAGTTCCTCCTGCTCTTCTTTAATCTGTGTGGGTTCTGGGTCCTCCTGTCCCAGACTGGGGCTCCACTCCTGCTCACACTGCTGCTGCTCAGGGGGAACCTCCTCTTCAGAGACAGAGAGATTGAGCTGCTGGACATCTGGAAGAAAGGATGAAATAGAAAAGTCAATGACATTGCAGAACTACCTCCTGTCTGGTACGCCTGCAATTAACTTCTGCTAGTAAAATATAAAGAAATGGGTCTTTCTATATGAATTCAAATCACCTTGAGTGCACCCCTTTTGATTTTAACAAAACATTCCATACATTTTTGCCCATGAATGCCAAAACAAAGTTAACCCATTTTGTATACCCCACCCTATCATGGGACAACCATATCTTGCTTCATCACTGAAAAATATAAGTTGAAAGTTTACAAACAGGGTTGCAAAACGATTTAAATTTCATTAGAAAACGTTCAAATAACAATTAGGGAATGTAACCTTTAAAGTCAATGATCTAAAAACGTGTGAGATTGTTCTTCATCGTAGCTTATACCCAATGTTACATCATCTGGAGGTACACTACATACAGTACATTCGGAAAGTATTCCGACCTTGACTCTTTACGTTACAGCTTTATTCTACTTTTTTTATTTTTTTTAAATACATCTATACATAATACCCCATAATGACAAAGCAAAAACATTTCTTTTTAAATAGCTGCACATTTATTAAATATAAAAACTGAAATATCACACTTACATAACTATTCAGACCCTTTACTCAGTACTTGGTTAAAACACCTTTGGCAGCGATTACAGCCTCAGGTCTTTTTGGGTATGATGCTACAAGCTTGGCACACCTGTATTTGGGGAATTTCTCCCATTCTTCTCTGCAGATCCTCAAGGTCTGTCCGGTTGGATGGGGAGTGTCGCTGCACAGCTATTTTCAGGTCTCTCCAGAGATGTTCGATCGGGTTCAAGTCCGTCCTCTGGCTAGGCCACTCAAGGACATTCACAGACTTGTCCCAAAGCCATTCCTGCGTTGTCTTTGCTATGTACTTTGGGTTGTTGTCCTGTTGGAAGGTGAATCTTCACCCCCAGTCTGAGGTCCTGAGCAGGTTTATCATCAAGGAACTCTGTACTTTGCTCCATTCATCTTTCCCTCAATCCTGACTAGTTTCCCAGTCCCTGCTGCTGAAAAACATCCCCACAGCTTGATTCTACCACCACCATGCTTCACTGTAGGGATGGTGCCAGGTTTCCTCCAGACGTGATGCTTGGCATTCAGGCCAAAGAGTTCAATGATGGTTTCATCAGACCAGAGAATCTTGTTTCTCATGGTCTGAGTGTCTTTAGCTGCCTTTTGGCAAACTCCAAGCAGGCAGTCATGTACCTTTTATTGAGGAGTGGCTTCCATCTGGCCACTCTAATAAAGGCCTGATTGGTGGAGTGCTGCAGATATGGCTGTCCTTCTGGAAGGTTCTCCCATCTTCATGGAGGAACTGGAGCTCTGCCAGAGTACCCATCGGGTTCTTGGTTAACTCCCTGGCCAAGGCCGTTCTCCCCCGATTGCCCAGTTTGGCCGGGCGGCCAGCTCGAGTTAGAGTCTTAGTGGTTCCAAGCTTCTTCCATTTAAAGAATGAGGCCACTGTGTTCTTGGGGACCTTAAATGCAGCAGACATTTTTTGGAACCCTTCCCATGATCTGTGCCTCGACACAATCCTGTCTCGAAGCTCTACGGACAATTCCTTTGACCTCATGGCTTGGTTTTAGCTCTGACATGCACTGTCAACTGTGGGACCTTATATAAACAGGTGTGTGTCTTCCCAAATCATGTCCAATCAGTATAATTTACCACATGTGGACGCCAATAAAGTTGTAGAAACATCAAGGATGATCAATGGAAACAGGATGCACCTGAGCTCAATTTCCAGTCTCATAGTAAAGGGTGTGAATACTTATGTAAATAAGGTATTTCAGTTTATTTTTAATACATTTTCAAAAAAACAGTTTACTGTATCATTATGGGGTATTGTGTATAGATTGTTGAGGGAAAAACAGGGATTTATTCCATTTTAGAATAAGGCTAACGTAACAAAATGTGGAAAAGGGGTCTGAATACTGTCCGAATGCACGGTACATCCAGAAAGTAGAAACCATGTAAATCAATGCAAAAAAACCTGCATCTCCTCTTCTCCTGTGCGTTTGGTAGTGGTAATCGAGCGAGCATTGTAGTAGTTTTCCTTTGTTCGTAGCTAGTGCAGTAATAGTAACACAGTGCAGTAATACCCACAAGGATGGGGTTACGACTCATTTGTGGCGCAAAAACGAGAAGCTAGCTTTGATGTACGTACAAGATGGCGCCGACAGAGGGCCGCCTCGCTTCTAGTCCTTAGGAAACTTTGCAGTATTTTTTTTTTTAATGTATTATTTCTTACATTGTTAGCCCAGTAAACTTTACGTGTTATTGGATATCAGAGCGATGTCAACTTACCAGCACTACGACCAGGAATACGACTTTCCCGAAGCGGATCCTTTGTCCAAACCACCCAGGGCATCTGAATTGATTCCAGAGGCTGACCCAAAACTACATCGCCACAGAAGAGGTAGACGGAGCGGCCTTCTGGTCAGACTTCGGAGGCGCGCACACCACTCACCGCTTCAGAGTATATTACTCGCTAATGTCCAGTCTCTAGATAACAAGGAGGACGAAATTAGGGTAAGGGTTGCTTTCCAGAGAGACATCAGGGATTGTAACAGTCTGTTTCACGAAAACATGGCTCTCTCGTGATATGCTGTCGAAGTCGGTACAGCCACCGGGATTCTTTGTGTGTCGCACCAACAGAAATTATCATCTCTTTGGGAAAAAGGGCGGGGGTGTATGATGCCGAGCAGTTGCCATATCAGGTGGTGATGCAACCGGTCAGGATGCTGTCAATGGTGCAGCTGTAGAACTTTTTGAGAATCTGGGGACTCATGCCAAATATCTCCAGTCTTCTGAGGGGGAAAAGGTTTTGTTGTGCCCTCTTCATGACTGTCTTGGTGTGTTTGGACCATGATAGTTCGTTGGTGATGTGAACACCAAGGAACTTGAAACTCTCGAACTGCTCCACTACAGCCCTGTTGATGTTAATGGCCCACATTTTTTTTTGCTCCACTACAGCCCTGTTGATGTTAATGGCCCACATTTTTTTTAATGTATTATTTCTTACATTGTTAGCCCAGTAAACTTTACGTGTTATTGGATATCAGAGCGATGTCAACTTACCAGCACTACGACCAGGAATACGACTTTCCCGAAGCGGATCCTTTGTCCAAACCACCCAGGGCATCTGAATTGATTCCAGAGGCTGACCCAAAACTACATCGCCACAGAAGAGGTAGACGGAGCGGCCTTCTGGTCAGACTTCGGAGGCGCGCACACCACTCACCGCTTCAGAGTATATTACTCGCTAATGTCCAGTCTCTAGATAACAAGGAGGACGAAATTAGGGTAAGGGTTGCTTTCCAGAGAGACATCAGGGATTGTAACAGTCTGTTTCACGAAAACATGGCTCTCTCGTGATATGCTGTCGAAGTCGGTACAGCCACCGGGATTCTTTGTGTGTCGCACCAACAGAAATTATCATCTCTTTGGGAAAAAGGGCGGGGGTGTATGATGCCGAGCAGTTGCCATATCAGGTGGTGATGCAACCGGTCAGGATGCTGTCAATGGTGCAGCTGTAGAACTTTTTGAGAATCTGGGGACTCATGCCAAATATCTCCAGTCTTCTGAGGGGGAAAAGGTTTTGTTGTGCCCTCTTCATGACTGTCTTGGTGTGTTTGGACCATGATAGTTCGTTGGTGATGTGAACACCAAGGAACTTGAAACTCTCGAACTGCTCCACTACAGCCCTGTTGATGTTAATGGCCCACATTTTCCTGTAGTCCACGATCAGCTCCTTTGTCTTGCTCACATTGAGGGAGAGGTTGTTGTCCTCTGACGTCCTCCCTATAGGCTGTCTCATCGTTGTCGGTGATAAGGCCTACCACTGGTGTGTCATCAGCAAACTTAATGATAGTGTTGGAGTCGTGTTTGGCCATGCAGTCGTGGGTGAACAGGGAGTACAGGAGGGGACTAAGTGCACACCCCTGAGGGGCCCCAGTGTTGAGGATCAGCATGGCAGACGTGTTGTTGCCTACACTTACAACCTGGGGGCGGCCCGTCAGGAAGTCCAGGATACAATTGCAGAGGGAGGTGTTTAGTCCAGGTTCCTTAGCTTAGTGATGAGCTTCGTGGGCACTATGGTCTTGAACGCTAAGCTGTAGTCAATGAACAGCATTCTCACATCGGTGTTCCTTTTGTCCAGGTGGGAAAGGACAGTGTGGAGTGCAATTGAGATTGTGTCATCTGTGGCTCTGTTGGGACGGTTTGCAAATTGGAGTGGGTCTAGGTACCTGAAACCAGGTGCTGTGCCATGCGTGAATGTGAAGCCTGCAACCTCTATTTCCTACCAACCTACTGGTACATCGCTGTGTCAGCAGTAATGGAGATAAACCGGGTAAATTCAATGTGGATTAACCTCACTATATAAAACGGCCTCTCCTTGGCTCTTCTTTGACTTTGGTAGCCAACTCTGTCGTCAAATCTTTAAGTCTCCGCTCTCGCTACTTTATTTCTGCTGGCTTTTTTGTTGTTGTGTTCTGTGGGTTCCTGCGTGTGCTAGACTAATTGTTCTCTGGCTTACTACTCAACCATGTCGACTGTGATGGTTGGTTAGCTAGGCTATTTAGCTGGCTAGGCTAACTTTAGCTGGCTGACATACCTCCATATAAAAGGTGACATTGGTTCGATGGCATTATGTTTTTCCAAAACTTTGGTTTACTTTAATGTAGCTGTAAGGCTAGCAGGGCTAACGTCAGCAGGCTAGTTGGCTATCAACACTACAAGCTGATTTGTGACAAATTCATAACGTATTTGCTTATAAGTTGGCAGAAAATTTTACTGAAACCAGTATTCATAAGTGCAAACGATTTTGTTTAATTTTAAGTTAAACATATGAGTTTACATTATAGGGAATATTACGTCACAAGCCGCAAATGTTTTTTTCCGGCATGACTCTGGCATTCTTCTGAATTCTGATCAGTTTTATGTAAGTGAGGTGTAACTTTCCATTGTTAGTGTTGATGCGTATTCTAATGCAAATCCATGTTACATGTGGTTATGTTTATGCTACCTAACCTCCTCCCAGCTGCCCACTGCACTGAGGCTAGGAAACACTGTCACCACCGATAAATCTACGATAATCGAGAATTTCAATAAGCATTTTTCTACGGCTGGCCATGCTTTCCACCTGGCTACCCCTACCCCGGTCAACAGCTCTGCACCCCCCACAGCAACTTGCCCAAGCCTCTCCCATTTCTACTTCACCCAAATCCAGATAGCAGATGTTCTGAAAGAGCAGCAAAATCTGGACCCCTACAAATCAGCTGGGCGAGACAATCTGGACCATCTCTAAAATTATCTGCCGCAATTGTTGCAACCACCATTACTAGCCTGTTCAACCTCTCTTTCGTATCGTCTGAGATCCCTAAAGGATTGGAAAGCTGCCACGGTCATCCCCCTATTCAAAGGGGGAGACACTCTAGACCCAAACTGTTACAGACCTATATCTATCCTACCCTGCCTTTCTAAAGTCTTCGAAAGCCAAGTTAACAAAACAGATCACCGACCATTTCGAATCCCACCATACCTTCTCCGCTATGCAATCTGGTTTCCGAGTGGGTCACGGGTGCACCTCAGCCACGCTCATGGTTCTAAACAATATCATAACCGCCATCGATAAAAGACAGTACTGTGCAGCTGTATTCATCGACCTGGCCAAGGCTTTTGACTGTCAATCACGGCATTCTTACTGGCAGACTCAACAGCCTTGGTTTCTCAAATGACTGCCTCACCTGGTTCCCCAACTACTTCTCAGACAGAGTTCATTGTGTCAAATCGGAGGGCTGTTGTCCGGACCTCTGGCAGTCTCTATGGGGGTGCCACAGGGTTCAATTCACGGACCGACTCTCCTCTTTGCATACATCAATGATGTCGCTCTTGCTGCTGGTGATTCTCTGATCCACCTCTACGCAGACGACACCATTCTGTATACTTCTGGCCCTTCTTTGGACACTGTGTTAACTAACCTCCAGACGAGCTTCAAAGCCATACAGCAATCCTTCCGTGGCCTCGAACTGCTCTTAAATGCAAGTAAAACTAAATGCATGCTCTTCAACCGATCACTGACCGCACACGCCCGCCCGTCCAGTATCACTACTCTGGACGGTTCTGACTTACAATATGTGGACAACTACAAATACCTAAGTGTCTGGTTAGACTGTAAACTCTCAATCCAGACTCACATTAAGCAGCTCTAATCCAAAATTAAATCTAGAATCGGCTTCCTATTGCACAACAAAGCATCATTCACTCATGCTGCCAAACATACCCTCGTAAATATCCTACCGATCCTTGACTTTGGCGATGTCATTTACAAAATAGCCTCCAACACTCTACTCAGCAAATTGGATGTAGTCTATCACAGTGACATCCATTTTGTCACCAAAGCCTCATATACTACCCACCACTGCGACCTGTATGCGCTCGTTGGCTGGCCCTCGCTTCATTTTCGTCGCCAAACCCACTGGCTTCAGGTCATCTATAAGTCTTTGCTAGGTAAAGCCCCGCCTTATCTCAGCTCATTGGTCACCATAGCAGCACCCACCCGTAGCACGCGCTCCAGCAGGTATATTTCACTGGTCATCCCCAAAGCCAACTCCTCCTTTGGCCACCATTCCTTCCAGTTCTCTGCTGCTAATGACTGGAACAAATTGCAAAAAAAAAATATAAAAAAATAAAATAAGAATAAAAATCACTGAAGCTGGAGTCATATCTCCTTTACTAACTTTAAGCATCAGCTGTCAGAGCAGCCTACCGATCATTGCACCTGTACACAGCCCATCTGTAAATAGCCCACCCAACTACCTCATCCCCATATTGTTATTTATTTTTTTGCTCCTTTGCACCCCAGTATCTCTACTTGCACATTCATCTTCTGCACATCTATCACTCCAGTGTTTAATTGCTAAATTGTAATTATTTTGCCACTATGGCCTATTTACTGCCTTACCTCCCTAATCTTACTACATTTGCACACACTGTATATCGATTTTTCTATTGTGTTATTGACTGTACGTTTGTTTATCCCATGTGTAACTGTGTTGTTTGTGTCGCAAATGTTCGCAGTTGTAAATGAGAACTTGTTCTCAACTGGCCTCCATGGTTAAATAAAGGTGAAATAAAAAATAGCCAAATTGATTAGTCACAGGAATCAGAACTAATAAAGCCAATGCAACTGCCTGTTTTACTAAAGGTAGGCCTACCACATGGATGGATGGGCATTCATCAAATTCCATCTATGTTTGGTTCAGATTTGGTGCGGCAATTTATTTATTTTCAACGTTCATTCAAAACCGAAAATGAACTCGATTTCAACTTCCGGAAAATAGATTTTTCAAAGTACAGAAAATATTCATTTTAAACGTCCTGAAAATATGCATTTTAAAACAACCAGAAATTTAAATGAACTTCACTTCAAAGTCTCTAGACAACACTTACCTACTGTAATTTGCGGGGTTGTAGGAGGGCAACAATTGTTTGTCTCGCCTAAGGCGGCAGAACGGCCAGGACCGCGCTTGTCAATACAATCTTTGCCTATACCTTCCGAATGGTTGATCATTCTGATCCAATATTCACATTCTGACCATTTTACCATGGACAAATATGTAGCCAATTTAGTTTCGTTCAAATTAAAAAAAGGTGCGGTCAAAAAATTCCCCTTTTTGATTGACTAATCCTAAACTTCGTTTACAAAATAATTACCTTTGCTCCAATGTCCTATAAAATGCAGATTGAATTAGTTAGACAAACGTAATGGGTTGGCCTACCTGCTCTGTGTGGGTTTATCTCAGGTTGAACAACAATGTCAACGTCGAGCAGACTCTGTAGACGGATCACTTCCTCCTCATACCCTGCAATAGTTTTTTCAACAACCCCGAATATCTCCTCAGCAGCAGCTGTTAATCTCTCGTTGAGGAAAACCCTAAAGAAATTTATTTTAGACATTTGTAGAAAATGCAAGTTGAGTAGCTAGTTTGCCAGATAGATGGCGCGTTGTGTTGTTTTCATCACGTCCGGGATCAGCGACAAAAGCATCCGGTTGCAAAATATCGTCACTAGTTACTACAGCCACAACGTCATCATTATGGCTAAACCCCGCCTATTTCTACATTTTCTCTTCTTAAAGTACCTCCCCTCGATCGCTTCAAGGAGAGGGAATGTATGACGGACCAAATCTACTGTAATTAATAAATAAATGCACACATAAATAGATAAATGCATTAATAAATAAATGCACCCATAAACATATACATACATACATGGATGAATGAATGCATACATAAATAGATACATCATTAATTTACTTTTCTACTTTTTCATTTTATTCATTTATATTATGTCTTCATTTATTGATTTCTATATTTCTTCCTCCAATATGAACATGAGTGTCAAGTAAATGTATGTGGGTGGTATCTAACACACCATTGGTTGATCAATGCCAAAGCGAGTTGCTCGATAGCATTTGCCAAGGGATGTTAGGCTATATAAGTTATCCTGAATGCGGTCAAGCTTATGGGCATGTGGCAGCAGTGTGTAAGAGGGAGGTTCCTGAAAAGGTAGAGAAAGATGGGTCAAGGGGGAGGGATCCTGAGAGGAGTAGTGTGAGTAGTAGATACTATATGTTTTCATTTCAGTCTCCTCCATTTCCACTAACTGAAGTTCATTGTAAGGATTGTTTTATATCAATAGTATAAAATGAACAGCTATACAGAAAGACTCATGTGAAGGCCTAATTACAAAGGAGGAACTTCTAGATGCAATTTTTGTATTTGTATTTCTGATGGATGCTCATTAGCTGCTGCATTGACAGCAGCTACTCTTCTGGGGTCCAGCAAGTTAAAGGCAGTTTATACAATTTTAAAAACATTACAATACATTCACAGATTTCACAACACACTGTGTGCCCTCAGGCCCCAACTCCACCACTACCACATACAGTGGCAATAAAAAGTATGTGAACCCTTTGGAATTACCTGGATTTCTGCATAAATTGGTCATAACATTTGATATGATCTTCATCTAAGTCACAACACCCAATGGTGAGGCAGGTTGGATCTGCTATTTTTATACGTTATAACTGGAACCTCCATCAGAAGCTAGCCAGCTTACTAGTTAGTAGTTACTGTTAGCCACGGCTAGCGGTCTTCACCTTTAGCTCAGACACCAGCCAGCATTAGCTCGATCAATACCTGCCAGTTTGCACAGCGCGATATCAACCCAGAGCATATCGGACTGCTTTTCTCCATCACATCACCGGATTCCTGCCGCAAGCTCTGGGCCATTACCCCGGATTCTCGCAGCTAGCTAGCTGCAACTGAGTGGCTAACGCCTCTGTCCTGAAGCAAGCACCAGTTAGCCTTGAGCTAGCCTCGAGCTAGGCCCATCTCCCGACTAGCCGAAGAGGTATACCCGCTAATTTGTCGGCTACAATACCTCTTTTGCCAATTGGCCTGGACCCTTTATTTCCGACACGGAGCCCCGCCGATCCATCACGACTGGTCTGCCGACGTAATCGTCCGATGTGGTTTCAACAGGCTTTTCCGTTGCGATGTCACTGAAGACCAATCTGCTAGCCCCGGCCCACTAGCTTTCTGAACGCCGTGCCTCCCGATCGCCTAGCATAGTAGCGACTACCGAACGGCTCCCGGACTCACCTATTGCTGCTCACTGGACCCTATGATCACTCGGCTACACATGCCTCTCTCTAATGTCTTGTCCTCTACTGTTTCGGTTAGTTATTGTTTTATTTCACTTTAGAGCCGGAAGTCCAGCTCAACATGCCTTAGATAGCTCTTTTGTCACACACCCCACACATGGGAGACCTCACCTGGCTTAGCTAGTGTCTCCAGAGATGCAAGCTCTCTCATCGTCACTCAATGCCTAGGTTTACCCCCACTGTACTCACATCCTACCATACCCTTGTCTATACATTATGCACTGAATCTATTCTACCACGCCCAGAAATCTGCCCATTTTATTCTCTGCTCCTAACGCACTAGACGACCAGTTCTTATAGCCTTTAGCCGTACCCTTATCCTACTCCTCCTCTGTTCCTCTAGTGATGTAGAGGTTAACCCAGGCCCTGTAGCCCCCAGCATCACATCTATTCCCCAGGTGCTCTCATTTGTTGACTTCTGTAACCGTGAAAGCCTTGGTTTCATGGATGTTAACATCAGAAGCCTCCTCCCTAAATTTGATTTATTCACTGCTTTAGCACACTCCGCCAACCATGATGTCCTAGCAGTGTCTGAATCCTGGCTTAGGAAGGCCACCAAAAATTCTGAAATTTCCATCCCCAACTACAACATTTTCTGTCAAGATAGAACTGCCAAAGGGGGCGGAGTTGCAAACTACTGCAGATAGCCTGCAGAGTTCTGTCATACTATCCAGGTCTGTGGGGGGGGGGGGGGGGGCAGACGGAGCGGTCTTCTGGTCAGGCTCTGTAGACGGGCATATCACGCACCGCTCCCGAGCATACTACTCGCCAATGTCCAGTCTCTTGACAACAAGGTAGACGAACTCCGAGCAAGGGTTGCCTTCCAGAGAGACATCAGAGATTATAACGTTCTTTGTTTCACGGAAACATGGCTCACTCGGGATACTTCATCCGAGTCGGTACAGCCACCTGGTTTCTTCACGCATCACGCCGACAGAAACAAACATCTCTCTGGTAAGAAGAAGGGCGGGGGTGTATGCCTTATGATTAACGAGATGTGGTGTGATCATAACAGCATACAGGAACTCAAGTCCTTTTGTTCACCTGACCTAGAATTCCTTATAATCAAATGCCGGCCACATTATCTACCAAGAGAATTCTCTTCGATCATAATCACAGTCGTGTATATCCCCCCCAAGCAGACACATCGACGGCCCTGAAAGAACTTCATTTGACTCTATGTAAACTGGAAACCACATATCCTGAGGCTGCATTTATTGTAGCTGGGGATTTTAACAAGGCTAATCTGAAAACAAGGCTCCCTAAATTATATCAGCATGTCGAATGCGCGACCCGGGCTGGCAAAACCCTGGATCATTGTTATTCTAACTTCTGTGACGCATACAAAGCCCTTCCCCACCCTCCTTTCGGAAAATCTGACCACGACTCCATTTTGTTGCTCCCAGCCTATAGACAGAAACTAAAACAGGAAGCGCCAGTGCTCAGGTCTGTTCAACGCTGGTCCGACCAATCGGATTCCACGCTTCAAGATTGTTTCGATCACATGGACCGGGATATGTTCCGCATAGCGTCGGACAATAACATTGATGAATACGCTGATTCGGTGAGTGAGTTTATTAGCAAGTGCATCGGTGAAGTTGTACCCACAGCAGTGGGGGTAAACACAGTCTATTAAAACCTTCCCCAACCAGAAACCGTGGATTGATGGCAGCACTCGCGCAAAACTGAAAGCGCAAACCATTGCTTTTAATCAGGGCAAGGTGACCGGAAACATGACCGAATACAAACGGTGTAGCTATTCCCCCCGCAAGGCAATCAAACAAGCTAAGCGTCAGTATAGAGACAAAGTAGAGTCACAATTCAACGGCTCAGACACGAGAGGTATGTGGCAGGGTCTACAGTCAATCACGGACTACAAAAGGAAAACCAGCCCCGTCGCGGACCACGATGTCTTGCTCCCAGACAAACTAAACAACTTCTTTGCTCGCTTTGAGGACAATACAGTGCCACTGACACGCTACCAAAACCTGCGGGCTCTCCTTCACTGCAGCTAATGTAAGTGAAACATTTAAACGTGTTAACCCTCGCAAGGCTGCCGGCCCAGACGACATCCCCAGCAGCGTCCTCAGAGCATGCGCAGACCAGCTGGCTGGTGCGTTTACGGACATATTCAATCAATCCTTATCCCAGTCTGTTGTTCTCACATGCTTCAAGAGGGCCACCATTGTTCCTGTTCCCAAGAAAGCTATTGTAACTGAGCTAAATGACTATCGCCCCGTTGCACTCACTTCCGTCATCATGAAGTGCTTTGAGAGACTAGTCAAGGACCATATCACCTCCACCCTACCTGACACCCTAGACCCACTCCAATTTGCTTACCACCCCAATTTGTCCACAGACGACGCAATCGCAATCACACTGCACACTGCCCTAATCCATCTGGACAAGAGGAATACCTATGTAAGAATGCTGTTCATCGACTACAGCTCAGCATTTAACACCATAGTACCCTCCAAACCCTGGGTCTCAACCCCGCCCTTTGCAACTGGGCCGTGGACTTCCTGACGGGCTGCCCCCAGGTGGTGAGGGTAGGAAACAACATTTCCACCCCGCTGATCCTCAACACTGGGGCCCCACAAGGGTGCGTTCTCAGCCCTCTCCTGTACTCCCTGTTCACCCATGACTGCGTGGCCATGCACACCTCCAACTCAATCATCAAGTTTGCAGACGACACTACAGTGGTAGGCTTGATTACCAACAATGACGAGACGGCCTACAGGGAGGAGGTGAGGGCCCTCGGAGTGTGGTGTCAGGAAAATAACGTCACACTCAATGTCAACAAAACAAAGGAGATGATCGTGGACTTCAGGAAACAGCAGAGGGAGCACCCCCCATCCACATCGACGGGACAGTAGTTGAGAAGGTGGAAAGTTTGATGTTCCTCGGCGTATACATCACGGACAAACTGAAATGGTCCACCCACCCAGACAGCATGGTGAAGAAGGCACAGCAGCGCCTCTTCAACCTCAGGAGGCTGAAGAAATTTGTCTTGTCACCAAAAACACTCTAACTTTTACAGATGCACAATCGAGAGCATCCTGTCGGGCTGTATCACCGCCTGGTACGGCAATTGCTCCGCCCACAACCGTAAGGCTCTCCAGAGGGTAGTGAGGTCTGCACAACGCATCACCAGGGGCAAACTACCTGCCCTCCAGGACACCTACACCACCCGATGTCACAGGAAGGCCAAAAAGTTCATCAAGGACAACAACCACCCGAGCCACTGTCTGTTCACCCCGCTATCATCCAGAAGGTGAAGTCAGCACAGGTACATCAAAGCAGGGACCGAGAGACTGAAAACAGCTTCTATCTCAAGGCCACCAGACTGTTAAACAGCCATCACTAACATTGAGTGGCTGCTGCCAACATACTGACTTATCTCAAGCCACTTTAATAATGAAAAATGTATGTAATAAATGTATCACTAGCCACCTTAAACAATGCCACTTTATATAATGTTTACATACCCTACATTACTTATCTCATATGTATATACTGTACTCTATACCATCTACTGCATCTTGCCTATGCCGTTCGGCCATCGATCATTCATATATCTTTTTGAACATATTCTTATTCATTCCTTTACACTTGTGTGTATAAAGTAGTTGTTGTGAAATTATTAGATCACTTGTTAGATATTACTGCGTGGTCGGAACGAGAAGCACAAGCATTTCACTACACTCGCATTTACATCTGCTAACCATGTCTATGTGACAAATAAAATTTGATTGATTTGGATTTGTGCCCAAACAGTTCGAGGTTCTACTTTAAAAAATCCACCTTTCCAGAAATAAGTCTCTCACTGCTGCTGCTTGTTATGGACTCCCCTCAGCCCCCAGCTGTGCCCTGGACACCATATGTGATTTGATTGCCCCCATCTATCTTCAGAGTTCGTACTGTTAGGTGAACTAAACTGGGATATGTTTAGCACGCTGGCCATCCTACAATCTAACCGAGATGCCCTCAATCTCACACAAATAATCAAGGAACCTACCAGGAACAACCCTAAATCCGTAAACATGGACACCCTCATAGATATCATCCTGACCAACTTGCCCTCTAAATACACGTCTGCTGTCTTCAACCAGGATCTCAGTGATCACTGCCTCATTGCCTGCGTGCATAATGGGCCCGCGGTCAAACGACCACCCCTCATCACTGTCAAACGCTCCCTAAAACACTTCAGCGAGCAGGCCTTTCTAATCAACCTGGCCCGGGTATCCTGGAAGGATATTGACGTCATCCCGTCAGTAGAGGATGCCTGGTTGTTCTTTAAAAGTGCTTTCCTCACCATCTTAAATAAGCATGCCTTATTCAAAAAATGTAGAACTAAGAACAGATATAGCCCTTGGTTCACTCCAGACTTGACTGCCCTTGACCAGCACAAAAACATCCTGTGCCGTACTGCATTAGCATCGAATAGCCCCCGTAATATGCAACTTTTCAGGGAAGTCAGAAACCAATATACACAGTCAGTTAGGAAAGCTAAGGCTAGCTTTTTCAAACAGAAATTTGCATCCTGTAGCACTAATTCTGTAAGGTTTTTGGACACCGTAAAGTCCATGGAGAATAAGAGCACATCCTACCCAGCTGCCCACTTGTCACTACGTCCACAGAATGTGGCGCTTCTCCCCGTTCGGGCGGCGCTCGGCGGTCGTCGTCGCCGGCCTACTAGCTGCCACCGATCCCCTTTTCTGTTTTGTTTGGTGATGTCTGTTTAGGTTAGCATCTGGGAAACCTGGGAAACCAGGCCAGGTATTCATGGCTGACTTTGAAAAGGCCTTGGTTAAAGTATGATATATACAGTGCCTTCAGAAAGTATTCAGACCGCTTGACTTTTTCATATTTTGTTACGTTACAACCTTATTCAAAAATGGATACAAAATTTAAAAAATCTGCAGCAATCTACACAAAATACCTGATAAAGAAAAATCTAAAAAGGTTTTTAGATTTTTTTACTAGTTTATAAAAAATAAAAAACAGAACTATCTTATTTACATAAGTATTCAGACCCTTTGCTATGGGACTATCAGAGCAAAAACCAAGCCATGAGGTCAAAGGAATTGTCCGTAGAGCTCCGAGACAGGACTGTGTCGAGGAACAGATCTGGGGAAGGGTACCAAACAATGTCTGCAGCATTGAAGGTGCCCAAGAACACAGTGGCCTCCATCATTCTTAAATGGAAGAAGTTTGGAAAAACCAAGCCTCTTCATAGAGCTGGCCGCCCAGCCAATCTGAGAAATCGGGAGAGAAGGGGCTTGGTCAGGGAGGTGACCAAGAACCCGATGGTCACTCTGAAATCCGTAAACATGGGCACCCTCATAGATATCATCCTGACCAACTTGCCCTCTAAATACACGTCTGCTGTCTTCAACCAGGATCTCAGTGATCACTGCCTCATTGCCAGCGTGCGTAATGGGCCCGCGGTCAAACGACCACCCCTCATCACTGTCAAACGCTCCCTAAAACACTTCAGTGAGCAGGCCTTTCTAATCAACTTGGCCCAGGTATCCTGGAGGTGACCAAGGTGGTGACCAAGAATCCGATGGTCACTCTGAAATAGCACCAGAGAGAACCTTCCAGAAGGACAACCATCTCTGTAGCACTCCACCGAAATTTCAGTTTCTTTATTTTTTATAAATTAGCAAAAAATTCTTAACCAGTTTTTGCTTTGTCATTATGGGGTGTTGTGTGTACAGTCGTGGCCAAAGGTTTTGAGAATGACACAAATATTAATTTTCACAAAGTCTGCTGCCTCAGTTTGTATGATGGCAATTTGCATATACTCCAGAATGTTATGAAGAGTGATCAGATGATTTGCAATTAATTGCAAAGTCCCTCTTTGCCATGCAAATGAACTGAATCCCCAAAAAACATTTCCACTGCATTTCAGCCCTGCCACAAAAGGACCAGCTGACATTAACACAGGTGTGTTAATCTCTCATTAACACAGGTGTGAGTGTTGACGAGGCTGGAGATCACTCTGTCATGCTGATTGAGTCTGAATAACAGACTGGAAGCTTCAAAAGGAGGGTGGTGCTTGGAATCATTGTTCTTCCTCTATCAGTCATGGTTACCTGCAAGGAAACACGTGCCGTCATCATTGCTTTGCACAAAAAAGGGCTTCACAGGCAAGGTGATTGCTGCCAGTAAGATTGCACCTAAATCAACCATTTATCGGATCATCAAGAACTTCAAGGAGAGCAGTTCAATTGTTGTGAAGAAGGCTTCAGGGCACCCAAGAAAGTCCAGCAAGCGCCAGGACCGTCTCCTAAAGTTGATTCAGCTGTGGGATCGGGCCACCACCAATACAGAGCTTGCTCAGAAATGGCAGCAGGCAGGTGTGAGTGCATCTGCATGCACAGTGAGGCGAATACTTTTGGAGGATGGCCTGGTGTCAAGAAGGGCAGCAAAGAAGCCACTTCTCTCCAGGAAAAACATCAGGGACAGACTGATATTCTGCAAAAGGTACAGGGATTGGACTGCTGAGGACTGGGGTAAAGTCATTTTCTCTGATGAATCCCCTTTCCGATTGTTTGGGGCATCCGGAAAAAAGCTTGTCCGGAGAACACAAGGTGAGTGCTACCATCAGTCCTGTGTCATGCCAACAGTAAAGCATCCTGAGACCATTCATGTGTGGGATTGCTTCTCAGCCAAGGGAGTGGGCTCACTCACAATTTTACCTAAGAACACAGCCATGAATAAAGAATGGTACCAACACATCCTCCGAGAGCAACTTCTCCCAACCATCCAGGAACAGTTTGGTGACGAACAATGCCTTTTCCAGCATGATGGAGCATCTTGCCATTAGGCAAAAGTGATAACTAAGTGGCTCGGGGAACAAAACATCGATATTTTGGGTCCATGGCCAAGAAACTCCCAGACCTTAATCCCATTGAGAACTTGTGGTCAATCCTCAAGAGGCGTGTGGACAAACAAAAACCCATAAAATTCGGACAAGCTCCAAGCATTGATTATGCAAGAATGGGCTGCCATCAGTCAGGATGTGGCCCAGAAGTTAATTGACAGCATGCCGGGGCAGATTGCAGAGGTCTTGAAAAAGAAGGGTCAACACTGCAAATATTGACTCTTTGCATCAACTTCATGCAATTGTCAATAAAAGCCTTTGACACTTATGAAATGCTTGTAATTATACTTCAGTATTCCATAGTAACATCTGACAAAAATATCTAAAGACACTGAAGCAGCAGACTTTGTGGAAATTAATGTTTGTGTCATTTTCAAAACTTTTGGCCACGACTCTATGTATCTTGTCAGTATATCCATTATCTTTGCTTGTGTCCACTGAGCCATGGAGCAAATACATTTTTTTACCATAAAATTATCATCATGCATAGGATAATTTCTCAATTTTCACTTATTTTTTGTTAGTCTGTATATATATATTTTTTATATATGACAATTTTTTAAATGGTATAATTGTGTGATATAATCGCATCTTGGAAACCCGCTACCCCGTCGCCCCAAGATGATGAATGCTTTGAACAGGGGTGTAAAAGTAAAAGTACTTTAAAGTACTACTTAAGTAGTTTTTGGTGGTATCTTTACTTTAAGTTACTATTTATATTTTTGACAACATTTACTTCACTGCATTCCTAAAGAAGATAATGTACTTTTTATTCCATACATTTTCCCTGACACCCAAAAGTACTTGTTACATTTTGAGTGCTTAGCAGGACAGAAAAATGGTCCAATTCACACACTTATCAAGAAAACATCCCTGGTCATGTCTACTGTCTCTGATCTGGCGGACTCACTAAACACAAATGCTTGGTTTTATATAATATCTGAGTGTTGGAGTGTGCCCCTGGCATTGTGCCGTCTGATTTGATTACTAAAAGGAATTTGAAATGATTTATACTTTTACTTTTGATTATTAAGTATATTTGAGCAATTACATTTACTTTCGAAAGTAAGTATATCTAAAACGAAATACTTTTAGACTTTTACTATTTTACTTGGTGACTTTCACTTTTACTTGAGTCATTTGTTATGATGGCGCTGGGGAGTAGGGCTGCCGTCTTATCGACTCTCAACCAATCATGCTATTTTGTTTGTTTTTTCACATTGTTTGTAACTTGTTTTGTACATAATGTTGCTACTACTGTCTCTTATGAGCGAAAAGAGGACATCAGAACTGGGATTATTCACCTCAAATTGGATGAGGAGTTCTTCTTCAATGAGTCGGACGCGAGGGATATACTGCAGACACCTGACCAGGCCCGATCCCCGTGATTCGCTGGAGAAGGAAACTGAGATTTCAAGGCAAAAGATCAGGGTGCTTTGCTAGGATAAGGCGACAAATGGCTAATCTGCCCTTGCCCTCAATTCTGCTAGCTAACGTTCAATCGCTGGAAAATAATTGGGACGAACTGAAAGCACGTATAACCTACCAACGGGACATTAAAAACAGTAATATCTTACGTTTCACCAAGTTGTGGCTGAATAACGACATCAACATACAGCTGGCAGGTTATACAATCTATCAGCAAGACAGAACAGCAGCCTCTAGTAAGACAAGGGGCAGGGGCCTATTCATGTATGTAAACAGCTGGTGCACAATATTTAACCTCTCTGGGCCAGTGGGACGTTAGCGTCCCACCTAGTCAACAGCCAGTGGAATCGCGTGGCGCGAAATACAAATACCTCAAAAATGCTATAACTTCAATTTCTCAAACATATGACTATTCTACACCATTTTAAAGACAAGACTCTCGTTAATCTAACCACATTGTCCGATTTCAAAAAGGCTTTACAGCGAAAGCAAAACATTAGATTATGTCAGCAGAGTACCCTGCCAAAAATAATCACACAGCCATTTTCAAAGCAAGCATATATGTCACAAAAACCAAAACCACAGCTAAATGTAGCACTAAACTTTGATCTTCATCAGATGACACTCCTAGGAAATTATGTTATACAATACATGCATGTTTTGTTCAATCAAGTTCATATTTATATAAAAAAACAGCTTTTTACATTAGCATGTGATGTTCAGAACTAGCATACCCACCGAAAACTTCCGGTGAATTTACTAAATTACTCATGATAAACGTTGACAAAATACCTAACAATTATTTTAAGAATTATAGATACAGAACTCCTTTATGCAAACGCTATGTCAGATTTTAAAATAGCTTTACGGCGAAAGCACATTTCGCAATATTCTGAGTACATAGCTCGGCCATCACAGGCTAGCTAATTTGACACCCACCAAGTTTGGGGCTCACTAAACTCAGAATTACTATTAGAAAAATTGGATTACCTTTGCTGTTCTTCGTCAGAATGCACTCCCAGGACTTCTACTTCAACAACAAATGTTGTTTTGGTTCCAAATAATCCATAGTTATATCCAAATACCTCCGTTTTGTTCGTGCGTTCAGGTCACTATCCGAAGGGTAACGCGCGACGCGTTTCGTGACAAAATAATTATAAATATTCCATTACCGTACTTAGAAGCATGTCAAACGCTGTTTAAAATATTTTTTATGCTATTTTCTCGTAAAATAGCGATAATATTCCAACCGGGCAACGTTGTATTCATTCAAAGACTGAAAGAAAAAAATGGAGAAGTCTCGTGAACGCGGATCTCAGTCTCACTGTCCCCAGGCTGACCACTTACAAACTCTGCTGCTGTACTTTGCCCAGAGACAGCAGACACCACATTCCACTTTCTGGCGGCTTTAGAGAGCCAATGGAAGCCTTAGAAAGTGTCACGTTACAGCACAGATGCTGTATTTCCGATAGAGATGCAACAGAAGGACAATAAATTGTCAGACGGGCACTTCCTGCATGTAATCTTCTCAGGTTTTGGCCTGCCATATGAGTTCTGTTATACTCACAGACACCATTCAAACAGTTTTAGAAACTTTAGAGTGTTTTCTATCCAAATCTACTAATTATAGTAACCAGATTAAATCGGGTACGTTTTTTTTATCCAGCCGTGAAAATACTGCCCCCTAGCCCCAACAGGTTTTAAGGAAGTCTCAGTTTTGCTCGCCTGAGGTAGAGTATCTCACGATAAGCTGTAGACCACACTCTCTACCTAGAGAGTTTTCATCTGTATTTTTTGTAGCTGTCTTGCGTACCACCACAGAGTTGGGTTGGCACTAAAACCACACTAAATGAGCTGTATTCTGCCATAAGCAAGCAGGAAAACACTCATCCAGAGGCAGTGCTCCTAGTGGCCAGTGACTTTAATGCAGGGAAACTTAAATCAGTTTTACAGAATTTCTATCAGCATGTTAAATGTGCAACCAGGGTGGAAAAAAATTCTGGACCAGCTATACTCCACACACAGAGATGCGTACAAAGCTCTCCCTCGCCCTCCATTTGGTAAATCTGACCATAACTCTATCCTCCTGATTCCTGCTTACAAGCAAAAATTAAAGGAGGAAGTACCAGTGACTCAGTCTATAAAAAAGTGGTCAGATGAAGCACATGCTAAACTACAGGACTATTTTTCTAGCACAGACTGGAATATGTTCCGGGATTCTTCCGATGGCATTGAGGAGTACACCACATCAGTCACTGGCTTTATCAATAAGTGCATTGTGGACGTCGTCCCCACAGTAACTGTACGTACATACCCCAACCAGAAGCCATGGATTACAGGCAACATTTGACTGAGCTAAAGGGTAGAGCTGCTGCTTTCAAGGAGCGGGACTCTAACCCGGAAGCTTATAGGAAATCCTGCTATGCCCCCAAACGAACCATCAAACAAGCAAAGCATTAATACAGGACTAAGATCAAATCGTACTACACCGGCTCAGACGCTTGTCGGATGTGGCAGGGCTTGCAAACTATTACAGACTACAAAAGGGAAGCACAGCCGAGAGCTGGCCAGGGACACGAGCCTACCAGACGAGCTAAATAACTTCTATGCTTGCTTCGAGGCAAGTAACACTGAAACATGCATGAGATCATCAGCTGTTCCGGAAGACTGTGTGATCACACTCTCCGCAGCCGAAGTAGTGAGACCTTTAAACAGGTCAACATTCACAAGGCCGCTGGGCCAGACGGATTACCAGGACGTGTACTCTGAGCATGCGCTGACCAACTGGCAAGTGTCTTCACTGACAGTTTCAACCTGTCCCTGTCTGAGTCTGTAATACCAACATGCTTCAAGCAGACCGACATAGTCTCTGTGCCCAAGAACACTAAGGTAACCTGCCTAAAGGACTACCGAACCGTAGCACTCACGCCTGTAGCCATAAAATGCTTTGAAAGGCTGGTCATGGCTCACATAAACACCCTTATCGCAGAAACCCTAGACCCACTCCAATTTTCATACCTCACCAACAGATCCACAGATGATGCAATCTCTATTGCAGTCCACACTGCCCTTTCCCACATGGACAAAAGGAACACCTATGTGAGAATACTATTCATTGACTACAGCTCAGCATTCAACACCATAGTGCCCTCAAAGCTCATCACTAAGCTAAGGACCCTGGGACTAAACACCTCCCTCTGCACGGACTGGCGGGCGGCTCTGGCGGCTCCGATCTGGCTCTGGGCGCAGGCACAGGATTCACCAGGCTGGGGAGACATGCAGGAGGCCTGGCTCTGGGCGCAGGCACAGGACTCACCAGGCTGGGGAGACATGCAGGAGGCCTGGCTCTGGGCGCAGGCACAGGACTCACCAGGCTGGGGAGACATGCAGGAGGCCTGGTTCTGGGCGCAGGCACAGAACTCACCAGGCTGGAGAGACATGCAGGAGGCCTGGCTCTGGGAGCAGGCACAGGCTTCACCAGGCTGGGGAGACATGCAGGAAGCCTGGCTCTGGGCGCAGGCACAGGACTCACCAGGCTGGGGAGACATCCAGGAGGCCTGGTTCTGGGTGCAGGCACAGGATAGACCGGGTCCTGGAGAAGCACTGGGGGTCTGGTGCGCACGGCCTGCACAACCCGTCCTGGCTCGATGCCCACTCTCACCCGGCAGATGTTAGGTGCTGGGATGTAGCGCACCGGGCGCTCAATGCGTACTGGGGACACCGTGCGCTCTGCCGCATAACACGGTGCCTGACCAGTACCACGCTGCCTCCTGTAAGCACGGGACGTTGGCTCAGAATTCCTTCCTGACTCAGGCCAACTTATCGTGTGCCCCCCCAAAAAAATGTTTTGGGGCTGCCTCTCGTGCCTGCTGCGCTCCCTTGCCTCATACCACCGCCTCTCAGCTTTCGCCGCCTCCATGGCGATATTCCGCAGCTTGTCTCCATGGTCCCTTTCCGTCCAGAATTTCCTCCCAAGTCCACGAATCCTGAACCCTCTGCTCCTTGTTCCCACGCTGCTTGGTCCTCTTCTAGTGGGTAGATCTGTAACGGTTGTCGTGAACACAAGACCAAAATGCAGCGGGAATATGAATGCTCATCCTTTTAATTATTCAGAAAAGTGAACACTTACAAAATAAACAAAACAACGACTACACAGTTCCATAAGGCAAAGTAGCTATACAGAAAACATCTACCCACAAAACCCAAAGGAAAAACAGGCTGCCTAAGTATGACTCCCAATCAGCAACAACGATATACAGCTGTTCCTGATTGAGAGTCATACCCGGCCGAAACAAAGAAATCCCAAATATAGAAACACGGACATAGAATGCCCACCCAAATCACACCCTGACCAAACCTAAATAGAGACATAAAAAGGCTCTCTCAGGTCAGGGCGTGACAAGCACAGTTGTTAATATTCTTACGAGTCATAACCCCAGACTTTGAAATTACAGAGGAGCTTTCTTCAGTGCAGTCAATGAAGAGCACAACCACAGGGAAAGATTTATTGGAGGAGGTTAATAAGTGTGTGACAAAGCTGGGACTGAGTTTTGAAAAGTTATCCAGTGTGACCACTGATCGGTGTCCAAACTTGACCGGAAAAAATGTTGGCCTTTTGAAAAGAATACAAGATCAAGTAGCTGAGCTGAACCCAGATCAGAAAATTATTTTCCTAATGCATTGCATTATTCATCAGGTGCTCTGTAAATGTGTTCTGAATATGAGCCATGTTGTGGATACAGTCACTAAAGTGGTAAACTTCATAAGAGCAAAATCTTTAAACCACAGGCAGTTTGTCTCACTGTTGGAAGAGACAGAGTCGGATCATGCAGATCTCCCCTACCACACAAACGTGAGATGGCAGAGTTTGGGGAAGGTGCTTAAAAGGGTCTGGGACCTGAAGTCTGAGATTGCTGAGTTTTTGCAAATGAAAGGAAAATATGTGGATTTCCCTCAACTGCAAGATAAAGAATGGTTGGCTGATTCTGCCTTCACCGTGGACATCATGGCCCTCATGAATGAACTGAATTCCAAACTACAAGGGAAGGGCCTTTTGCACATCCGATGTACAGCCTTGTCAAAGCCTTCAAGGGAAAATTACTCCTCCTGACCCGCCAAGTAGAAGCCAAAATTCTCACCCACCTTCCGGCACTACTAGTCTGTTCCCTATCAGATGGCCAGCGGGAGAAGTATACATCACTGCTGTGTGCTTTGAACAGTGAGTTATCTCGTTGTTTTGAGTATTTCAAAGTGTTGGAAAGTGACATGCTGACATGTTTCCTCTCCTTTCACCTTCAACGTGGATAACACTCCCACTGACCTGCAACTTGAGCTTATCAATCTTCAGTCTGATGCAGTGATTGGAGAATTATTCAAAACAATGTCACTGACGAGGTTCTATGCATCTCTCGATGAACAAAACAGTCCAAAGATTAAGGGTCATGCTCAGAAGATGTTTGAACTGTTTGGGTCAACCTATGTATGTGAACAGACATATTCAGTGATGAAATATATAATTCAAAAGGCACTCGTACATCTGAGCTATCTTTTTTGCAGGTGCATGGTAATAGTTGAATAAAATGAGAAAAAAGAAGGAACCTGCACACCGCTCTTGATGGGATCACTGCTCTTTAATAAGCTTTACATATTGGCCTCACGGCCTTCGTCAGAGCTTTTGTGAATTTATTAAATTAGCACCCTTATGTAAACCTAGCCCCACCTAAATCCGTTCCACACATCAAATGGAATGGATGTTTAATCATCAGCTTTGCCAGCTGAATTTAAGAATCCACCACTTATTGAACATAGGAGAGGTCGCAATTTACGCGATAAATTGGTCCATGCCAACTGCCAGCCACAAAAGAAAATCAGCCAGGCTCTTTTACACCCTCATCCGAATGGTAGCTATAAACGCAGCGGTTGCTCAAAGTGCAGCAATATGATTAAGTGTGAATAGTTCTGTCACCCACATACAGGAAAACGGTTCCAAATAAATGACATTATTACGTGCTCCACCACCTGTCGTGTCCTGACCATAGAGAGCTTGTATTTTTCTATGGTAGAGTAGGTCAGGGCGTGACTGGGGGCTTTTGTCTAGTTTATTTATTTCTATGTTTGGTTCTAGTTTCTTTTTTTTTCTTTTTTTTGTCTAGTTTAAATGTTCTATGCTGTGTTCTAGGTTGGAGTTTTTGTATGATTCCCAATTAGAGGCAGCTGGTCATCGTTGTCTCTAATTGGGGATCATATTTAAGTTGTTGTTTTTCCCACTAGTGTTTGTGGGAGATTATTTTGAGTTTATGCATGTAGCACCTCTTTGTCACAGTTTGTTGTTTATGTTTATAGTATGTCTTGCATAGTTTCACATAGAAATAAAGATGTGGAACGATACGCACGCTGCACCTTGGTCTCCTTCATACGATGACCGTGACACCACCCATGTTATCTACATTATTAAATGTCCATGTGGGCTGTGCTATGTAGGTCAAACCTCTCGTTCTCTCAAACAGAGAATCTGTGAACATAAAAGTTCAATTAGGAGAAACGACCGGGATTATCCAGTCACAATACATTTTAATGACCTAAAACATGACATTTCTACCTTCAGATTTTGTGGCATAGAGAAAGTTAAGATATCAGACGGGGGGTGAAATAAATAATACTCTGATCAAAAGAGAGTGTTTTTGGATTTTCACCCTCCAGACATTATTTCCTAAAGGTCTTAATGATAAAATGCCTATGTATGTTATGTAAATTTGAACATGAATTATGCCCCTATTTCAGATTACTCTGCCGTCTTTCTTGCGCTGTACCCAATGATTTATGAAAACTTGCTTGGTAGGTCGATGTCCTCATTGTGGTTTAACAGATGTGTTTAATACGTTTTATGTACACACTTTATTCTAATATTTATTTAATGCATATTGTTATATTTGGTAGCACTTATTTGTTTTCCCTCAACTCCAACCCCATTCGATGCGTGGAACGGATGTGGGTGGGGCTAGGTCTAAACAAGGACTTCTCTGAAGCTGCGCGCCAGAGGTGGAAAGAACTTAACTCAGCAGTGAAAGCTGCCAGAAAGCATGGGATCATTGCTTACATCCGCTACGACAGGCTCATTGTCCACCCTCCCTCCCAAAAGCCTGGGAGGAGTGAGAGAGCCAAGCCTCAGGGTCTGTAACTTCAGCCCAACGTCACACACACACACACACACACACACACACACACACACACACACACACACACACATAAACTGACAATCACAAGTGCCTGATTGACTGACTCTATTAGCCAAACAATGTTTTTATGTTTATTTTATTTGTTTAATGTTTTCTCCATATTATGTCTATCTCTGATAAGCTACCAAGGAAAGGGCTAAGAATAGCCCATATTAATATACAGTATGTAGCCTTACAAATAAGGTTAATGAAATCAATAACTTGCTAACGTTGGATAACATTCATATACTGGCCATCTCTGAAAATCACTTGTTACGAAATATAACAAAAATATGAAATTATATTACCAAACAAAGATAAATGGCATAAAACACAATTGAAAAATACTTTGGATTACCTTAAATGATATCATGGGCCAAATACCCAATTCATCTCCATCGTTCAGTGAAATTGATGGGTCATTTATAACAAAACCTTTTGATATTGCCAATCATTTCAACTACTATTCACTAGTAGTGGAAAACCTCAAAAGTGAAATGACAACATTGAACAGTGAACCATTATATTGTTGTATAAAATATATAATTATGAAAGAGAGGACTGCTGATTTGAATTTAGTCAAGTTAGTGATAGGGGGATACCTAGTCAGTTGTAAAGGGGTTACCTAGTCAGTTGTAAAGGGGGATACCTAGTCAGTTGTACAACTGAATGCATTCAACTGAAATGTGTCTTCCACATTTAACCCAACCCCTCTGAATCAGAGGTCCGGGAGGCTGCTTTAATCCACGTCGTCAGCGCCCGGGGAGAAGTTGTTAGGGATTAACTGCCTTTATCAAGGGCAGAACAACAGATTTTTCCTGCCACCCCATTACTGTGGAGCGGTGGAAAAACTATTGTTATGCATCAATAATGATAAGCTACCAGGTATAGACAACCTTTATGGGAAACTATTGAGAATAATAGCAGACTGTATTGCCACCCCTATTTGCTATATATTTAACCAAAGCCTAAAGGAATGTGTGTGTCCACAGACACGGAAGGTAGCTAAAGCACCCTTTGCTGGCTCTAACAGCCTGATGGAGAGGATTGTGTTTGAACAAATACAATGCTATTTTTCAGAGAACAAGTTAACTACTGACTTTCAGCATGCATATAGAGAAGCGCACTCAATGTGTATAGCACTGACTCAGATGACTGATGATTGGTTAAAATAAAAGGATAATAAGATGATAGTTGGAGCTGTATTGTTAGATTTCAGTGCAGCCTTTGATATTATTGATCATAAATTGTTATTGAAAAAATGGCTATGGCTTTACATCACCTGCCATCACAGGGTTGGAGAGTTATTTATCCAATAGAACCCAGAGAGTGTTCTTTAATGGAAGCTTCACAAACATCAGATATGTACAGTGAGGTGTCCCTCAGGGCAGTTACCTTGGGCCGTCACTCTTCTCTATTTTTATAAATGATTTGTACAAAGCTAGAATGACTATGTATGCGGCGGATTCCACACCCTACATGTCAGCATCCAAAGCCAGTGAGCTCACTGAAATGCTAAATAAGGAGTTACAGTCCATCATTGTATTTGGTTCAAAACAATCTCTAAGACCTAAACCTCAACTGGAGTTGTACATAAAGGGTATGACCATTGAGCAAGTTGAGGAAGCTAAATTCCTAGATAAAAACATGAATGGTCAATTATCATGTTCTTAGTTGTTGTGCAGATAGGGAGGGTTATGTCAGTTATAAAAATATGTTCTGCATTTTTGACAGAAAGATCAACTGTACTAGTTGTTCAGGCTCTGGTCTTGTTCCTTGTTGATTATTGTCCGGTAATATGGTCAAGTGCAGCAAAGAAAGACCTAGCAAAGCTGCAGCTGGCTCAAAACAGAGCAGCATGCATAGCCCTTAACTGCACATACAGAATTAACATCAACAACATGTATGCCAGTCTTTCCTGGTTAAGGGTTGACGAGAGATTAACTGCATTTTTATGAGAAAAATTACTGTGACAAAAATTCCAGATTGTCTGCATAATCAAATAACATTCAGCTCAGACACCCATACATACCCCACAAGACATGTTACCAGTCCCCAACTCCAAAATGAATTTACAACAACGCACAGTTTTATACAGAGCCATGATCGCATGGGACTCTCTTCCATCTCCAATTACTCAAGCAAACAGCTCAATTATTTGTCAAACGGCAGTCAAGCATCGATCATCATGTCACCAGAATAAGACCCTCGATATTTATTGGAAAAGAGCATCAAACTCATACCATGCACTTTCACCACCCTGTGAAGTTCATTATAACCTGCAGTGCATTCGGAAAGTATTTAGACTCCTTGATTTTTTTCACATTTTGTTACGTTACAGCCTTATTCTAAAATTATTTCATTTGTTTTTCCCCCTCATCAATCTACACACAATACCTCATAATGACTAAGCAAAAACAGGTTTTTAGAAATTGTTGCAAACTTATAAAAAAATACAAAACTGAAATATCACATTTACATAAGTATTTAGACCCTTTACTCAGTACTTTGATGAAGCACCTTTGGCAGCGATTACAGCCTCGAGTCTTCTTGGGTATGACACTACAAGCTTGGCACACCTGTATTTGGGGAATTTCTTCCATTCATCTCTGCAGATTCTCTCAAGCTCACGCATCCCTGGGTCGCTCTTTTCAGTTCGCTGCAGCTAGAAAAAAAGATCACTCAAAATGGACAGTTTTAACTCTATCTCTTCTTTCAAAGACTCAATCATGGACACTCTTACTGACAGTTGTGGCTGATTTGCGTGATGTATTGTTGTCTCTACCTTCTTGCCCTTTGTGCTGTTGTCTGTGCCCAGTAATGTTTGTACCATGTTGTGTTGCTACCATGTTGTTGTTGTCGTCTTAGGTCTCTCTTTATGTAGTGTTGTGGTGTCTCTCTTGTCGTGATGTGTGTTTTGTCCTATGTTTAATTTTTAATTTTTAATCCCAGCCCCCGTCCCTAACGTAACAAAATGTGGAAAAGGTCAAGGGGTCTGAATACTTTCCAAATGCACTGTATCTAGTCACCAATGCATGCAATGTTTTATTCATCTAAAGCTTGATGAAGGCCAATCAAGTTGCATTTAACTGAGGCTCTTGTAGTTGATATGATTGACTATGATTGTTTTTTTTATCATCACCTCACGTGCTCTAAATATACTATTCTTGATACACATGAGAAACTGTTGAGCGTGAAAAACCCAGCAGCATTGCAGTTCTTGACACAAACCAGTGTGCCTAGAACCTACTACCGTACCCCATTCAAAGGAACTTCAATATTTTGTCTTGCCCATTCACCCTCTGAATGGCACACATACACAATCCATGTCTTAATCGTCTCAAGGCTTAAGAATCCTTCAGTAGCCTGTCTCCTCTGATCAGGTGAATTCAGGGGAAGGCTATGATCCCTTATTGATGTCACCTGTTAAATTCACTATAGATGAAGGGGAGGAGACCGATTTTAAAGAACGATTTTTAAGCCTTGAGACATGGATTGTGTCTGTGTGAGATTCAGCGGGTGAAGGGGCAAGACAAAATATTTAAGTTCCTTTGAATGGGGTACGGTAGTAGGTTCTAGGCACACTGGTTTGTGTCAAGAATTGCAACGCTGCTGGGTTTTTCACGCTCAACAGTTTCTCTTGTGTATCAAGAATAGTATATTTAGGGCACATGAGGTGATGATAAAAAAAATAACGTCATAGTCAATCATATCAACTACAAGAGCCTCAGTTAAATGCAACTTGATTGGCCTTCATCAAGCTTTAGATGAATAAAACATTGCATGCATTGGTGACTAGATACAGTGCATTCGGAAAGTATTCAGACCCCTTGACTTTATCCACATTTTGTTAGGTTAGTCTTATTCTAAAATTGATTAAATCGTTTTTCACAACACCCCATCATGACAAAGCAAAAACAGGTTTTAGAAATGTTTACAAATTTATAATTCTTAAAAAAATAAAAAAAACATTTGCATAAGTATTCAGACCCTTAACTCAGCACTTTGTTGAAGCACCTTTGGCAGCAATTACAGCCTTGTGTCTTCTTGGGTATGACACTACAAACTTGGCACACCTGTATTTGGGAAGTTTCTCCCATTATTCTCTGCAGATCCTCTCAAGCGCTGTCAGGTTGGCTGGGGTGCGTCGCTGCACAGCTATTTTCAGGTCTCTCCAGAGATATTAGATCGGGTTCAAGTCCGGGCTCTGGCTGGGCCACTCAAGGACATTCAGAGACTTGTCCCGAAGCCACTCCTGCGTTGTCTTGGCTGTGTGCTTAGGGTCATTGTCCTGTTGGAAGGTGAACCTTCGCCCCAGACTGAGGTCCCAAGCGCTCTGGAGCAGGATTCATCAAGTATCTCTCTGAACTTTGCTCCGTTCATCTTTCGACTCAAACCTGACTAGTCTCCCAGTCCCTGCAGCTGAAAAACATCCCCACAGAATGATGCTACCACCACCATGCTTCACCTTAGGGACGGTGCCAGGTTTCCTCCAGATGTCACCATTGGCATTCAGGCCAAAGTTCAATCTTGGTTTCATCAGACCAGAGAATCTTGTTTCTCATGGTCTGAGAGTCCTTTAGGTGCCTTTAGGCAAACTCCAAGTGGGTTGTCATGTGCCTTATACTGAGGAGTGGCTGCCGTCTGGCCACTAATAAAGGCCTGATTGGTGGAATGTTGCAGAGATGGTTGTCCTTCTGGAAGGTTCTCCCATCTTCACAGAGGAACTCTGGAGCTCTGTCAGAGTGACCATCGGGTTCTTGGTCACCTCCCTGAACAAGGCCCTTCTCCCCCGATTGCTCAGTTTGGCCGGGCGGCCAGCTCTATGAAGAGTCTTGGTGGTTCCAAACTTCTTCCGTTTAAGAATGATGGAAGTCACTGTGTTCTTGGGGACCTTCAATGCTGCAGACATTTTTTCGTACCCTTCCCCAGATCTGTGCCTCGACACAATCCTGTCTTGCAGCTCTACAGACAATTCCTTCGACCTCATTGCTTGGTTTTCGCTCTTACGTGCATTGTCAATTGTGGGACCTTATTTAGACAGGTGTGTGCCTTTCCAAATCATGTCCAATCAATTGAATTTACCACAGGTGGACTCCAATCAAGTTGTAGAAACATCTCAAGGATGATCAATGGAAACAGGATGCACCTGATCTCAATTTTAAGTCATAGCAAAGGGTCTGAATACTTAAGTAAATAAGGTATTTGTTTTATTTTTATAAATGTGCAACATTTTCTAGAAACCAGTTTTCGCTTTGTCATTATTGGGTATTGTGTGTACTGTAGATTGATAAGGAAATTGTTTAATATAATCATTTTTAGAATAAGGCTGTAACGTAACAAAATGTGTAAAAAGTCAAGGGGTCTGAATACTTTCCGAATGTATTGTAACTGTTAAACATTTCAATGGTTCCAATGTTTCATAAAAGTGCAATGAACACAGTCAAAGGGAAAAGAAATGTGCAGGCAATGACACCTCACAATGAACATGTGTTATCAACATTTATTCTGTTATACAAAGTCAGAAAAATGTACAATCTCTAGAATAGGAAAAAAACATGTTTCAGAAGGTTCATTTACAGTATATGAATGGGTCCACTTCAGCATAGCACAACAATTTTCTTAATGCTTGTCAAAACATGGAAAACAAAAGAAATGTATTTTCCCCTCAGAGTGGATATTGGCATCAAGCTCAGAGGTAATAATAATGGTAGGATTATTTCAGCTCCTGTGGACACTAACTGATATACAAAAGTAACTGATATTGCGAAAACTACTTTATAGAGCAATTCCATGGTAACGGAATTACACTGAGACTCTGATTTTTTTCACTTTATAATGTATGCCAAAACAAAACCATTGATTTCCTAAGTTTAACAAACCATACAACTATATGCACAATGACTACTTTGAACAATTTACACAGTAAATAAAATAAAAACACATTTACTGGAAAAACTGTGCAGATGCCAAGTTTGGTAACAGAATTACAGTATAACACAGTTTTATTCTGTTACCAAACTTTGGATCTGCACAGTTCTTTCTATAAATGTGTTTTTGTAAAATCCTCTGTGGAAATTGTTAAAAGGTGGTCCTTGTGCATAGAGTTACCATGGAATTAACAGATGTAATGTGGCAAATTTCAACATACTGATAAAAACATTTTATGTAGAGATGGAGGACATAGTTTCAGATGTCTTTCTGTCATCCTATAACTAATGAGCAGGGACTATTGTTGCTCAGAAATCCACGGACTGCTCTCTGTTAGACAGTGGTGGCTGCGTCGGGTGATGTATTGTTCTTATGTTGAAGTTGTAATTCAGTCATATTTTATTCACCTAAGAGTGGAATATACAAGGACTTCAGAAAGGATTCATTCTCCTTGACTTATACCACATTGTGTTGTGTTACAGCCTGAATTCAAAATGGATCAAATAAATCATTCTCACCCATCTACACACAATACCCTCTTACGACAAAGTGAAAACATGTTTTTAGAAAAAAAATCAAATTTACTGAAAATGAAATACACCCATATCTAATTTACATAAGTACTCACACCTCTTTGCTAGGACATTCAAAATTGAGCTCAGGTGCATCCAATTGACTATGTCTGGAGAAAACCATCCCTACCGTGAAGCATGGTGGCGGCAGCATCATGCTATGGGGATGCTTTTCAGTGGCAGGGACTGAGACACTGGTAAGGAATGATGGAACAATGAATGGAGCCAAATATAGGCAAATCCTTGATGAGAACCTGCTTCAGAGTGCAAATGACCTTAGACTGGGGCAAAGATTTACTTTCCAACAAGACAATGACCCCAAGCATACAGCCAAAGTAACACTGGAATGGCCTCAGAACAAGAATATGAAAGTCCTTGAGCGGCCCAGCCAATGCCCAGACTTGAATCCCATTAAATCTGTGGAAAGACTTGTTGTTCACCGCTACTCCCCATCTAACTTAAGAGCTTGAGAAAATCTGCAAGGAAGAAGGGGAGAAAATCCCCACATCAAGATGTGCAAAGCAGATAGACATACCGACAAAGGTGCTTCTACAAAGTATTGACTCAGGTGTGAATACTTATGTAAATAAGATTTCATTCTCAAAAAAAAAAAGTTTTCACTTTATCATTATGGGGCATTGTGTGTAGATGTATGAGGGGATTTTTTACTTTTATTTAAGCCATTATGAATTCAGGCTATAACACAACAAAATGTGGAATAAGTCAAGGGGTATGAATACTTTTGAGGGCACTGTACAATGTGCCTCTCAATCGTCTGTCTCCAGACCTCTCCCCAAACAGCACACTGTCATGTTTTCTCCCTCTTGTGATTGTTCTTCATGTTACTTTATCAGAGTTCTATCATTTAGAAAAATACTGCCAGTATCACACATTTAAAGTGCTTCCTTGGTGTGTGTTATTCCATGTACCTGATTGGGAAATACATTCTACTATGAGGACATCAGAATGGTCTCTCCCCTGAGTTCTCATGTGCACATTCAGATTGGTGCCAGCGCTGAATCCTTTTGTCTTTTATCTCCTGTGTGAATCCTCATGTGCACTGACAGATTACTGGCAATGCTGAATCCTTTGCCACAATCAGGGCAGCTATGTGGTTTCTCGCCTGTGTGGGTCCTCATGTGTATTTTTAGATGTCCACTCTGAGTGAATGATTTGCCACAATCAGGGCAGCAAAATGGCTTCTCCCCTGTGTGAATCCTAATGTGTCTATTCAGAGTGCTGCCGGTGCTGAATCCTTGGCCACAATAATGACAACCATATGGTTTCTCTCTTGTGTGGCTCCTCATGTGTCTTTTTAGATTACTGTTTAAGGTGAACCCTTTACCACAAACATGACAACAAAACCTATCTGCAATGTGAGTTTGGAAGTGATCTTTCATACTTTCTGTGGACTGAAAACATTTTCCACACACACCACAAATACCTTCTTCATCCTTTGTATGAATTTGCACGTGTTTAATTAATGAACCCATGTGATGAAAATACTTACCGCACACCTTACAACAAGGAGTAGCATGACCTTGACTGGGTGATTTCAGGAGGGACAACTGTGTAGATTTCTTACCCTTAGTATTGATACGGGACCTTTGTCCTTTTACCATCTCTATTCTCTTTGATTTGACTGACTTAAAACCTGATTGAGGTCCTCCAGTCTCCATACCACTGACACTTTGACTGTTTTCATTCTGAACTGCAGAACAGTCTGGATTTACAGCAGAGAAAGGCTGAGAGACACTGGTTGGTTCTGATTCCCTATAGTCCTCTCCATCAGGTTCTGCTTTGATCTTTTCAGTTGTAGTACTGGGTAGAGTGTCTCTCTCTCCGTTTCCCTCCTTTTGGGCTTGATAGAGATGTGAGGGCTGAGTTGGGTCTCCATCACGGTCACTTTTCACACAGACGGGATTGAATATGAATTCTATGGTATCTGCCTCAAGCCCTTGAATCTGCTCTTCCCCCTGACAGCTCCGGAGTTCCTCGTGCTCTTCTTTAATCTGTGTGGGTTCTGGGTCCTCCTGTCCCAGACTGGGGCTCCACTCCAGCTCACACTGCTGCTGCTCAGGGGGAACCTCCTCTTCAGAGACAGAGACAGAGAGAGTACGCTGCTGGAGGTCTGGAGGAAAGGAGAAAGGATGAAACAGAAAACTCAATGACATGTAGACCTACCTCCTGTCTGGTACGCCTGCAATAATTAACGTCTACTAATCTAAAATAAATAAACTTTAATCCTGAACAAAAATAACTACCTTTGACATCCAATGTCTTAAAAAATTAAGGTTGAGCTAGACAAACTTAACGAGTTAGCCGGGGGTTCCCAAAGTGGGTCCGACACTGCAGGGAGTCCGCGACCAGATCTCAAAATATAAATACAATTGTATTTATGAATATTGCTAGCAACAACAGATTACATGAATATTGGAGAAGGGATCAGTGGAAAAAGTTTAGTGGGTGCAATACAATGTAATATCATTCATCCACAATTTATGTTCTTAACCCTTAGATGCACAACATGGGCCTGGGTAGCCCAATAATGAACTAAAGGACCCTAATATTACTCCTTATAGTCCAAGGGCCTTATATGTTCTGCTTAGAGGCGAATTGGCTCAGGCAGCCAAAACAGCCAGATATTCCATCTAAATGTGAATATACATGGTCGTGACGATGACTGAAGAGAACTCTCTCTAGAGGTAATGCGGTCGGCATTTGATGGTGAGGCATTCCAGATAGAGAGAACAAACAAAATTCAGTTCCTGTACGTTAACCACAAACACACAATGAGTAGTTAATCATGAAACATACACCTCCACCTTTTTCCTCCAGAGTTCTTTCTTCCTGTCCGTGCAATGATGGAAAATGTTATGTTTGTGCTTTTCTAATAACCGTGACTGATTGAACGAACCCTCACTATTAGGATCTGCAATTCGGCAGTACACCCAGACCCTTGTTGAGAACGAAAGATATCTCAGTTTCAAGGTCTCAGCTTAGAGAAGAAGCCTCGTGAGGTATTGGTCTGTCACATGCATGACCCAGTATTGGTGGTCACATGAATGAAGCAAATGTTAATGATGAATGAATTATGAATAAGCTAAATCATGCATAAATAACTTGTCTGCAGTATATAAGAGAACTAACAGGACTGCCCCGTTAGAGCTCCTTACAGACGTTCACTATGGTGCATCAAGTTTGTTGGAACCTCTCCAGCACGCTGATAAACAATGATTCATTTAAGATTTACTTTGTGTCCCTGTGTAAGAATTTCCAGAACAATACCATTCCACTTCGCTCCAGCCATTACCACGAGCCTGTCCTCCCCAATTAAGTTGTCACCAATCTCCTGTGTAATTGAAGTAGTGCACTATATATACAAAAGTATGTGGACACTCCTTCAAATTAGTGGATTCGGCCATTTCAGCCACACCCGTTGCTGACAGGTGTATAACATTGAGCACACAGCCATGCAATCTCTATAGACAAACAAACATCGGCAGTAGAATGGCCTTACTGAAGAGCTCAGTGACTTTCAAGTCAGTTTGTCAAATTTCTGCCCTGCTACAGCTTTCCCGGTCAACTGTAAGTGCTGTTATTGTGAAGTGGCGCAACAATGGCTCAGCCACGAAGTGGTAGGCCACACAAGCTCACAGAACGGGACCGGCGAGTGCTGAAGTGTGTAGCGCGCAAAAATTGTCTGTCCTCAGGTTGCAACACTTACTACTAAGTTCCACACTGCCTCTGGAAGCAACGTCAGCACAAGAACTGTTTGTTGGGAGCTTCATGAAATGGGCCGAGCTGCCGCACACAAGCCTAAGATAACCATATGCAATGCCAAACGTCGGCTGGAATGGTGTAAAGCGTGACGAATCACGCTTCACCATCTGGCAGTCCGACTGGGTTTGGCGGATGCCCCTAAGTTCCAGTGCTTCCAACTTTGTGTCAACAGTTTGGGGGAGGTTCTTTCCTATTTCAGCATGACAATGTCCCCGTGCACAAAGCGAGGTCCATACAGAAGTGGTTTGTCGAGATCGGTGTGGAAGAACGTGACTGACCTCAACCCCATTGAACACCTTTGGGATGAATTACATTTACATTACATTTACGTCATTTAGCAGACGCTCTTATCCAGAGCGACTTACAAATTGGTGCATTCACCTTATGATATCCAGTGGAACAACCACTTTACAATAGTGCATCTAAATCTTTTAAGGGGGGGGGGGGTTAGAAGGATTACTTTATCCTATCCTAGGTATTCCTTAAAGAGGTGTGGTTTCAGGTGTCTCCGGAAGGTGGTGATTGACTCCGCTGTCCTGGCATCGTGAGGGAGCTTGTTCCACCATTGGGGTGCCAGAGCAGCGAACAGTTTTGACTGGGCTGAGCGGGAACTGTGCTTCCTCAGAGGTAGGGGGGCCAGCAGGCCAGAGGTGGATGAACGCAGTGCCCTTGTTTTGGTGTAGGGCCTGATCAGAGCCTGAAGGTATGGAGGTGCCGTTCCCTTCACAGCTCCGTAGGCAATCACCATGGTCTTGTAGCGGATGCGAGCTTCAACTGGAAGCCAGTGGAGAGAGCGGAGGAGCGGGGTGACGTGAGAGAACTTGGGAAGGTTGAACACCAGACGGGCTGCGGCGTTCTGGATGAGTTGTAGGGGTTTAATGGCACAGGCAGGGAGCCCAGCCAACAGCGAGTTGCAGTAATCCAGACGGGAGATGACAAGTGCCTGGATTAGGACCTGCGCCGCTTCCTGTGTGAGGCAGGGTCGTACTCTGCGAATGTTGTAGAGCATGAACCTACAGGATCGGGTCACCGCCTTGATGTTAGTGGAGAACGACAGGGTGTTGTCCAGGATCACGCCAAGGTTCTTAGCACTCTGGGAGGAGGACACAAGGGAGTTGTCAACCGTGATGGCGAGATCATGGAACGGGCAGTCCTTCCCCGGGAGGAAGAGCAGCTCCGTCTTGCCGAGGTTCAGCTTGAGGTGGTGATCCGTCATCCACACTGATATGTCTGACAGACATGCAGAGATGCGATTCGCCACCTGGTTATCAGAAGGGGGAAAGGAGAAGATTAATTGTGTGTCGTCTGCATAGCAATGATAGGAGAGACCATGTGAGGATATGACAGAGCCAAGTGACTTGGTGTATAGTGAGAATAGGAGAGGGCCTAGAACAGAGCCCTGGGGGACACCAGTGGTGAGAGCGCATGGTGCGGAGACAGATTCTCGCCACGCCACCTGGTAGGAGCGATCTGTCAGGTAGGACGCAATCCAAGCGTGGGCCGCGCCAGAGACGCCCAACTCGGAGAGGGTGGAGAGGAGGATCTGATGGTTCACAGTATCAAAGGCAGCAGATAGGTCTAGAAGGATGAGAGCAGAGGAGAGAGAGTTAGCTTTAGCAGTGCGGAGAGCCTCTGTGACACAGAGAAGAGCAGTCTCAGTTGAATGCCCAGTCTTGAAACCTGACTGATTAGGATCAAGAAGGTCATTCTGAGAGAGATAGCAGGAGAGCTGGCCAAGGACGGGACGTTCAAGAGTTTTGGAGAGAAAAGAAAGAAGGGATACTGGTCTGTAGTTGTTGACATCGGAGGGATCGAGTGTAGGTTTTTTCAGAAGGGGTGCAACTCTCGCTCTCTTGAAGACGGAAGGGACGTAGCCAGCGGTCAAGGACGAGTTGATGAGCGAGGTGAGGTAGGGGAGAAGGTCTCCGGAAATGGTCTGGAGAAGAGAGGAGGGGATAGGGTCAAGTGGGCAGGTTGTTGGGCGGCCGGCCGTCACAAGACGCGAGATTTCATCTGGAGAGAGGGGAGAAAGAGGTCAAAGCACAGGGTAGGGCAGTGTGAGCAGGACCAGCGGTGTCGTTTGACTTAGCAAACGAGGATCGGATATCGTCAACCTTCTTTTCAAAATGGTTGACGAAGTCATCCGCAGAGAGGGAGGAGGGGGGGGAGGGAGGAGAAGGTAGCAAAGAGCTTCCTAGGGTTAGAGGCAGATGCTTGGAATTTAGTGGTAGAAAGTGGCTTTAGCAGCAGAGACAGAAGAGGAGAATGTAGAGAGGAGGGAGTGAAAGGATGCCAGGTCCGCAGGGAGGCGAGTTTTCCTCCATTTCCGTTCGGCTGCCCGGAGCCCTGTTCTGTGAGCTCGTAGTGAGTCGTCGAGCCACGGAGCAGGAGGGGAGGACCGAGCCGGCCTGGAGGATAGGGGACAGAGAAAATCAAAGGATGCAGAAAGGGAGGAGAGGAGGGTTGAGGAGGCAGAATCAGGAGATAGGTTGGAGAAGGTTTGAGCAGAGGGAAGAGATGATAGGATGGAAGAGGAGAGAGTAGCGGGAGAGAGAGAGAGCGAAGGTTGGGACGGCCCAATACCATCCGAGTAGGGGCAGAGTGAGAAGTGTTGGATGAGAGTAAGAGGGAAAAGGATACAAGGTAGTGGTCGGAGACTTGGAGGGGAGTTGCAATGAGATTAGTGGAAGAACAGCATCTAGTAAAGATGAGGTCAAGCGTATTGCCTGCCTTGTGAGTAGGGGGGGAAGGTGGGAGGGTGAGGTCAAAAGAGGAGAGGAGTGGAAAGAAGGAGGCAGAGAGGAATGAGTCAAAGGTAGACGTGGGGAGGTTAAAGTCACCCAGAACTGTGAGAGGTGAGCCATCCTCAGGAAAGGAACTTATCAAGGCGTCAAGCTCATTGATGAACTCTCCAAGGGAACCTGGAGGGCGATAAATGATAAGGATGTTAACCTCTTGGGGCTAGGTGGGACGCTAGCGTGCCACCCGTGGTGCACTCCATCAACAGCAGGTGCATTTCAAGAGCGGCAAATTTGAATCCAAATAAATGTCAAAATTCAAATTTTTCAAAAATACAACTATGTTACACCATTTGAAAGATAAACATCTCCTTAATCTAACCACGTTTTACGATTTCAAAAAGGTTTTACGGCGAAAGCATAAATTTAGAGTATGTTAGGACAGTACATTTACAAGAGTTGTGTGTAATGTTTTGTCAAGTCAAAGACAGGGTCACCAAAACCATAAAACCAGCTAAAATGATGCACTAACCTTTTACAATCTCCATCAGATGACACTCCTAGGACATTATGTTAGACAATGCATGCATTTTTAGTTCTATCAAGTTCATTTTTATATCCAAAAACAGCGTTTTACTATGGCATTGATGTTGAGGAAATCGTTTCCCTCCAATAACCGGCAGTCAAGTCAGCGTCAGAAATTAAATAATTAAAATTAGAAAACATTGGTAAAATATTATATTGTCATTTAAAGAATTATAGATTTACATCTCTTGAACGCAATCAACTTGCCAGATTTAAAAATAACCTTACTGGGAAATCACACTTTGCAATAATCTGAGCACTGCGCCCAGAAAAATACGCGTTGCGATACAGACTAGACGTCATGTTGGGGAGATCTAAAATCGAAAATACTATGTAAATAATCCATTACCTTTGATTCTCTTCATCAGATGTCACTTCCAGGTATCACAGGTCCATAACGAATGTAGTTTTGTTCAAAAAAGCTCATCATTTATGTCCAAAAATCTCCGTCTCGTTAGCACATGATGTAAGCCAGCCGGACTTCTCGTCATGAACGAGGGGAAAAAATATATTTCCGTTCGTTCAAACATGTCAAACGTTGTATAGCATAAATCATTAGGGCCTTTTTTAACCAGAACATGAATAATATTCAAGGTGGACGAATGCATACTCTTTTATAACGTATTGGAACGAGGGTACCCAACATGAAGTAGCGCGCCAGGTGTCTAATGGGACATCACCGTTCCATGGCTCTTGTTCGGTCAGATCTCCCTCCAGAAGACTCAAAACACTTTGTAAAGGCTGGTGACATCTAGTGGAAGCAATAGGAAGTGCCAAAATATTCCTAAACCCCTGTGTTTTTCAATGGGATAGGTTTAAAGTCAATACAACACATCAGGTATCCACTTCCTGTCAGAAAATGTCTCAGGGTTTTGCCTGCCAAATGAGTTCTGTTATACTCACAGACACCATTCAAACAGTTTTGGAAACTTTAGAGTGTTTTCTATCCATATATAATAAGTATATGCATATTCTAGTTACTGGGTAGGATTAGTAACCAGATTAAATCGGGTACATTTTTTTTATCCAGACGTGCAAATGCTGCCCCCTAGACCCAACAGGTTAAGCTTGAAAGGGCTGGTAACTGTGACAGCATGGAATTCAAATGAGGAGATAGACAGATGGGTCAGGGGAGAAAGAGAGAATGTCCACTTGGGAGAGATGAGGATTCCAGTGCCACCACCCCGCTGGCTCGATGCTCACGTGGGCAGACGAAGAGAGAGCAGTAGGAGTAGCAGTGTTATCTGTGGTAATCCATGTTTCCGTCAGCGCCAGGAAGTCTAGGGACTGGAGGGTAGCATAGGCTGAGATGAACTCAGCCTTTTTGGCTGCAGACCGGCAGTTCCAGAGGCTGCCGGAGACCTGGAACTCCACGTGAGTCGTGCGCGCTGGGACCACCAGGTTAGAGTGGCAGCGGCCACGCGGTGTGAAGCGTTTGTATGGCCTGTGCAGAGGGGAGAGAACAGGGATAGACAGACACATAGTTGACAAGCTACAGAAGTGTTGTTTCTTGTATTATTGTCTCTTGTGTCTTTAGAGAACTGTTTCACTTTGATATCCTTTTTCTTCTGTCCTGATTTTCTCTTTTCTTCTGTTAACTAGATATTCTTTGTTGTTCTTCGTTAGCTAGCTAGCTTCTTCCAAAAGAGTCCCTAGCAACTGCTTAGCAACTGGTAAACAAGTCAGCTAGCTAAGATAACTACAATTTTATGAAAAATAGTTATTTTTCAAAAGCCTATCTTCTTTGTTTGTTGCTTGTTTTTTCTCCTATTCAGTCTTGCAGTTTTCTTTTGCTTTTTTCCGATGTACTTCACTCTAAAAACCATGTAAATTTCAATATTTGTAGGAGCTCATTTTTCAGCTGCTGCTGCTCAAATTGGAGTTCCGGAACAATTGAATTGGAATTGGAATGCCAACTGCGAGCCAGGCCTAATCATCAGTGCCCGACCTCACTAATGAATGGAAGCAAGTTCCCGCAGCAATGTTCCAACATTTTTTATTTTCTTTAACCTTTATTTAACTAGGCAAGTCAGTTAAGAACATATTCTTATTTACAATGACAGCCTACCCAGTCCAAACCTGGATGACACTCAGCCAATTGTGTGCCACCCTATGGGACTCTCAATCACAGCCGGATGTGATGAAGCCTGGATTCGAACCAGGGACTACAGTGATGCCTCTTGCAATGAGATGCAGTGCCTTACGCTGCAGCGCCACTCGGGAGCCCAACATCTAGTGGAAAGGCTTCCCAGAAGAGTGGAGGCTGTTATAGCAGCAAAGGGGGACCAACTCCATATTAACGCCCATGATTTTGGAATGAGATGTTCAATGAGCAGTTGTCCACATACTTTTGGTCATGTAGTGTATGTACATGTACGTAGGGGTAAAAATGACTAGGCAATCAATATAGATAAACAGAGTAGCAGCAGTGTATGTGAAGAATGTGAAAGTGTGTGTTTGTGGAGTGTCAGTTTAGTATATGTGAGTGTGCATAATCAGTGCAACAACAAAAAAAGGGGGTCAATGCAAATAGTCCGGGTAGCAATTTGTTTAGGAGCCTTTTGGTCCCAGACTTGGAGCTCCGGTACCGCTTGCCGTGCGGTAGCAGAGAGAACAGTCCATGACTTGGGTGGCTGGAGTCTTTGAACATTTTTAGGGCCTTCCTCTGACACCGCCTAATATATACAGTTGAAGTCGGAAGTTTACATACACTTAGGTTGGAGTCATTAAAACTCGTTTTTCAACCACTCCACAAATTTCTTGTTAACAAACTATAGTTTTAGCAAGTCGGTTAGGACATCTACTTTGTGCATGACACAAGTAATTTTTCCAACAATTGTTTACAGATTATCACTTATAATTCACTGTATCACAATTCTAGTGGGTCAGAAGTTTACATACACTAAGATGACTTTAAACGTTTGACCCAAGTTCAAAAAACAGATGGCAGTCGGGAGGAGGCAAGAGCAGGTGGGACCATTCTAGCTAATGAGAGGGCAGATACACATGAACAACAGGCACAACTGTTAAGCATAAGGTTAGCAGTATGGTTAAGGTTAGGTTTAAAATCACATTTTAAGAAGATACATTGTAGAAATAGGTGGGGTTTATGACTTTGTGGCTGTGGTAACTAGTGACAACTCTGATAGTTTTCTCTCAAAGTTGCTGAGATGTTGACGGTAGGTAGAGGCGGGAGGTCCTGTATAAACACAAACTCACTTCATTGACAACTTCCTTGAAACTACTCAGAGTGGTAACCTGCTCTGATTGGGCTGCAGTGTTGAGTAGTGTGAGGACAGGCAGGTTGGATAGGGGAGACTCGTTTGTAGAGACGATAGTGCTGTTAATGGGATTGGAGAGGATGGAAGTGGTGATAAGCGTTTGCTGGTTTCCCGCCCATGTAGGTGTAGAGGGTAATGAGAAGGCTGATGTGGTGGCTAAGAGTGCGGTGAGGCAAGAGGGGTAAATATTCAGGTCTCGCTGGGCCGCAGGGAAGTCAAGTCCTTGATCCGGGCAAAAGGGCCCGATCTTCGTTAAAGGGAGTGGGATGCTAGTAGTAAGGGTAGGCGTGCACCGGTCAGTAAAGGAAGAGGTGAGGAGTATGGGATGTAGGACAGAGGAAGTTGTGTGGAGTAGACTACGGTTTGGGCACACAGGTTTGAATGCCAAGTTGTGGATGATAGGGAGACATTAAACAAGTCTGTGTGATGAGCGTTTAGTGGAGGAAACGTGTTGATGTTTTGTGAACTGTATGAGATTGTGTGAAAGGGTTAGAGAGGCTGGACGGGGTTGGGTCTCTATTTCACCTTTTTAGAGGAACAGGACTTGTTGATGAAGAACATTTATGTAGGTAGGCCATGACTGTCCTCACACTCCAGTAGATGGTGGTGTATGCACATAAAAAAATTGATGCGATCCACCAACCCAATCTCAAAGTAAAAGACGACAACTTCCTTCGTGAAGCGCAAGAAGTATGAATGCCCTGACTTTTTCCGTAACACTGTAAATGCTGCACGTCCAATGCAGACGTCGGATTGACCATGCAGCTCCTTTAAGAGTACATCTTGGGTTATAGCAAAGATTAAGATACATCTCTCTGCCCTAACAATGGGAGTCGTTGTCCACAAACCGGCACTGCGGGCTGTCTAGCTCCCGCTTATCCATTCTTTGGATTGGTGGATACTAGAGGTCGACCGATTATGATTTTTCAGCGCCGATACCGATAATTGGAGGACCAAAAAAAAGACGATACAGATTAAAAAAATATATATTTAAATACTAAAAAAAAATATTCAAAAAAATAAATAAATAAATAAAAAAATAAATAAAAAAATAAAATAAATAAAAATAGGCCAATGTGTGTTATATATATATATATATATATATATAAAATAATGACAATTACAACAATACTGAATAAACACTTATTTTAACTTAATATAATACAGAAATAAAATCTATCTTGTCTCAAATAAATAATGAAAAATGCTCAATTTGGTTTAAATAATGCAAATACACAGTGTTGGAGAAGAAAGTAAAAGTGCAATATGTGCCATGTAAAAAAGCTAACGTTTAAGTTCCTTGCTCAGAACATATGAAAGCTGGTGGTTCAATATTCCCAGTTATGTTTTAGCTTGTAGTTATTATAGGAATTATGACACGTCAACTATTTCTCTCTACCATTTGTATTTCATATATCTTTGACTATGGTATGTTCTAATAGGCACTTTAGTATTGCCAGCCTAATCTCAGGAGTTGATAGGCTTGAAGTAATAAACAGCGCTGTGATTCAAGCATTGCTAAGAGCTGCTGGCAAACACAGTAAAGTTCGAATGAATGCTTACGAGCTTGCTGCTGCCTACCACTGCTCTATCAAATCATATACTTAATTATATTATACACAGAAATACGAGCCTTTGGTCATTAATATGGTAAAATCCGGAAACTATCATTTCGAAAAACAAAAGATTTAATCTTTCAGTGAAATAAGGAACCATTCCGTATTTTATCGAACAGGTGGCAACCCTAAGTCTAAATATTGCTGTTACACTGCACAACCTTCAATGTTTGTCAGAATTTTACATAATTATGACAAACTAGTTTGCAACGAGCCGGGCGGCCCAAACTGTTGCATATACCCTGACTCTGCGTGCAATGAACGCAAGAGAAGTGACACAATTTCCCTAGTTAATATTGACTGCTAACATGAATTTCTTAACTAAATATGCAGGTTTAAAAAAATATACCTCTGTGTATTGATTTTAAGAAAGGCATTGATGTTTATGGTTAGGTACATTCGTGCATCGATTGTGCCTTTGTTAAATCATCACCCGTTTGGCGAAGTAGGCTGTGATTCGATGATAAATTAACAGGCACCGCATTGATTAAATGCAACGCAGGACAAGCTAGTTAACCTAGTAATATCAACCATGTGTAGTTAACTAGTGATTGTGTGAAGATTGATATTTTTATAAGATAAGTTTAATGCTAGCTAGCAACTTAACTTGGCTCCTTCCTGCACTCGCGTAACAGCAGTTTCCTTGTGGAATGCAATGTAATCGGCATCCAAAAAAATGCAGATTACCAATTGTTATGAAAACTTGAAATCGGTCGACCTCTAGTGGATACATCTCATTACTGTAATCCTGTTTTGAATATTCAATGAGGGTTGTTGACATCAACCGCTTGTAGTCAATGGAGAGAGATGCTATGCTACTAGCCTCAACTATGAATATGCAAAGCCATCTCGAGACAACTCCAATAAGTGTCCTACTTATAAATCAGTACACTCGTAACAAATGAAGCATCATGAAACGTCATATAATCCTCAAGAAGCAAATAAGCCATACATTTTTTGTTGTTGACCAAATTCGACACTCTCATTGATCTCCATACAAAAAAAAACTTTGCTTAGATAAAAAAAGACCCGCATGTGAGAGTGGCAACACTGCTCAGTGTTATTGGAAGAGAGTGCCATATGTTCAGCATCACATACATCTTGGGGAAGAGGGTAGAAAAAATTTCTTAGAAAATCCTTGATGTTTCATAAAGACATTTTGAACCCACCTTTAATGTGATTTATGAAAGATTCATTTTTAACATGTGAACAAACTCAAGCAGAGACGTCTGGTCAATATGTTGTGAGGTTGCGTCAATTGTCGGATTCATGTGATTTCGGGTCAATGAGAGACGAAATGATCAGAGACAGAATTGTGATTGGCTGTGTAAGAATATTTTGAAGATAAATACACAACGCAGAGGACGAGAGTCAATAGAGTACTAATGATCAATGGAAAGTGTTTTTTTCTGTAATAGGGAATTATCAATGGAAATAGTTGGTTTTTCAGTTCAACATCTGTTAGGAATGTCAGTCCTGAACTCATAGCTACGTGTTGCACTTTCTCATTGGTCCAACCTGAAATAGGATACTTATTTGGCCATTGGCCCAGTTTAATTGCAAGTATTTCTAATTGGTCAACCACAGGCTAGGGCTGGGTTCTAAAACTAAAACATCCTGTCCCTTTGTTCTGTGGAGAGAATCACAAGAGAGAATCACTGAGGACAGGGGAGCATGAACATCTACCTCCCCGTATGATGCGTTATCTTTGAATAAATCCATTTTCCTCCCCTGGCAGTAAAGATAACAGAGTAAGAGCAAGTATCCTGCGCCAACCACAACTTACGCTGACTAAAGCCATAGATATAAGCAGAGCAAGCGGACAGACGTAGATCCAATTAAAAAAGATGAACACTGTCCCTGAATAGGCAGAATCTGTCAATTATGCCACTCAGAACAAATACAGAGACCATGTCGATAGAAAACGGAAACATAATTCATCGGACAGTGATCTAAGGCGGAAAAATACTAAAAATGGGTGCATGTACTGTGGATCAACACACGCAAGAGCCAAATGACCAGCATATGGGGTTATATGCAAATTCAGTGGAAAAAACAAATTTTGCTGAAGTGTACAGACAAAGACAAAGTAAGCCTGTCAATCTGCTAGAACAGGATACATGCAGTGATCATAATGATGAAGAAGCGGACATGCTAAACATGACAGATGTTAATTCTGTTCAAAGTGGCAAAGATAAATGGTTTACAAACTTAAAGCTTATCCTACTGACATGTGATAACTGTGATTATGATCCTAGCAGCAGTATCAAATGCCAGTTAGACAACTGTCAATATACTCAGCTAGAGACTTTATGCAAGTAATGCAGGATGGAGATGCAAAGCCAGAACCAAGCAAGGCAAGGCGAAGGCTGTACGGTGGCTTGGTTATTACACAAGTAGGGGAGTGTGAACTACAAGTCAATCATGATGGGGAAACATGTGCTAAAGTGGTGAAAACCTTGCAAAAGCCTCTCATTCAGCAGAAACTTGTGAAAAGCATAAGTTGCTACAGCTCAACCACCAACATGTCTTTCATCATGTTAGCACTAAAGAAAAACAAAAAGGTCCCATCAGACTTGAACACCTCAGAGGCAATACTGAAACAGTTTGAGGACGTTTTTGAAGGGTTGGGGGCTCTGCCAGGTGAGCTCCACCTGATGGTGGATGAATGTTAGACCAGTTCAACAGCTTCTCCGTCGAATCCCCATTCCACTGAAGGAAAAGATACTAAAGGCTGTTGATTCAATGGAGGAACAGGGTGTCATTACGAAGGTCATCAAACCTACTACGTGGATAAGCAACATGGTTGTGGTGGAAAAGCCTGGCAAAATAAGAGTCTGCCTCCATCCAAGTGCCCTGAACAAAGCTTTATGTAGGGCACATTACCAAATGCCATCGAAGAGATACTGCCAAGCCTGATAAAAGCTAAAATCTTTTTGGTTATGGATACAAAAATTGGGTACTGGCAGGTACGTTTGGATGAATAGAGCAGTTACCTTACCACATGGTAGATACCGGTGGACAAGGTTACCTTTTGGAGTGAAACCAGCTGCAGAGGAATATCAGCGAAGGCAACATGATGCACATCCTGGTATACGGCTGTGGTGGTACAATGGAAGAAGCAGTGCAGGACCATGACCACAACCTGACTCAGCTCCTACAAAGAACAAGGGAGATGAATCTAAAGCTGAATAAAGACAAAGTTAAGCTCAGACTCACCAGTATTACATACATGGGACATATTTTGACAGCTGAAGGCCTGAAGCCAGACCCCAAGAAGGTGGAGGCAGTAGAGCAAATGCCACCATCTACAGATGCAAAAGCAGTGCAGTGAGTGCTTGGTTTTGTAAATTACTTAGCCAAATTCCTACCTCATCTGTCTGACGTATGCGAGCCATTGCGTCGGCTGACCAATAAAGATGTGTTGTGGGCATGGCTTGCTTCAACATGATGATGCATTGGAGCAAATTAATAAATTGGTAAGCAACCAACCAATACTGAGGTACTATGACCTCTGAAGAAGTGACCCTACAATGTGATGCAAGTGACAAAGGCCTAGGGGCAGCGCTCCTGCAGAAGGGGCAGCCCATTGCATTTGCTTCAAGGACATTGATACCCACGGAATAAGGATATTCCCAAATTGAAAAGAAGTGCCTAGCCATAGTGTTCGCCTGTGACCGTTTTGATCAATACCTTCAAGGTAGGCACTCTATCACAGTGCGCACTGATCACAAGCTGCTTGAGGTCATCTTCAAAAAACCTATTCTGTCTGCCCCTAAAGCTCCAGCGTTATCAACTACAGGTAGTATACAAAAAAAGGAACATCGCTTCACATTGCAGATTTCTTGTCTCGAGCAGCACTACAAACAACTAGTCACCCGCGATATCGGACAAATGAGACAGTATATGCTGTACAGGCGGAGTTTGAAGATGTGAACCATGCTACTGATCAAAACATCTCCCCGCAGACACAGGATGCTATTAGAACTCATTCAGCAGAGGACAAGACTTCTCGAATGTTTCAGTCTTTTATCCTAAGAGGCTGGCCCGGACACAAGAAAGAGTACGCCAATCCTGGTGAGGGACTACTGGACATACAGAGACGAACTCACAATGCAGCAAGAGGTCATCTACAAAGGCGACAGGGTGGTAGTGCCAGAAACTCTACGCCCGATGATTCTCACTCATATCCATGCAGGGCACTCAGGGGTCGAAGCCAGTCTCAGGAAAGTCAGACTCAGTATGACCCAAGAAATTAAAAAATGTGTGGCTGTGTGCAGAATATGTAATGCTAATCTACCTAAACAGCAAAAAGAAATGCTGCAGCCACATGACATACCAACACATCCTTGGTTTAAAGTGGGAATGGATCTGTTCACAGTAAAGAATGTTCCTTTTCTGATTATAGTCGACCACTATTCAGATTTTTGGGAGGTGAAGAAAGTGATTGACACAACAGCCGCTTGCATCATCGACTGTTGTAAGCAGCAGTTTAGCAGATATGGCATACCTGACAGTGGTGTAGTTACGGATAATGGCCCACAGTTTGAGTCAAGACTGCTTTGTTTGCAGAAGCCTGGGAGTTGCATCATGTGACCTCTTCACCATACCACAGTCAGAGTAATGGTAAGGCGGAGTCAGCAGTGAAAACTCTCATCACAAAGGCACAGATGTGTGGCAAGCCATTTTTGCGTGGAGAAATACTCCCACAGAGGGCTTTGGCAGCAGTCCTGTAGAGCACTTCATGTCTAGACGCACACGCTCTCTGTTGCCAACAACTCCCAAGCTCCTCGCACCAAAAGTCATTGGGGATGTTCAGGCACACAAACGTGCATGTCAGAACAAGTCAAAACATTACTATGACCAGCATGCAAAAAAATCTGCCTGTAATAAAACAAGGCCAAGTTGTCAGAGTGCTCCTGTCACCTCGCGCCAGGGATGCCACATGGAGTCTTGGCACATGCATAGGGCACATCAGCTCAAGGTCATATGAAGTGGAAGTAAAGGGCCGAAAGTATCGAAGAAACCATAAGGACATACACCCAGTCCAGGAGAGCATAGGGCACAGGAGGGCCACATGGGAAGACTGGGAATATCCTCAGGATGGTGTGGGCAGGACACATAATGAGGAGACGGGGAAGACCCCACCTGGGCAGTTCTCTGCCGACCGTGCCTCCACAATTTCAGGAGGCTGTGGAAGAGCCAGGAGAGGACCTGAGGATCCCAGAGGTGCCCAACGTCCCAGAGGTGCCCAACGTCCCAGAGGTGCCCAATATGGTACCAGTACAACACACTAGGACAAGGGCTAACGTAAGACCGCCATGCAGTATGGTGACTATGTCCTTTAGAGATAAACAATTATTTTTTAAATCTTATATAAACATTTATAAAAAAAAGAGTGTTGATAATGTAAATAGGTATTTTCACTGTGATTTTAAAATGGTATGAAGTGCTCGACCTAATTATATATGAAAAGGAAGATGTTAAGATAATGGGCGAAATGCCAACCCAGAGATGGCGCTTGTGGGGCCCCTATCGAGGATATATAAAACAGCTGCATTATGAGTGTCTGATTAGGATGTTGTGACCTGTAACGTGTTATAACAGAGCAAAGGATTATGCTTGAACTTTACCAAACTCTCCGACGTGAGTTATACACATAAAAACAGTGGGCGAAACAACGAAAAAACGCCACCTGCTGGAGGTGCTATAGATAGCCTACCTGCTCTGGGCATGTTTATCTCAGGTTGAAGAACAATGTCGAGCAGCCTCTGTAGACGGACAACTTCCTCCTGATACTCTGCTACCGTTTTTTCAACGACCCCGAATATCTCCTCAGCAGCAGCTGTTAATCTCTCGTTCAGAAAAACCCTCAACAACCGTATTTGAGACATGTTTAGACAATTCAAGTTGATAAACTAGCTGTGTTGCTTTATATATCCATACCGCTACGAAGCAGACAAGAATAACTATGTACTTCCGAGTTACGAATCGTTGAAATCCTTCAGAATAAGAGTACCGTCCTAAATACGTTGTAAATTAATAATTAGGGCGAAAATGATGGAGAATGTTCACAATTATCGATCTGTTTTATACCAGTTAGCACACCGAATAATTAAAAGTATTTCCATAAGAAACGATGTGATTTTACCCATTTCATATGTATATACTGTATTCTAGTCAAACCCATCCTATTCGACTATTGCTGAACATACTGTACACTATTTTATCCTATGTATTCTTTAGATATACTACATATTCTATCCACATACTCTCCATAATCTTTATACATCCCATCACATATATGTATATACATATTTATACTCCGGACTCCGACATTGCTCATCCTAATATTTCTTAATTCCACTCTTTTACTTTTAGATTTGTGTGTATTGTTGTGTATTGTTAGATATTACTGCACCGTTGGAGCTAGGAACACAAGCATTTTCCATACACCTGTAATAACATCTGCTTACTATGTGTATGTGACCAATACAATTTTATTTATTTATTATTTTTTCAAACCTAAATCGACAATGTTTTTTGTTTGTGTATGTATCATTTATTGCACTGTACACTGTACATAATTCCTGTACGTTGGGTCACAGTAAAAGGGGGGTCCATTCTACTCGGAAGTACTTGTAGTTTCCAAATCCACACCCAGAGTTTACACTCAGAGGATACACATTTTGTGACACATCATACAGAAAATTGTGCATGGTGCAATATGTATGGCCAATATGAAAAAACGATTGGATTTAAACTGATTGGCCGCAAAATGAGCAGTGATGCTCATCTGGGATTTGGAAACTAGAGGTGCTCATGAATAAAATGGACCCCCTCTTTTACTGCGACACTATATGCATGTCAATATGTACAGTATGTCCAATATGAAAAACTTACTGAACATTGTGCAATATGAATGGGCTAAATAAAAATGGTATTTAAATGGGATTCTAAGGTTGATTAAAATAATAATAATAATAGTGATAATAATGATGTTGATAATAATATTATTAACATTGTTATTACTATTATTATTCATAGTAGCCTTATAAATCATGTTTTGTTATTTGTATTAATGTTGTTACCATAACTATCTGGTTGTATATATTATTGTATTGTATAGATTATACTATTATTTGTATTATTGTTTCATTTACACCTGCACTGTTGGAGCTCAGAGCTTTGTTCTTTTTTTTATTCATTAACTATTACTTTCAATAATAGTATTTGTGCTATTAAGGCTAATATCTATTTTTATTTTTTGATATTTTTAAACAAAATTCTAAGTCTGCTAACATAAATAAAATGCAGTGGTGTAAAGTACTTAAGTAAAAATACTTTCAAGTACTACTTAAGTCGTTTTTTCGGGGTACCTGTACTTTACTGTTTATATTTTTGACTACTTTTACTTCACTACATTACTAAAGAAATCAATGTACTTTTTCTCCATACATTTTCCCTGACACCCAAAAGTATTCGTTCCATTTCGAATGCTAAGCAGGACAGGAAAATGGTCAATTCACACATTTATCAAGAGAACATCCCTGGTCATCCCTATTGCCTCTGATCTTGCGGAAAAACATGAAAATCATGCCGTCTGCATTGCTTAATATAAGGAATGTGAAATGATTTATACTTTTACTTTTGATACTTAAATATATTTAAAACCAAATACTTTTACTCAAGTAGTATTTTACTGGGTGACTTTTACTTTCGTCATTTTCCATTAAGGTATCTTTACTTTTGCTCAAGCATGACAATTGGGCACTTTTTCCACCACTGATAAAATGTTACACATTTTGGATGACTTTTTACCATCTTCATTGCGGTACGATTATTTTGAAGGATAATCGCCAAGGTCACGATTTTATTCTTGTTAGGTCTTGCTTATTCTTGCTGGCTTCTCAGAGATCATGTCTGTGCGGCAACAACAGTATCCGGTAGAAGAAATGGGCGGGGTTTATGACTTTGTAACCTAACGTAAGAGGCGTAGACAGACTTTGTGTTTGTGGTAAATGAACTAGTGACGGGGTTTCTCACTGGGTCGCGACCTTACTATCGCTCAATGGTCCCGACCGCCCTGACTATTCTCAGAAGCCTAACTGACCTTTTCACACTACACTCCAGCAGGTGGCGATAGGGAAAATGTGTTTACTCCTGCACCACCAAGAGCGCGCATTGCAGCAACCCTGGTGTTCAGGTAGCAAAATTAAGACTTCCTGTTTTCCGAATTTGCCATCAAAATAAAAGTCTGTAGTAAAACGCTATGTGTATAATCCAAAATCAATATTTTTTTGCAACTTTTCATAGTGCACAATAGTGCACAATGTAAAGAAAACAACATTCTCAGCTAAAGACAATTACTACTTTATATAAAATAAATCCTATTATAAGGTGGAGCACATTGATAAATGGTTGTAGTTTAAGAAAACTCATGTAAAGAAGATAACATTCTACAGACCCGATTGATCTAGCACTAGAGTCTATATGGTGTATTTCCTGGATAACCGTGGTCTAAATAGCCAGCAGCCCTTTCTACTCCACCCATTTCATTGGTCCCAATGCAATACACTGTAGGCCTATAAATTACATATTGTCTTACAGAGAAAAAAACATTGTATGTGCTGATGTAAAAGTGGGATTGGGAATTGGGAATACTCAGAATCTATATGGTGTCATTTCATGGGGCCTTTTGCTGTGGTCAAACAGATTAAAATGGGGTGCCTGGTCACTATACGGTACAAATATAGAACTATACAGGAAAACTATTATTTGTGCCAATGTAAGAATGGGCTGGGAAGTGCTTAGTAAGATCTGTAGAATCTATATATGGTATTATTTCATGGGGGACGGATGTCTATATGCCCAGGAAACACTTTCTACTCCACCCACTCCATTGGTCTCAATGCAATACAGTGTGGTTAGGATTACTCACTAGGACAGGGATCATTAACTAGATTCAGCCACAGGACAATGTTTTGAAATTTATTTAACTAGACAAGTCAGTTAAGAACAAATTCCTATCTTCAATGACAGCCTAGGAACAGTGGGTTAACTGCCTCGTTCAGCGGCAGAACAACAGCTCAGGGATTCGATCTTGCAACCTTTTGGTTATTAGTCCAACGCTCTAACCACTAGTCTACCCTGCCGCCCCAGGGATGGTTGGGGGGACCCTGCACTAGGGTCTGTAGAATCTACAGTGAGCTCCAAAAGTATTGGGACAGTGACACATTTGTTGTTGTTTTGGCTGTGTACTCCAGCACTTTGAAATGGTACAATGACTATGATGTTAAAGTGCACACTGTCAGATTTAATTTGAGGGTATTTTCCATATCAGGTGAACCGTTTGGAAATTACAGCAGTACATAGAACCTCCATTTTAGCGGACCAAATGTATTTGGACAAATTCACTTATGTGTATTAAAATAGTCAAAAGTTTAGTATTTGGTCCCATATTCCTAGTACGCAATGATTACATCAAGCTTGTGAATCTACAAACTTGTTGGATACATTTGCTGTTTGTTTTGGTTGTGTTTCAGATTATTTTGTGACCAATAGACATAAATGGTAAATCATGTATTTTGTGATTTTGGACTCACTTTTATTGTAAATAAGAATATGATATGTTTCTAAACACTTACAGATAGTCCTGAATGAATCATGAATAATGGTGAGTGTGAGGTGCACAAATATCATATCCTCCCCAAAATGCTAACCTCCCATGTTATTGTTATGGTGAGAGGTTAGCGTGTCTTGGGGGTATGATATTTGTGCGTCTGTAACGTTCTTACAACAACAACAAAAAAGTACTTCCTTTACGAGTTTTTTCACTGCTGGGATGGTGTAAATAAATCTAGGCTACACTAATATTATACACACTGCAATGGATATCTCAATCATGAGCCCTGGCCTGTCCTTTCTTTTTGTCACTCAGACTGCTTTTCAACAGACACTGGAAGACAAATTCACCTTTCAGCAGGACAACAACCTATAACACAAGGCCAAATATACACTAGAGTTGTTTACCAAGATGACATCGAATGTTCCTGAGAGGCCTAGTTAAAGTTTCGACCTAAATTGTATTGAAAATCTATGGCAAGACTTTAAAATGTCTGTCTAGCAATGATAAAGAACAAACTTGACAGAGCTTGGCTAATTTAAAAAAAATAATGTGCAAATATTGTACAATGCAGGTGTGAAAAGCACTTAGAGACTTACCCAGAAAGACAGCTGTAATCGCTGCCAAAGGTGATTCTAACATGTATTGACTCAGGGGTGTGAATACTTATGTAAATATAATATTTCTGTATTTCATTTTCAATACATTTTCAAACATTTCTGAAAACATTTCTTCACTTTGTCATAATGGGATGTGTAGGTGGGTGAGAAAAATAAATACATGTAATCCATTTTGAATTCAGGCTGTAACACAACAAAATGTGGAATAAGTAAAGGAGTATGAATACTTTCTGAAGCACAGACCCTAATGAGTATTCCCTACAATACTTTTACTGCGGCACCCAGAATAGTTTTTGCTCTATAAGCCAATATGTATTCCATATACAGTGATTCGCATTGGCGCTGATGGAATGGGTGGAGTAAAAGGCCAGCAACACTCTGTATTATTCAGAGCCCCATGAAATGACACCATATGTAAACTCAGCAAAAAAATAAACGTCCTCTCACTGTCAACTGTGTTTATTTTCAGCAAACTTAACATGTGTAAATATTTCTATGAACATAATAAGATTCAACAACTGAGACATAAACTGAACAAGTTCCACAGACATGTGAATAACAGAAATGGAATAACAGAAATGGAATAATGTGTCCCTGAACAAAGGGGGGGGGATCAAAATCAAAAGTAACAGTCAGTATCTGGTGTGGCCACCAGCTGCATTAAGTACTGCAGTGCATCTCCTCCTCATGGACTGCACCAGATTTGCCAGTTCTTGCTGTGAGATGTTACCCCACTCTTCCACCAAGGGACCTGCAAGTTCCCGGACATTTCTGGGGAGAATGGCCCTCACCCTCCGATCCAACAGGTCCCAGACGTGCTCAACGGGATTGAGATCCGGACTCTTCGCTAGCCATGGCAGAACACTGACATTCCTGTCTTGCAGGAAATCACGCACAGAACAAGCAGTATGGCTGGTGCTGTTGTCATGCTGGAGGGTCATGTCAGGATGAGCCTGCAGGAAGGGTACCACATGAGGGAGGAGGATGTCTTCCCTGTAATGAACAGCGTTGAGATTGCCTGCAATGACAACAAGCTCAGTCCGATGATGCTGTGACACACTGCCCCAGACCATGACAGACCCTCCACCTCCAAATTGATCCTGCTCCAGAGTACAGGCCTGGGTGTAACGCTCATTCCTTCGACGATAAACGTGAATTCGACCATCACCCCTGGTGAGACAAAACCGCGACTCGTCAGTGAAGAGCACTTTTTGCAAGTCCTGTCTGGTCCAGCGACGGTGGGTTGGTGCCCATAGCCGACGTTGTTGCCGGTGATGTCTGGTGGCCTTACAAAAGGCCTACAAGCCCTCAGTCTAGACTCTCTCAGCCTATTGCGGACAGTCTGAGCACTGATGAAGGGATTGTGCGTTCCTGGTGTAACTCGGGCAGTTGTTGTTGCCATCCTGTACTTGTCCCACAGGTGTGATGTTCGGATGTACTGATCCTGTGCAGGTGTTGTTACATGTGATCTGCCACTGCGAGGACAATCAGCTGTCCGTACTGTCTCCCTGTAGCGCTGTCTTAGGTGTCTCACAGTACGGACATTGCAATTTATTGCCCTGGCCACATCTGCAGTCCTCATGCCTCCTTGCAGCATGCCTAAGGCATGTTCACGCAGATGAGCAGGGGCCCTGGGCATCTTTCTTTTGGTGTTTTTCAGAGTCAGTAGAAAGGCCTCTTTAGTGTCCTAAGTTGTCATAACTGTGACCTTATTTGCCTACCGTCTGTAAGCTGTTAGTGTCTTAATGACCGTTCCACAGGTGCATGTTCATTAATTGTTTATGGTTCATTGAACAAGCATGGGAAACAGTGTTTAAACCCTTTATAATGAAGATCAGTGAAGTTATTTGGATTTTTACAAATTATCTTTGAAAGACAGGGTCCTGAAAAAGGGACGTTTCTTTTTTTTGCTGAGTTTATATTCTACAGACCCTACTGAGTATTACCTACAATATTTTTTACTGTGGAACTGTGGAACCCAGAATAGTTGCTCTATAAGCTAATATGCATTCCATGTACAGTGATTTGACTTTGGAACATGTTTTAAAACCCAATTTTAATGCACATGTGACTTAAATATGAACAAATATGAATCATTGTTAATGTTTAGACAATTATTTTTCATATGTCATTCATAATCACAGGTTATTGACACGTTTCTACTATTACGTGGGAGACTTTTATTTTGAGAAATTCCGTGACCCAGAAGTACTTTTCAAGTGTTGCTGACGAGACGCTGATAACCAACCGGATGCTTTTGTCTTTCATGCCGTGCCACGTGATGAAAACAACACAGCTTGCTATCTAGTATATACTCCACTTGCATTATCTAAAAATGTTTAAAATACAATTGTTGAGGGTTTTTCTCAACGAGAGATTAACAGCTGCTGCCGAAGAGATATTCGGGGTCGTTGAAAAAACGGTAGCAGAGTATCAGGAGGAAGTTGTCCGTCTACAGAGGCTGCTCGACATTGTTCTTCAACCTGAGCCTGATATAACGTTAAAGCTACACAGAGCAGGTTTGTTAGCTACTCAATACGTCTTTCTAATTAAGGGGCGCAATAGCGACATAGATATGGAGGTAAATCATTGACATAATGATGAGTGTGTAGAATAGATGTATAGTTGTAAACACAATTTGAAAGTGTAACTGATGAGTTGTCAACATTAAGTAATAGTCTGTACAGTAGTTGTAAACACGTTCTCAAACGTGTAACTGATGAGTTGTGAACATGGGGGGGAAATGTGGTTGTAATGGCATTTGCAACCAATGATTCGCAAACGTGTAACTTAATATTTGCAAGCAATAATTGCATCTGTACACCTGCACGCTCAGAATTTTGGCAGAGAGAGAGAGAGAGAGAGAGACAGACAGACAGACCTGTTTCTTCTAACCAATCAGATGAGGTTTTTGATAGACCAGCATACTCTACACTGGTTGGTTGGTGACAGCTCACACGGGCTGTGTTGTCAGGCGCAACCACCTGTCAATCACGACGTGCATTACTAGGTTACCACTGAGACTGCTTGTACAATGTCCACCAAAGAAGCACAGCTGTTAGTTGTCATGGTCGGTAAGTTTAAATGTATTTCTTTTATGGATAGGTAACAAGCTATTTTCTACTTTGTAATACGTGTTTGAAAGCAATTGTCCAAGTCATTGTTGTTAAAGAGTTTAACTCTTAAGTTGTAGTCTGATGGTAGCTTCTGAAATCAAACTATTTTTAAACTTGATTCTGTATGGAGCCACAGCTAGCTAGCATAATCATTAGAAAATGAATCATTCACCTGCTAAAACCTTGCAACTGACATAAATCCCATGATTTATTGATCACCCAGTTAGATCTGGAGTTTTAGTAGAAGTCAGACTGAAGGTAGAAAATAATTTGTTAAATATGTAGGGATCGATGTCCCGTCTACGGGACAGTTGTTACTCAATAAGCATAATCTGTCAACAACAACAGTTTTTAGCGAGGAAAAAAAAATGTTGGTACATATGTGTGTTATATGGGCAGGAAGCTTAAGTTCTTGAGGAATTGCAATTCCTAACTACATTGTCCAATTTACAGTAGCTATTACAGCGAAAAAATGCCATGCTATTGTTTGAGGAGAGTGCAGAACAACAAAACACTTTTCACCGTGACAGGTTTGATACATTCACATATGAAGGTAAAATATTTACTTACATTCCGAAATCTTGCTCTGATTTGTCATCCCAAGGGTCCCAGAGATAACATGTAGTGTCGTTTTGTTAGATAAAATCCTTTTTCATACCCTAAAACGGTCCATATAGTATGCACGATCAATTTTGAATTTCCACTTGTTCAACTTGCAAAGAAAGAAATCTGTGAAAATGTAATGCTAAACGTTGTTTCAACCAGTCAAATTCCATTCGTATTTATTCCTCACACGCGAAAAAGTAACCAACCTTTGCTAGATCAGTCTGCATTCAGTCAATCCACTGGGAAACCAATTTTAGCTAGGAAGACATCCGTGCGCGCCGACGACACGGGCTGTGTTCACTTGATTGACTGTATCTTTGTCAAATGACCACCTATTGTTTTGAAACCAAGCTAGCTAGATAGCCAATGAGCTGTGCTTTACGAGAGTATGTGGAATCCCTTCGTCCGTTGCACGATCTTTCAGCTAACTAATGCGCCAGGAGGCTAGTTCTGTTTGGACATTTATGCAAGAATATGTTGAAGCGGGTTACGCATATCTATGAGTTATGAAAACGAAGTGTTTTGCAAATGTTGAACTTACAATATGGCTACTAATACTGGAAAAGCTAAATGAAAGTCCAGGTATACAGATTTTGGACGATATTCTAGCAGAAATCTACCGGGAAAGTGTCATAGACAACAGCTAAAGGAGAGGACGCTAACATTACCTTAGACTGGTAAGTGAAATACGAGTCTTTTATATTGATATTGTAAATCCGAAAGCCACAACATGTCAAAGTCAACATACAATACACATTTGGGCTCCCGACTGGCGCAGTGGTCTAACACACTGCAGTACCTGGTTCGAATCCAGGCTGCATCACATACGGCCGTGATTGGGAGTCCCATAGGGCGGCGCACAATTGGCCCAGCGTCGTCCGGGTTTGGCGGGATAGGCGTCATTGTAAATAAGAATTTGTCCTGACTTGCCTAGTTAAATAAAGGTTAATTTAAAAATAATTGGTTCACACACTTCACCACAGTGTTCCCCACTCTATATAATATATGTTTATAGATGTGTTGTTGTTTATTTGATGTATTGCTAAAATAAAGGTTCAATAAAATAAGTAATAAACTTGAGTTCTTACTGATTTTTTTTTAATATTTTTTTTTGTGGTAAAGACTTACTTCAAAGAGACCACAATCAAGTCCTCCATCCCCCACTTAGTCTGATTGCTGCTCTCTCTGGCTCCACAACAAACCCCCGCCTGGCCATCTAGAGGTGGGAATACCCAGCCAGCCTACAAGTAAGTGCTTTACAGCAGAAAGGGACTTGGGACCAGCAGCACAATCTCATGTAGAGCGTGTTCTAAATTCTGTAACTGTAAATAGTGTGTACTATTTTAGAACTTTTATTTATTATTTTACTTTGTGTGGTGTGTTCACTTATGACATTAGATCAGTGTTGGCTGCTAATTTGGCCCTTAAATATTTCACTTCTGTGTTTGGAGACATTGGATCAGCGTTCTTGTCGCGTCTCCTGTTAGTACATTTTATGTAGGGAAGCTAATGATCCATAATGTATGACATTCCTGGGAGTGTGTAAACTTGTATATTTTATTAGCATAGCATTTTTGTATGTTCTCTATAGTTATGTTCTTAAAAATGTATCGATTTACCAATCCGGCCACTTGGGTACATTTGGGCAAATCGTGAAGGACACCTGGGTGACATCATACTAAATGTCATGGGGCTGCAGGTAGCCTAGTGGTTAGACCGTTAGACTTGTAACCGAAAGGTTGCAAGATCGAATCCCCGAGCTGACAAGGTAAAAATCTGCCCTGAACAAGGCAGTTAACCCACTGTTCCTAGGCCGTCATTTGAAAATAAGAATTTGTTCTTAACTGACTTGCCTAGGTAAAATAAAAAAAATACATGTAGCTTCCTCATTCTTGAAGTTATCAGTCTGAAACTTTGCACATACACTGTTGCCCTCTTGTGGGCACCATCTAAATTACATCCAGCTTCCTGGCTGAATGTGACTTTTCTCTTGCATTTCAAAGATCATGGTACAAAAAAATACGTTTTTTCTTTGTATTTTCTTTTACCAGATCTAATGTGTTATGTTCTCCTACATTCATTTAACATTTCCATAAACTTTTTAAAGTGTTACCTTTCAAATGGTATCAAGAATATGCATATCCTTACCTGAGCTACAGGCAGTTAGATTCGGGCATGTCATTTTTGGTGATTGTTTTTTATTTATTTTTTTTATTATTTTTTTTCCAAAGGGTCTGATCCTTAAGAGGTTGCTTTGACAATGGCTGCGCTCTGTAAATCTTTAGCTACTGCCCTTTGATTAATGTAAAACTGTATCTAAACCATTTACTGTCCCCATTCTCCAGGCTGCAATCCACTTCCAGTTAGACTGGGTCTGTTCAGGCCTCCGTCAACTCCACAATGCCCTGGGGGACGTGAAGGACACCCAGAACTCCTTGGCAAAAGCATCAACACCATTGACGATGTGAAATATGCTGGGATGCAACACGGTCCGTTGGCTCAGCCGTGGAGAACCTGAAGAATATCTTCTCAGGTATGTTAAGCTTCACAATTACATGCCACTTGATTGGGAATTATTATTGTTGGCTCGCATTGCATTTGATGTGACACTGTACAGTTACAATGTATTTGTATATATTCATATTTCTCATCCCTTCCTGTGTGGTGCCTGAGATGGTGGCAGACACTCCGTTAATGATAAAGCAAGCAGAACTGCTGGAGAACCACTACAATCTGATGAACCTGGAGTGCTCATGGAATGATCTCATGTAGAATCAGTACGGCATGGGCAGCAAGAACATGCACAAAATGAACCTCATTCGAAAATATACTGAAGCAAAATAGAAACTCAACATGCAACAATTTTTTAAAGATTTTACTGAGTTACAGTTCATATAAGGAAATCAGTCAATTGAAAGATATTAATTAGTCCCTAATCTATGGGATTTCACATGACTGGGAATACAGATATGCATCTTTTGGTCACAGATACCTTAAAAAAAGGTAGGGGCGTGGATCAGAAAACCAGTCAGTATCTGGTGTGACCACCATTTACCTCATGCAACGCAGCACATCTCCTTTGCATATAGTTGATCAGGCTGATTGTGGCCTGTGAAATGTTGTCCCACTCCTCTTCAATGGCTGTGCGAAGTTGATGGATATTGGTGGGAACTGGAACACGCTGTCGTACACGTCGATCCAGAGCATTCCAAACATGCTCAATAGGTAACATGTCTGGTGAGTATGCAGGCCATGGAAGAAATGGGACATTTTCAGCTTCCAGGAATGATGTATAGTCCTTGCGACATGGGGCCGTGCATTATCATGCTGAACCGTGAGGTGATGAAGGCAGATGAATGGCACGACAATGGGTCTCAGGATCTCATCACGGTATCTCTGTGCATTCAAATTGCCATCAATAAAATCTAATTGTATTCGTTGTCCATAGTTTATGCCTGCTTATATCATAACCCCATTGCCACCATGGGGCACTCTGTTCACAACATTGCAATCGGCAAACCGCTCGCCCACAAAACGCCATAACCGTGGTCCGTGGTTGTGAGGCCGGTTGGACGTACTGACAAAACAACGTTGGAGGAGGCTTAGGGTAGAGAAATTAACATTACATTCTCTGGCAACAGCTCTGGTGGACATTCCTGCAGTCAGCACACCAATTGCACGCTCCCTCAACTTAAGACATCTGTGGCATTGTTTTGTGTGACATAACTGTACATTTTTGTGGCCTTTTATTGTCCCCAGCACAAGGTGCACCTGTGTAATGATTATGCTGGTTAATCAATTTATTGATTTGCCACTCCTGTTAGGTGGATGGATTATCTTGGCAAAGGAGAAATGCTCACTAACAGGGATGTAAACAAATTTGTGCTCAAAATTTGAGAGAAATAAGCTTTTTGTGCATATGGAACATTTCTGGGGTCTTTTATTTTAGCTTATGAAACATGGGACCCAAATTTAACATGTTCCGTTTATATTTTGGTTTAGTGTGCTTTGGCAAGGTGCAAGGCCTGTCGTAGGACCTGGCCAAGCAACTGTGCATAGTGCTGCAGCGTGCCATGGGCAAGGCTGGAGGCCACAGTGAGCAGTGACGCTGGTGCAGTGCTTCTCAACACCTTGACAGGTTCTTCTCAACACCTTGACAGCTCTACCATAACACTGTGTCCATGAGGGTGCAGAGGATCTGACGGCCAACAGGATTGTGTCCCTCCTCACCTGGATCCTCAAATAATACGTACAAAACTAAGTCTGTACTGCCCTCTCTGTGATTCATCTATGGCCCTGTAATTTTGGTTAGTCATGTCACATGCAGTTGTTGACACAAACCGTTGCGCCTGTTGTCTACTACCATTCCCCATTCAAAATGCACTTACATTTTTTGTCTTGCCCATTTACCCTCTGATTGCCACACAAACAATCCATGTCTCAATTGTCACAAAGGTTAAAGAATGGATTTTTAAGCCGTCTCCTTCCCTTCTTCTACACTGATTGAAGTGGATTTAACACAGCGGTTCCCAAACTAGGGACCTGAATGAAAATGGTATCGTGGGAGAATTTCCAAAATCCTGATTTTAAAAAAACGCCAACATAATAATATTGGCTTTGTCGCTCAAAACCATTGTCACGTGGTTAACCTTATTCTAAATGAAAATGATTCAAATCTAAAACTTACATTTCAACCAGAGAGCGCCCGTCGATCGTGGGGAAAGGCCGCTCTTGACTGTTGCTCTTGAATCACTCCCACGGTGAATAGCTAAGCCCGCTATGCTATGAAACCACTCACTATTGCAGAGACTTTGATATTACCGGCCGCAATTGATATGGTGAAAACAATGTGTGGAGAGGCAGAGGCACAGAAACTCACATCAATACCATTATCAGATAACAGTGTGAAACTAAGAATTTATGCTATAGCTAGCAATCAAGAGGAAACTGACTGAACGACTCAACTTGCCACCTTATGCTCTCCAAATGGACGTTAGCTGTGAGGGCCTAGATGCCCATGCATTGACTTTTGTTCGCTACATGTCGGGTGATGCTATTCCCGCGCATGATATGGCACAGGGGATGTTCAGTGTGCTACGTGGCTATATTGATGAAAAATCGATTGAATGGTGGGCTTTTGCAGAGATGGTGCTCCCTCTATCACGGGACGGTGAGCAGGCCTCTGCACTCAGAGGAAATACAAAACAATTCTACAGATGAGTGATCGACTCAGCGAAATCCGTTTAACTGTGATCCTGGCTCGGTTGACATGCCGGTAAGTGAGATTGAACAGCTGATCGAGCTGTGATGTGACCGACTGCTGCAGACAACTCATTCACGTGTCGCCATGGAGGAGTTTTGGTTCCTGACTCAAAATACTGTGCCGTCTCCCTCCGAGCATTAAAACTCATGGTACACTGATTCAGTACTCTTGTCTGCATTAAAAACAAATATCAATCCATGTTGGATGTGACAGGAGAGGTAAGGTGCAGACTGTCAACCAACGCCCCCTGACTTTTGAGAAGCTCCGATGCAACATGCTTCAAGCACACCCATCTCATTGGTGGTGGTGAGATGTCAGACTAATTTGCCATTGGCTGTCAAAGCCTCACATTAAAAGTATATGATGGTGAGTTGAGAATACAATCAGAAATGCTGTTAGACTGTTTTGCAATTGACTGCCATAGCTCCAATAAAAAAAAGTTATCATTGGCTGTTAATTTTATATATATATATATATATATATATATATATATATATATAATTTTTTTTTTCCCCATATGGTTGGGGTCGTGGGAATTTTCAGATATCAAAATGGAGTTGCGGGCCAAAAAAGTTTGGGAACCCATGATTTAACAAGCGACATCAATAAGGGATCAGAGCTTTCACCTGGTCAGTCTGTCATGGAAAGAACAAGTGTTCTTAATGTTTTGTATACTCAGTGTATTTGATGATGTTATGTAGAATACTAATTAATCATTATGTAATCATCCACACCCGGGCAGCAAGTAGTTGGCTACTTGCTGCCCGGGTGTAATAAACTTTATATCTTTCAGTCTAATATGGCTATTTACTTACTTTTGTAGCTCTTCATCAGAAGCATATTTTTTTGTAAGTAGTTAGGAGGCCTAACTGTCCTCTTATGTTAGCAGAAATTTAGCCCGGAAGGAATTGAGAAATATTAGTTGATGATAGGCCTATGACATTGCCTGCCTACGTATCTTCTTGCACTGCGCAGAATATCAGATCTCAACAATTGGAGAAGTGTTTAACATCACCGTTAAGCTTACGCTACCTCATCCTTAAGATATACATACATGACAAAGTTTATTTTTTATTTTTACTATTTTCTACATTATAGAATAACAGTGAAGACATCAAAACAAATAAATAACAGATATGGAATCATGTAGTAACCAAAAAACGGTTAAACAAATCAAAATATATTTTATATTCTTCAAAGTAGCCACCCTTTGCCTTGATGACAGCTTTGCACCCACTTGGCATTCTCTCAACCAGCTTCACCTGGAATGCTTTTCCAACAGTCTTGAAGAAGTTCCCACATATGCTGGGCACTTGTTGGCTGCTTTTCCTTCACTCTGCGGTCCAACTCATCCCAAACCATCTCAATGGGGTTTAGGTCAGGTGATCGTGGAGGCCAGGTCATCTGATGTAGCACTCCACTCTCGTTGGTCAAATAGCCTTTACACAGCCTGGATGTGTGTTGGGTCATTGTCCTGTTGAAAAACAAATCATAGTCTCACTAAGCGCAAACCAGATGGGATGGTGTATTGCTGCAGAAGGCTGTGGTAGTCATGCTGGTTAAGTGTGCCTTGAATTCTAAATAAATCACAGAAAGTGTCACCAGAAAAGCACCATCACACCACCTCCTCCATGTTTCATGGTGGGAGCCAGACATGCAGAGATCATCCGTAAACCGACACTGCAATTCACAAATACACGGCAGTTGAAACCAAAAATCTCAAATTTCCAGTGGTCTAATGTCCATTGCTCGTGTTTCTTGGCCCAAGCAAGTCTCTTGTTATTGGTGTCATTTAGTAGTGGTTTCTTTGCAGCAATTCGACCATGAAGGCCTGATTCACGCAGTCTCCTCTGAACGGTTGATTTTGAGATGTGTCTGTTACTTGAACTATGTGAAGCATTTATTTGGGCTGCAATTTCTGAGGCTGGTAACTCTAATGAACTTATCCTCTGCAGCAGAGTTAACTCTGGGTCTTCCTTTCCTGTGGCGGTCCTCATGAGAGCCAGCTTCGTCATAGCGCTTGATGGTTTTTGCGACTGCACTTGAAGAAACTTTAAAAGTTCTTTTGAAATTTTCCGTGTTCAATAACCTTCATGTCTTGAAGTAATGAAGGACTGTCATTTCTCTTTGCTTATTTGAGGTGTCCTTGCCATAATATGGACATGCTCTTTTACCAAATAGGGCTATCTTCTCTATACCACTCCTACCTTGTCACAACACAACTGATTTGCTCAAACGCATTAAGAAGGAAAGAAATTCCACAAATTAACTTTTACCAAGGCACACCTTTTAATTGAAATACATTCCAGGTGACTACCTCATGAAGCTGGTTGAGAGAATGCCAAGAGTGTGTAAAGCTGTCATCAAAGCAAAGGGTGGCTACTTTGAGTAATCTGAAATATAAAATATATTTTGATTTGTTTAACCCTTTTTTGGTTACTACATGATTCCATATGTGTTATTTTATCGTTTTGATGTCTTCACTATTTTTGTACAATTTAAAAAATAGTAAAAATAAAGAGAAACCCTTGAATGAGTAGTTGTATCCAAACTTTTGACTGGGACTGTATATGTTTTCATCAGTGCAACGTGCATGCAAGAGACCGGTTGGAATGTCTGACTGAAATACAGGACAAATCAACAAAAAAAGTTAAATTGGTGGTGTTTGAGTTTGTTGATAAAATGCGGGTCATGATTGTTTAGGACAAAGAGACAAAATGTGGGACTGTCCGCACAATCAGGGACTTGTGGTCACCCTAACTCCAGATAGATGACATAGTAGCTCACACATGAATAGTAATGTTAATCCTAATTGAGTGGTCACAGTCTTAAAGTCTCATTACTTACAGGGCTGTGAAAACAATTAACACAATACTGGGACGCAAACCAGGTGCACGTTGGATCTTCTGGACCTTTTCCAGGCATGGAGGAACAAACTTGCAGCCGTGCACATCACTGAAGACCACTACTAAATAGGGGTAGGATATGGTGCTAGTACTTCAGGGGAGTTGGGGGTGCAGAGGGGCTAGTAGAACAGAATGCAGCCTTTCTCACTCGGTAGCCTACTGGAGGCAGGCACAAAGCTAGGCCCCTCATGGTTCTCACTGGCAAAGACTGTCCTGCACCCTGATGGTAGGAAGGTGTACTAGTCAAACATAACGGTACTAAAACCCTTAGACAAATGGCTTGAAACAGAGAAATTACATAGAACTCGGGTTGGTGTTGTTGGACTCGCCAATATCAATATTCCCCAAAGATTTTAAATGAACCACTTAAGTTTATACATATATATTATGACAGCACACCTATCATCTTTGGCCAATTGGTAGAAATGGTATACAGATGGCATCAATGAAGATGAGTTACAAGTGAGTGTTCAATTCTGCGTCAGGCTCTCCAAATTGCTTTATTTGATCGACTTACACAGAAGCCTATGGCTTTGTATCTTCCTGTCCGCCCGCCCATCTGCAGAGCCTTGTGCAGCCATTCTGATGTTGGACTGTGAGAGAATGTAAGCTTGTCTTTCTGCACAACTAAACCTTGTTAACCTTTTAATAACTATTATTATAATTGCTCTGCTCCACACTGGAACACAATCAGATATATAAATGAGAGAACCATGTATGTGGTGTAATGTACTGTGGACATTTAGACATACGGCAATGCCTGAATATACAGGGTGCAGACACATGCATTCAATCAGTGACTTTACCCGCTCTGAAACCTAGAAGTAGTAGTTTCCCTAGCTTTAAAAGGGCCTCAGCTTTGTGGAGCGATAGGTAACAATGCTTTGTGGGTGACAGTTGTCAATGTGTTCAGAGGGTACCTGGTTCGTGCTCAGGTTGGGGCAAGGAGAGGAACGGAAGCAACACTGTTACAGTACATACAGAAACACACACCCATTCACAGAAAATCAGAGAGAATAGCTATAATTTATTGGTGGTTCCCATGTAATGCAGGCAGGCTAAACAAACAAGATACTTTTGTATTCGGAAAATACTCAGACCCCTTGACTTTCCACATAATTACCTTACAACCTTATTCTAAAATGGATTAAACCTGGAACCATCCCTACGGTGAAGCATGGTGGTGGCAGCGTCATGCTGTGGGGATGTTTTTCTGCGGGGACTGGGAGACTAGTCAGGATTGAGGGAAAGATGAATGGAGCAGGAGCAAAGTACAGAGATCCTTGATGAAACCTGCTCCAGAGCGCTCAGGACTTCAGACTGGGGCGAAGGGTCACCTTCCAACAGGAAAACGACCCTAAGCACACAGCCAAGACAACACAGGAGTGGCTTCGGGACAAGTCTCTGAATGTCCTTGAGTGGCCCAGCCAGAGCCCGGACTTGAACCTGATCGAACATCTCGAGAGACCTGCAAATAGCTGTGCAGCAACACTCCCCATCCAACCTGACAGAGCTTGAGAGTATCTGCAGAGAAGAATGGGAGAAACTCCCCAAATACAGGTGTTTCATACTCAAGACGACTCAAGGCTGTAATCGCTGTCAAAGGTGCTTCAACAAAGTACTGAGTCAAGGGTCTGAATACTTATGTAAATTTGATATTTTCGTTTTTAATTTTGAGTACATTTGCAAAAAAATCTACAAACCTGTTTTTGATTTGCCATTATGGGCTATTGTGTGTAGGTTGAGGGGGAAATAATTATTGAATTAATTTTAGAATAAAGCTATAACGTAACAAGATGTGGAAAAAATCAAGGGGTCTGCATACTTTCCGAATGCACTGTATGATTGGACTGGTGCCCAGATATTTCACTGATGTTACATTAGCCACAGAGAGGGCAGTACAGACTTAGTTTTGTATGTATTAATTGAGGACCCAGGTGAGGGACACAATCTTGTTGGCTGTCAGATCCGCTGCACCCTCATGGACACAGTTTTATGGTAGAGCTTGAAGAACCTGTCAAGGTGTTGTAATGTTTTGGGAAGCACTGCATCAGAGTCACTGCTCACTTTGGCCTCCAGCCTTGCACATGGCGCGCTGCAGTGCTATCCAGAGTTGCTTGGCCTGGTTGTCCGACAGGCCCTACACCTTGCCAAAGTAGTTTCAAATTAGGTTCATGTTGTGCGGGTTCTTGCTGCCCATGCGGTAGTGATCGTACATGAGGTCATTCCATGAGCACTCCAGGTTCATCAGCTTGTGCTGAACCTCCAGCAGATCAGCATACTTTGTCATTAACGGAGTGTTTGCCACCATCTCAGGCACTGCACTGGAAGGGAGGAGAAATATATATATATATATATATATATATATATATATATATATATATATATATATATATATATACACACACAAATACATTGTGCCACATCAAATGCAACGCAAGCCAACAATAATTCCCAATCAAGCGGCATGCAACGGTGCAGCTGAACATACCTGAGAAGATATTCTTCAGGTTCTCCACGGCTGAGGCTAGCTGACTGGGTTTTCAATGGTGTTGATGCTTTTGCCAGAGTGTTCTGGATGTCCTTCGCATCCCCCGGGGCATTGTGGAGCTGACGGGGTCCGTTCGGGAGTGGATTTCAGCCTGGAGACAGACAATTTGTAAACGGTTTAGATAGCTTTGACATTGGCTGACAATGTCAAACCCTAAATAAATTATTTTCTACCTTCAGTTGTGCTTCTACTAAAACACCAGATCTAACTGGGTGATCAGTAAATCATGGGATTTATGTCAGTTGCTAGGTCTTAGCAGGTGAATAATATGTATTTTTTAATAATGATGCTAGCCAGCTAGCTATGGCCACTCTCGAACAGCAAGCTATGGCTCTATACAGAATCAAGCTAGCTAGCTTAAAAATTGTTTGCAAAATAACTTTGACACTAGCTATCGAAATTGATTAGGTAGACTACAACGCTAGTTACAAACTTTTAATAACAATAGCTTATAGCTTCCAAAAACATATTACAAAGAAGAAAAAAAGCTTGCTACCTAGCCATAAAAGAAAGACATTTAAACTTACCCGCCATGACAGCTAACAGTTGGGTTTCTTTGGTGGACTTTGCGCAATCAGTCTCAGTGGTAACCTTGTAATGCACATTGCGATTGACAGGTGGTTGCGCCAGACGATCACAGCCCGTGTGAGCTGTCACCAACCAACCAGTGTAGAGTATACTGGTCTATGAAAACCTCATCTGATTTGTTAGAAGAAACAGGTCCCACCTCCAAGAGCTCCTGCTCTCTCTCTCTGCTTAGTAATTGCTGTTTGCACATCTACAAATATTTTTATCAAGGTAGGGCACTATAAAGCACTGCCAAAGGTCTGAGCACACAAAATTGACATGCGCAGGTGTACAGAATAAATAATAAGTTTGCGAATGCGATCACAACTACAGATTATTATTTCATGTTACATCAGCAAATGTTGTTTACACCTACAAATCTATTCTACACAATCAAATCATTATGTCAATGATTTACCTCCATACAGAGATCTTTATATAATGAGGAGATGCTTAGGTCCACAGTAAACCCATAGAAACGCATTGGGATTATTTTGGACAGATCTGGATTGCATCTGGTTTACACATGCTCGCTAGCACTCAGTGTGTACAGGGAGAAGCGTGAGCAGTGATGATTTTATCACGTCATCCAAAAACATGCCAGACATTGGATGAATATAAAATGTTAATATCTTCGTCGGCTGTGAGTGTTGAATTTTTATTTTATTTTGAAATGCCCCGTTATCCCAACTGTTACACCGAGAAGATTGAATGACTGCTATTTCCTGCAGCTATGTTCAGTCATCTCACTGTAACAGTTGGGATAATGGAACAATTCCAAGTACAATGCAATTTCTCATCCATGGATTGAGGAATGTTTTCTGAGCCATATCTCTCGCCAGCTCCGCTGTGTCTTAATTTAAGCAAACGGCCTGTCAAACCCTGTAATGCAGCTGTAATCAAGGTGTCGGATCTGCTGGGTTTTGGATAAACAGAAAATAAGGTCTGTGGTAAACACAGGTTTAGGAGATCTTTAACCTCAGACCTTATTTTTGGCGTTTATCCTAAAAACCCATTCATCCATTAATTTCCCCTGTAGGAATGGCCAAGGGAGTACGAGTGACTCTGACATTAGGGGTGAGTAGGGTTGCCAAGGGGCAGAAACTTTCCGGTAAATTTCCGGTAAATTCTTTCCGGAAATTTTCCATGGGAAATTAAGCCCGGAGATTTTGCTTAAATTCATAAAAAAGGTTAGCTTATAACAGTGAACCTTTTTTTGTGGGATACACATAAGGCAATTCTAGGTCTTGTGGCATATTTTGGTTAAACTATCATCGATTCAATGGAATTGCAACCCTCTGCATGCACAGTGCATTCTTCCATCACATGTGCAGTGCACTCTTCTATCACATGTACAGCGCACTCTTCCATCACATGTACAGCTGATTCTCAAGATCTTGCACACATATGAGATGCTATTGAGCCCGCACTACTACACTGTCTAAGCCAAGGACTACATGCTTTCTGGTAAGTTTTGATTACAATACTGGGTGAGATGAATATATTTTATGACATTAACAATTTTTTGTTAACTAGTAAATAGTAGCATACAGCAAAGTGTGTTTAAATCATTTCTAACTTGTTAACAATTTCAGCTAGTTAATATTTGCTACCATGCGGGTTTTAGCTTGCTAACTGAGCCTGCTAACTGAGGAGTGTTAATTCACCTGTTTCCATACTAGAGGTCGATCGATTATGAATTTTCAACGCCGATACCGATTTATTGTAGGACCAAAAAAGGCAGATACCAATTAATCGGACAATTCTTGTGTGTGTGTATATATATATATATATATATATATATATATATATATAGATATATATATATATATATCATTTCAACAATACTGAATGAACAATGAACCCTTTTATTTTAACTTAATATAATACATTTAAAAAAATAAATTTAGTCTCAAGTAAATAATGAAACGTTCAATTTGGTTTAAATAATGTAAAAACACAGTGTGTGAGAAGAAAGTAAAAGTGCAATATGTGCCATGTAAAAAAGCTAACGTTTAAATTCCTTGCTCAGAACATGAGAACATATGAAAGCTGGTGGTTCCTTTTAACATGAGTCTTCAATATTCCCAGTTAAGAAGTTTTAGGTTGTAGTTATTATAGGAAATATGACGCGCCAACTATTTCTCTACCATTTGTATTTCATATACCTTTTGACTATTGGATGTTCTAATAGGCACTTTAGTATTGCCAGCCTAATCTCGGGAGTTGATAGGCTTGAAGTCATAAACAGCACTGTTAGTTAATATTACCTGCTAACTTGAACTAAATATGCACGTTTAAAAAAATATACTTCTGTGTATTGATTTTAAGAAAGGCATTGATGTTTATGGTTAGGTACATTTGTGCAAAGATTGTGCTTTTTTTGCGAATGCGCTTTTGTTAAATCATCACACGTTTGGCGAAGTTGAAGTAGGCTTTGATTCGATGATAAATTAACAGGCACTGCATTGATTATATTCAACGCAGGACAAGCTAATTAACCTAGTAATATCATCAACCATGTGTAGTTAACTAGTAATTTGTAACGAAGTGCGCTGAGTCGGGAAGCAAGTTCAGGGAGTGAGTGTTTTAATGACTAAACACAACATAATACAAAAATAAGAAACATGAACAACACACAGATATGACACAGGAACAGAAACAATAACACCTGGGGAAGGAACCGAAGGGAGTGACATATATAGGGAAGGTAATCAGGGAGGTGATGGAGTCCAGGTGAGTCTGATGACGTGCAGGTGTGCGTAACGATAGTGACAGGTGTGCGCCATAACGAGCAGCCTGGAGACCTAGAGGCCAGAGACGGAGCACGCGTGACATGTTATGTGAAGATTGATTGTTTTTTGATAAGATAAGTTTAATGCTAGCTAGCAACTTACCTTGGCTCCTTGCAGCCACTAGGTCCTTTTGATGCTGCACTCGCGTAACAGGTGGTCAGCCGCCACGCCGCCTCCTCATGGATTGCAATGTAATCGGCCATAATCGGGTCCTAAAAGGCAGATTTACCGATTTTGTTATGAAAACTTGAAATCGGCCCTAATTAATCGGCCATGGAGATTAATCGGTCGACTTCTATTCCATACATGTTTAATTTTAAAACATTTATCTTACAAAGGAGTTTAATCTACCTGCTTAACTATTTATCTGTACATGAAATTGTATTTGGGTTTGTTTTTGGTCATTTTTTCCCTAATCTTTACAGGAAAATGCCGCGGGCGCTATCTGATGTGTGGAGGCATTTCACTGCAGCTAATGTAGAAAGAAAAGCTGTGTACATTTGCAAATATTGTGCCAAATCATATGTGAAGAATGCAACAAAGATGCAGAATCATCTGGTAAAGTGCATAAAGTTCCCTCAGCGCTCACAACAAGCTACCTCTGACAAAAGTCCCTCTACTTCTATTCGAGGTGAAAATGATGCATCAGACACCTTATCGATAGCAACAGCTCATGGTCCTCCTGGAATCAGACATTTTTTGACTCAATGGATGAACGTAGTCAGAGAAATGCTGATGAATGTCTTGCTCGAGCTGTGTATGCAACTGGTTCACATCTGATGCTCACAGGCAATGTGTATTGGAAGAGATTTCTGAACGTTCTTCGCCCAGCATACACCCCTCCAACCAGACATGCTTTGTCTACTCATTTGCTGGATACAGAGTTCAAGTGAAGGTCAAGCAAATCATAGAGAGAGCAGACTGTATTGCAATCATCTCTGATGGGTGGTCGAATGGTCGTGCCTCAACCAGTATTCTACAAGAGCACAGACACAAGGAACAACAGACCGGTCTCTACATTTCAGATGAGCTGAAGGCAGTCATCAATGACCTTGGACCACAGAAGGTATTTGCACTGGTGACAGACAATGCTGTGTACATGAAGGCTGCTTGGTGTAAAGTGGAGGAGTCCTACCCTCACGTCACACCCATTGGCTGTGCTGCTCATGCATTGAATCCTCTCCTCAAGGACATCATGGCACTGAAAACAATGGATACACTCTACAAGAGAGCCAAGGAAATGGTTAGGTATGTGAAGGGTCATCAAGTTATAGCAGCAATCTACCTCACCAAGCAAAGTGAGGGGGCGGCAGGTAGCCTAGTGGTTAGAGTGTTGGACTAATAACCGAAAGGTTGCAAGATCGAATCCCTGAGCTGACAAGGTAAAAATCTGTCGTTCTGCCCCTGAACAAGGCAGTTAACCCACTGTTCCTAGGCCATCGTTGTAAATCAGAATTTGTTCTTAACTGACTTGCCTAGTTAAATAAGGTAAAAAAATATATATAAAAAGTGAGAAGAATAAGATCACCACATTGAAGCTGCCCAGCAACAACTGTTGGGTTGGTGTTGTCATCATGTTTGACAGTCTCCTGGAGGGTAAGGAGTCTCTCCAAGAAATGGCCATATCACAGTCTGCTGATATGGACAGCCCCATCATGAGGATCCTCCTGGATTATGCATTTTGGGAGAGAGTGGTAAGCAGCCGGAAACTCCTGAAACCTATAGCAGTAGCCATTGCATGGATTGAGGGAGACAATGCCATCCTGTCTGATGTTCAGACTCTGCTTGCAGGTGTAAGAGCAGAAATCTGTACTGCCCTTCACTGTTGCTCCAAGCAGAGGAAACTGCAGTTCAGAAATACATCAAAAAGCGTGAAGACTTCTGCCTGAAGCCCATACAGGCCGCAGTACACATGTTGGACCCCAAGTATGCTGGCAAGAGCATCCTGTCTGGTGCAGAGATCAACAAGGCCTATGGTGTCATCACTACCGTGTCTCGCCACCTTGGCCTGGATGAGGTCAAGATTCTTGGCAATCTGGTGAAGTACACTTCCAAGCAAGGGCTTTGGGATGGAGATGCAATATGGCAGTCGTGCCAACATATCTCATCAGCCACCTGGTGGACGGGACATTCTGGATCTGAGGCTTTTTCCCCTGTTGCCTCCATCATCCTCCAAATCCCACCAACATCAGCCGCCTCAGAGCGCAACTGGTTCTTGTTTGAAAACACTCTCACCAAAGCACGCAACAGGCTGACCAATACAAAGGTTGAAAAATTGGTGGCCATCTGGGCAAATTTGAGGCTTTTTGAGCCTGACAACGAGCCATCCTCAACCAGGTTGGAAAGGGACAGTGAAGATGAGGCCTCAGAGTCTGATGGTCAAGAGGTGGACATTGAAGTCCAGGGAGAAGACGTGAAGCTTGAGAGGAAGACAGCCAAAGCTTTAGTTTCTAGACATCATTTTTATGTTGAAAACGTTTTGGGAGATGCGATGGATCATTGGGGATCATTCAATATTCCCTTTTTTTTGTTGTTCAGTGAAATCATCCCATGTGGAGAGTCATATAATTTCATTAAAGTTACATGTTATTCAATCATTGCACCCACACTGCTCGCGCATGTCAGCGAGCGTCTGCGTAGCCAGGCTCTAAAATTGAACTTGGTTCTATTTGTGACGCTCAACGCACTGCAAGTCCTGCCTCTCCCATCTCATCATTGTTTTTTAGGAGCATATAACCACGTGGGTGATTGAGAGATGAACTGAGGTCCACACTCCAGTCAGTTGTAGTAATGCACTTTAAACTTGGTTGCCAACTGCCATATTAAGTCCAAATAAGAAGAAGCCTGAAGGAGGAGAGATTACTAGAAACAAATTCGGTTTACCGTTTTATCTGTGGATAAATTGTCGGAGTAGAGGACCTTGTGCATTTCAGGTAAAATAACAACCCAATGTTTATATCCCAGGACAAATGAGCTAGCAAGCTAGCTAGCTAAATTGCCATAAATGTTTAATGCTTGTACCCAAATTAATATAATTGGTTCAGAGCTTGCTTTGATATTTCAATATGCGTGTCCTGATCACGTCTGGTTTGGGTGGACAAAATCAACTTGCTCGCGATGGCGCACGTGCGGTCTGGTCAGCATGTAAGAACAGAAGATCAATTTATTTTCCCCAGTCATTCTGTGCAGTCTTGTCACAGTCCCTTCTAAGTCCTGTGTAACTTGTGAGTTGTAGAGGGAAACAGAAGACACATGTACAGGTAACTGACAAAATAATGGAAACACATGAGTAAATGAGGGATACAAAGTTGCTTCCACACAGGTGTGGTTCCTGAGTTCATTAAGCAATTAACATCCCATCATGCATGTATAAAAATGCTGGGCAGGCCATTATTTTGACTACTATGGCTATGCCTGCATAGGATGACAATGCCCCCATCCACAGAGCATGAGTGGTCACTGAATGGTTTGATGAGCATGAAAACGATGTAAACCATATGCCATGTCCGTCTCAGTCACCAGATCTCAACCCAATTGAACACTTATGGGAGATTCTGGAGTTGTGTCTGAGACTGCGTTTTCCACCACCAACAACAAATCACGAAATGATGGAATTTCTCATGGAAGAATGATGTCGCATCCCTCCAATAGAGTTCTAGACACTTGTATAATCTATGCCAAGGTGCATTGAAGCTGTTCTATTAAGACTCTTTATGTTGGTGTTTCCTTTATGTTGGCAGTTACCTGTATGTTCCTGAGTCTTAGCTTTCAGGGATGGGGTCGTAATTGCCAATAGCCCAAACCGTTCAAACATTTCATAGGGAGAAGATTGCATCCAATTCATTTCACCCAGTTATTCTGTACAGAGTCCTGTGCAACTTATGAGCATTGTAGAGGGAAACCGAAGACTCATATGTTCCAGAGAATCTTCGCTTTCAGTGATACTCGTTAGTATCGTGGCAAGTAAACAAAACACGAAGTGGATGTAACTTTAAGAAAACAGCCCTAATGTTGTAAACAAACATGTTGTCATCCAGAGTCACATTGATTTATTTCCCAATTCAAAGCACACTATTTTACAAACAGCAGGTTTTTAAAGGACCAAACACTTTGGTAAATGTAATATTAAAGTTAGCGGGTAGGCCTAAATGTAATAATGTCAGCATTAAGTTCTCAGTTTCATCCTTTCTCCTTTCCTCCAGACCTCCAGCAGCGTACTCTCTCTGTCTCTGAAGAGGAGGTTCCCTCTGAGCAGCAGCACTGTGAGCAGGAGTGGAGCCCCAGTCTGGGACAGGACACAGAGCCCATACAGATTAAAGAGGAAGAGGAGGAACTCAGAACCACTCAGGAGGAAGAGCATATTCATGGGTTTGAGACTGATACTAAAGACTCCATATTCACTGCTGGCTGTGTGAAAAGTGACTGTGATGAGGACCCAACTCATCCCACACATCTCTATCAAGCCCAAAAGGAAGGAAATGGCAAGAGAGACCCTACAACTGAACAGATCACAACAGAACCTGATGGAGAGGACTACATAGAATCAGAACCAACCAGTGTCTCCCAGCCTTTCTCTGCAGTAAATCCAGAGTGTTTTGCAGCTCAGAGTGAAAACATTGAAAGTGTAGGTGGTATGGAGACTGGAGGACCTCTGTCAGGTTTTAAGCAAGTCATATCAAAGAGATCAGAGATGGCAAAAGGACAAAAGTCCCGTATCAATACTAAGGGTAAGAAATCGACACAATTCTCCCTCCTAAAATCACCCAGTCAAAGTCATGCTACTTCCTATTGTTGTTCCTGCCCTGTTTGTGGTACATGCTTCAACCAGAATGAAGATCTGAAAAGACACATGAGGAGCCACACAGGAGAGAATCCATATTATTGCCATGATTGTGGCAAAACATTCATTCGGAGTGGACATCTAAAAATACATATGCGGATTCACACAGGGGAGAAACCTTTTAATTGTCGTCATTGTGGCCAAGGATTCAACCAGAATGGAAATCTAAAAAGACACATGAGGATTCACACAGGAGAGAAACCTTATCATTGTCATTTTTGTGGCAAAGGATTCTGCAACAGCAGTAATCTGAAAAAACACATACGGATTCACACAGGTGCAGGGTTTGGGTCAATTCCAATTTAGTTAGAAATTCCAATTCAATTCTTGAATTCACTCAAGAAGTGGAGAATTTACAGTTGAAATTTGAATTGAATTCAATCTTAAAGTTATGGAATTGGAATTAGACTGTTGAGTTGGAATTGTAAAAACATTTAATCTTTGGAATTGAATGAAAATGTATGGAATTTATGCACTTAGAATTTTCCTGTTTTAAATCATTTCAACTTGTATTTATATATTAAAACTATAGCTAAGCTGTCTGAACAGTGACATGATCAGCCAGAAAGAAGCCTGAGTGAATTGAATTTGAATTGGAATTTGTGGAATTGGGAATTGAGTTCTTGGAATGACCTAACATTGGAATTGGACTGCAATTTAATTAAATTGAATTTACAGGGAGAGGGAATTGAATTTGTTGAATTAACCCCAACCCTGTACGCGGGGAGAGAAGCCATTTCATTGCCCTGATTGTGGCAAAACATTAATGTTACAGCTTGATCAACAAATGAATTCACACAGAGGAGAAATAAGACTGTTCCTGCCCTAATTGTGGCACAGGCTTCAATCCGATTGACCATCAAAAGATACACGAGGACTCACGGGAGAAACGATATCATTGCCGTGTTAATGACTGATGTTTCAGGAATGACACAAATCCAAAAAGTACTCACATGGGAGATGCAATGATTGAAATGCTTAAGTGGGCCCATTCATATAAATGAACCTTGTGAAACATGTCTTTTTTCTTCATCCAGGGATGGTGTGTTTTATTCACAACATAATAAATGTTGATAACTTTGTTCATTGAAGTGTCTTTACGTGTTCTCTTTCTTGACAGTTTTCTAGTTTGTGATGTTAGAAAGCTTCTATGCAAAACGATCCTCTGACGTGGTAGATAAAAGTGCAATATTAAACATTGAAAATGTTGGACCATTGAACTGATCGGTGGGTTCAACATTTGATGTCATGACTACATTACTGTGATGATTATCCATCTGAGAATGAATAATAACCCAACCAGTGGTTGTGATGAATTCCACGCACTATTCACTGCCCTTGTCTCAATATATATATATATATAGTCTAGGCTGTCTGTGTGGGGGGGAGACCAGCTTCAGACTGTGCTGGCAAGTCCCTACAGCCTTCCCGGCTCAAAGGGTCCATGTTACCACTACAATCCTTTCCCTCCCTCACCCTGAAAGCTGGACTCCAAACCCTGCATAAACATGGCAGTTTGTAAGCGAGTGGAACAAAAGAGAGCAAGGGAGAAATCTTAAATCTCGTAATCTAGTTTTTAAGAATAGGCTGCTAGCTACAATTATGGTAATCCTCTCTAATGTCTGCCTCTATAAACAGCAGGTATTGAGGGGTGGGGGAACAATGGGTTGTGGCATTCCCTCTGTCTGGACTCACTGCTTACTTACATTGAGGGAGGGTCAGGTTGCCTTAGTGCTAAGAGTGTGCACTGATCATCTATTACGGTAAAATAAATCAAGTTTACTGAATTGAGTTGTTTTAAAGTCAATAATATACGCATAAGGAAGTATTCAAATGCTTTTTCGGCATTAGGCTATAATGCAAATAGCAACTGCTAACAAATATAGGTTTACACTATGCGTACTGCTACTAGTAGTAGGGTACATACATTAAAACCGGTTGCAGAGATCAGACATAATGCCCGTGCAATTAGAAGTGAAGAAAACAATTGGGTTTTGGCGCATGGAGAGATTCCGGTCGTCCTCATCTCGAGGTAGCCTATGTAGTCGTGACACGCCTGAGAAGGGACACTCATAGCTGGCGCAAGCAGTCCAACTTCATTTCTGTCAATCGACCAAGACCAAGTTCAAGAAACCTCGCAGATGCGTCCGAAAATGTTCACGGTCCTCTCTTCAACTTGAATTTTAAAATGATTTGATTACATATTACTACACACGCAATGACTGTTCCATGCAGTTTGATAACAATTACGAGTTTGGTGTACCACACGGAATCGAGGTGTTCACCAACTTCTTACTATACATACTGTTGAATTCGTTGATACCCTGGTATTTTCATCGATAGTGATGAATCTCAGAAGAGGCGCACAGCTTCTGAAGTATTAACAAGAAGCGGTGGCTCAAATGCAGCCGAAACGGTTGCCTTACGAGACATTGTAATTTTACTGTATTTGTTCAGTTTTGCATTTCATCTGCACTGTCCAACACTGGAGAGCTGCATCCTCAGCCACAGATGCTTTATCCTGTACAACATCACGAAAGGTGAGCCTCCATATGATACAATTTAGACACTGGAACTAAGATGTAGGCTACTATAGTAGTGTTTGTTTCTATAATAAAACAAGACAAACAGCTGTTTATTTCTGCTAATAAAACATTTAAAAAGCATAATCATGTACTTATTGAAAACCATTTCTCAAACTCTGTTATAGCTTACATTGAGTGATTGAGATGGTAGCCTATAGGCTTCAGTGAGATGACCCGTCACCTGCTACAGATTGACTGGGGGGTTAGTTTTCTTGTCTCATTTTGGTGTGTCCAGACCTGTTGGTGTTTGGGAAGTACTCTACCTCCAACGTGTGGGTGTCACTGCCTCAGAGTCCCTGGCCTCAGACAAGTGCCAGTTCAACTGACCACCACCCCATAGCCCTGGTTAGAAGCAGGGCAGGATGCCCAGCACCACCATCGCACCCCAGAGTTCTACTCAGGGCACGATTAATTCCCCCTCCACCGTAATGCCCACCTTGGGGACCTATGCCCCCACCACAGCAGCCCCCATACATCACCCAGACCACCCTTGCCTATCCAGGGGTGGTCTGAAAAGACCGGGGACCATTAGTGGTGTAGATAGTTCTGGAACTTATTATTTTCATGTAACTGTATCGCTAACTATATTTGTGTTCTTGGAGAGATGAGATGCATGGAGAATGAATTGAAGCAGTCAAAACTAAGATCAAATTTGCTGTGAGGATTGTGGTTACCGTTGTGAGGTAATAGCTTGAGACTTGGAGTAACTGCTGATGCATTTTGAGGTCACTTGCCTCAAGATTTTAATTTTATTTAAAATAAAAAAAAAATTGGCCCATTGTAGAATGCGTCCTTTCAGTAGGGTGCTTCTCTTTCTCTCCCTGAGCCAGAGGGGAGAAGGGAATGGGGTTGAAGCCATGAAGAAGGTAAGGGGGGGGGGGGGGGCTGGTTGGTAATACAGTAAACATCTGTTCAGTAATGTAAAAAGCACTTGTTTAAATAACATTAAGAACTTAGCCCAAATTTCCGAACTTGAGAAAAAGAAAGCTTTTTATTTGTTTTAATATAAAGAGGTACATTTGTCAAATATTTCACAAAAGACAGTTAGACATCAAATGCTGTGTGGTGAAATCAGAGAGGTTGGTCTCTTAACATTGCACCGGTCAACATCAGGGTGTAGAAATTAAATTCTGGTCTTTGTACTACACTACCTTTAACTACACTGTCCCGCGATTGGACCTGAGGTGATAATGCTGCAAAACTGTTCAAGTGGTGAGAAGGGGGCTATGCTTAAAACACAGCCAGTTGCTAAAACTATGCTTAACACAGTCACATGTGACGTCTTCCTGAGCCAAAGTGAGGAGTTTAGGTGTCCTGAATATTGAGTGGATTTACACTGCTACCAGACTGACTCACCTGTTGAACATGCTCAATATAGTGACGATGTGACAGTTAGGGAGTTAGGTCCAGAAGTAGGGAGGCTCTGGCTACGGAGGTTCTACTGGCCAGGGACACAGGACAACTCCCTGGGCCTAAGGTTTAAGGCCAATGTAAAATTGAACACTCGTGATGTGGGTTTTGTAGTCTGGTCCAACTGGCTGGACCTCAACGACCTGTGGAACCGGACTGAAGCGCAGGTGGATACGGACTGATATGCAAACTAAGCTAGTGACGTCCTCTGATGCAGTTGTGGTAGATTGCAGTGTTGTTGTGGAGGCTTCTGTCCCCATGATGGAACATCCCATCCTACATCCAGGACAACACTCCTTGGTATTAGACGGATGCAGCTACTGCAACACTGGACCGGCCTGAGGCTGCAGGGGAAACTCGCTGCTCTGGACTGTGCTAATCCCTGTCTCCCATTCCATGTACCAGAATGCTGCCATTGGCGAGGACATTCTCACCTTTACTGTTAAGGCTGCAAGTTCTACCAACAAAATATAATCTAACACTCTGGTACCCTGCAAACCATGAGCCATTTTGTATTCTACATGAGTCAAATGTAATGGAGTCCATTGTTGTTGTGAAGGGCTGCTGTTCATACAAGGATTTGTACATTGCTAGACATGACACGCCTTCTCCAGTCTCTCGGGGATTGGAGTGCCTCTAGTGCCCAGCAGGGGAGATGGTACAGTACACTACCTGCTGTGCTGTGGTGGACTGTGCTCCGTCACAGTGGAGCACCGGTTTGGATCAACAGCCCACAGTGGAATTAGCAACAGGCCCAGAGAGTCCGTCTCACTGAGTGAATAGATAGAATCACCCAAGCGGCGGCTAACAAGCGGCCTCTTTGTGGGCAAGCGTTACTACCTGAGCACAGCTTCCCCCGACCGGTGGGCTGCACTGTGCCTTCCATTGTGTATGCAAAGGGCAGCAGAAAGTGTTCCGCTTCCCGGCTTGTATGCCATTCCCCAGAGACAAAAAGCCAAGGCTTTTTAACCAGCTAAACCCTGCTGCCTTGGTGAGAGAACTCCCAAAGGCACAACAGGGAGAGCCATTAAGTCCCTTGTGGCTGTACTCATGTGAAAACAGCCTGTGCTGGTGACCCTGACGGTGGATTTCTCAGGTGTTGGTTGGAGTGCTGTGAATAAGTGGCAGATACTGGAGTCTGTTTTCTCCTGTTTAGAGGGGAAACGCCAGGGGTGACAATGCTGCTGTATGCCATCCCTCTGCCTATTCTTCTCATGCATTATATCTCCCCTTATGGCCTTACTCTTTCACACGAAGGGGAGAAATAATGATTCACTTGAATAGTGAATCCCTGAAATGACTTGGATGAAAAGCAACATAAAAGCCTGTAACTCTTTCTATTTACAAAGCCCTAATGTATATCTAAGCCCTGTACCTGTAGGGATGGTTTAAGGTATCATGCATCTCTTTCCTAGTCCATTAGGGGTCTCTGATGCTCTGCACAGTGATGGCCTTGGCTGCCTGACCATCCGTCCACTCACTGTCTACCTATGGGCTGGCTGGGTGGTGAGGTTAGGCGGAGGATCATGACTACTCAAGCTCTTTGGTTCTGACCAGGGTCACGTTTAGGAGGATGCAACACACTGAACGGAACAGCTAGACATGTCATGAATAGAGCTGGGAATATATTGTACATCTGACCTTTCCATATTCTGCCCTGCTGAGCACCTCTCTGGACTTGACTAGTCAGAGTAGTAGAATTAGACACTTCCCCACGACTCGTGATAGAGGACAGTCAGGAGGTACATGGCGTAGTCATAACTGTGTTGTCTCACAGGGCAGCTGAAGGAGCAAAGGGGAGAAAAGAAAGAAAGACATTACAGAAGATAGTGTTAGTTGAAATAAAGCCTCCATTTAAAAGACATTACTGTAAAGCAACTGTAGTGAAGGACCGACACCTTATTGGTAACAGCACATTGAACAACAGGGGGTGATGCTTGTCAGTGGTGATGGTGAGTGTGTGTCTCTTTGCAGTACCTCTCTCCTACCAGTTTAACCATCTTCTTCCTGGCATGGTCGTCCAAGTTCAGACTGGAGAGCTTCAACTGAGTGGACAAAGACACATCTGACATAATACTCAAACTTATTGGCTTTGGCAAATTGATTCAAATAAAACCATAAACATACCAAAAACAATAGATGCAGTCACCCCTCAATCTGAAATAATATGCACAGTGCCACACTAAATGTTGAAACTCTGCAGCGGTAAATCAGTTCATGTTTAAACTCAAAGTCTACTGAATGGAATATAAATAATGGAAAATGACATGCAGATATGGCTCATGTTGCAGAAAACATTCTTCCCCTTTACAGCTTTGTGACAGCTGAAGTTCATGGAAGAGAAGAAGTGAATAATGAGACATGAAGAGGCTTTTCAGGAGAAGGATTATAGGCTATTCCCTCACATTGTTCCAGCACAATGTCAACCAAAACAAAACCTTAAAAAAGGTCACATTTCTCATTATTGAGACTAAGACCCTTACCCCATTGGTCAAATCCCCTTACTTTCATCAGATTAGTCACATAGTTATTTAAAGAGAGGCCATGCTACTGAGTGATCAGTAAGCCCTTTGCAGATCAGGTGGAAAACAAAAGATTACTGCAGGTCTTAACGGACATCGCGCTGCTTGCTTAGTAAGTACCACTTCCTTCTGATTTGGCTCATACGGACACAAAACACAGGACCTATGCCTTGCAATCACAACCACCCTCCTGAAGCATCTTACAATCAATGTCATGCATTTTCTAAAGCCCTTTTTACAGCAGTTGTCACAAAGTGAAATACAGATACCGAGTCTAAAACCCCAAAGCAATGCAGAAGCAGTGGCTAGGAAAAACTCCCTAGAAAGGCAGGAATCTAGGAAGAAACCAGAGAATATTCACGCCTCGGAGAAGCTAGCTATTTGGCAGCGCAAGTGGGAACACTTCAGGCTTAGGAATGGGTTTCACACGTACTATACATGCATGTACCTCACATGGGAGAGTTTATACACAAGGCTCGCCATATCACATAACAAGTATGTTATAGAAATGTTACATGTACACACGTGTGCATGTTCTACAACTGTGTGTGTGTGTGTGTGTGTGTGTGTGTGTCTGAGAGAGAGAGAACCGGTTGCCACGTGTGTTGACAGGAAATGCGTGTACATACAGTGGCTTGTAAAAGTATTCAGACCCCTTGGATTTCTTCACTTTTTACTGTGTCACAAAGTGGGATTCAAATTGATTTATCATTTTGTCAACAATCTACACAAAATACTCTGTTAAAGTGGAAGAATGCAATTATGTTTTTAACATGAACAGAAATTAACTAAAATAGTAATTGCATAAGTATTCTGCTTCCTGAGTCAATACATGTTAGAAATGCCTTTGGCATTGTTTACAGCTGTAAATCTTCATGGGTAAGTCTATAAGAGCTTTGCACACCTGGATTGTGCAATATGTTCCCATTATTCTTTAAAAAAAAAAAATCTTCAAGCTCTGTTGGAGATCATGGCTAGACAGGAATTTAAGTCTTGCCATAGATTTTCAAGCAGATTTAAGTCAAAACTAACTTGACCACTCAAGAATTTACTGTCTACTTGGTAAGCAACTCCAGTGTAGATTTGACCTTGTGTTGTAGGTTATTGTCCTGCTGAAATGTGAATTCCTCTCCCAGTCTGTTGTAAAGCAGGTTTTCCTCTAGGATTATGCTTTTTAATCCTTAAAAAATCCCCAGTATGATGATGTCAAGCATACCCATATCATGATGGTACCAACAGGCTTGAAAATGAAGTTACTCAGTGATGTGTTGGATTTACCCCAAACATAAGGCTTTGCATTTAGGCTATGCTGTATATTTTTTGTAGCATTACTTTAGTGCCTTGTTGCATACAAGATGCAAGTTTTGTAATATGCATCTTCTTTTCACTGTGTAATAAATTAAAATGTTAAGAAATCCAAGGGGTCCGAATACTTTTGCAAGGCAATGTATATACAGTGCATTCGGAAAGTATTCAGACCCCTTGACTTTTCCACATTGTTACGTTACAGCCTTATTCTAAAATGGATTAGAATTGTCCCCCCAATCTATACACAATACCACAGAATGACAAAGCAAAAACTGTTTAGAAAATTTGGCAAACTGAAATATCACATTTACATACATTACCGTTCAAAAGTTTGGGGTCACTTAGAAATGTCCTTGTTTGAAAGAAAAGCACATTTCTTGTCCATTAAAATAACATTGAATTGATCAGAAATACAGTGTAGACATTGTTAATGTTGTAAATGACTATTGTAACTGGAAACGTGATTTAAAAAAAATTGAATATCTACATAGGCGTACAGAGGCCCATTATCAGCAACCATCACTCCTGTGTCCCAATGGCACGTTGTGTTAGCTAATCCAAGTGGATCATTTTAAAAGGCTAATTGATCATTAGAAACCCTGTTTGCAATTATGTTAGCACAGCTGAAAACTGTTCTGATTAAAGGAGCAATAAAACTGTCCGTCTTTAGACTAGTTAAGTATCTGGAGCATCAGCCTTTGTGGGTTCGATTACAGGCTCAAAATTGCCAGAAACAAATAACTTCCTTATTGTTCTGAGAAATGAAGGCTATTCCATGGGAGAAATTGCCAAGAAACTGAAGATCTCACAACGCTGTGTACTAGTCCCTTCACTTCTAACCAGAATAGAAAGAGTGGGATGCCCCGGGCAACACCTGACAAGAGGACAAGTACATTAGAGTGTCTAGTTTGAGAAACGGACACTTCACAAGTCCTCAACTGGCAGCTTCATTAAATAGTACCTGCATAACACCAGTCTCAACGTCAACAGTGAAGAGGCAACTCCGGGATGCTGGCCTTCTAGGCAGAGTTCCTCTGTCCAGTGTCTGTGTTCTTTTGCCCATGTTAATCTTTTCTTTTCATTGGCCAGTCTGAGATATGGCTTTTTCTTTGCAACTCTGCCTAGAAGCCCAGCATCCCGGAGTCGCCTCTTCACTGTTGACGTTGAGACTGGTGTTTTGCGGGTACTATTTAATGAAGCTAACAGTTAAGGACTTCTGTTTCTAAAAAAACAAGAACATTTCTAAGTGACCCCAAACTTCTGAACAGTAGTGTAAGTATTCAGACCCTTGACTCAGTACATTGTTGAAGCACCTTTGGCAGCGATTACAGTCTTGAGTCTTCTTGGGTATGATGCTACAAGCTTGGCACACCTGTATTTGGGGAGTTTCTCCCATTCTTCTCTGCAGATCAGGTTGGAAGGGGAGCATTGCTGCACAGCTATTTTCAGGTCTCTCCAGAGATGTTTGACCAAGTTCAAGTCCAGGCTCTGGCTGGGCCACTCAACTCCTGCGCTTAGGGTTATTGTCCTGTTGGAAGGTGAACCTTCACCCCCAGTCTGAGGTCCTGAGCGCTCTGGAGCAGGTTTTCATCAAGGATCTCTGTACTTTGCTCCGTTCATATTTACCTCAATCCTGACTAGTCTCCCAGTCCCTGCCGCTGAAAAACAACCCCATAGCATAATGCTGCCAAAACCGTTCACTGAAGGGATGGTGCCAGGTTTCCTGCAGACGTGACGCTTGGCATTTAGGCCAGAGTGTTTAATCTTGGTTTCATCAGACCAGAGAATCTTGTTTCTCAGGGTCTGAGTCCTTTAGATGACTTTTGGCAAACTCCAAGCGGGCTGTCAGGTGCCTTTTTATTGAGGAGTGGCTTCAATCTGGCCACTCTAACATAAAGGCCTGATTGGTGGAGTGCTGCAGAGATGGAAGAACCTTCCAGAAGGACAACCATCTCCACAGAGGAACTCTGGAGCTCTGTCAGTCACCATCAGGTTTTTGGTCACCTCCCTGACCAAGGCACTTCTCCCCAGATTGCCCAGTTTGGCCGAGCGGCCAGCTCTAGGAAGAGTCTTGGTGGTCCCAAATTTATTCCATTTATAAATGGAGGTAACCTTCAATGCAGCAGAAATGTTTTGGTACCCTTCCCCAGATCTGTGCCTTGAAACAATCTTGTCTCTGAGCTCTATAGACAATTCCTTCGACCTCATGGCTTGGTTTCTGCTCTGACATGCACTGTCAACTGTGGGACCTTTATATAGGTGGGTGTGTGCCTTTCCAAATCATGTCCAATCATTTGAATTTACCACAGGTGGCCTCCAATCAAGTTGTAGAAACATCAAGGATGACCAATGGAAACAGGATGCAGCTGAGAGTCTCATATTAAAGAGTCTGAATACTTAGTTGGATAGCAACTAAGAGGGATGCAGGAGTATTATCTTTTGATTCAGATTAGATCATAAAACTTGGAGTTGTGTGGCAAGCCTGAGAACAGTGGGCTGAAATGGTATCAGTCCATTTCGGCTGTATCCTGGACCCTGTAATCCATCTTTGATTCTCATGCTAATCCATTCTCATGGCTAAATAATTCCTGTGTCGAGGTCGTAATCTAAGGGGAAAGTGTCAGTGGAGCAGATGGCTAGCGATTAATCAAAGTTCTTCTAGAGATAACTGTCAATTGTTTTTATGTTCCATGCCTATTACCATACTCTATTTGTGACAAGTATGTTCATATGATGGAATATTGCAATCATACAGTGAGCGCTATGAAAAAGGTATGATTTGTTTAAGTAAGTACCTTAGAGCAGCGTTTCATAGGCTTAAAAGGAAATATTCACCCATTTTGAATTTTGTGTTTTTGTGCATTGTTTTTATGCAGTAATGTCCTATCGATTCCCTAGGTCATTTCATGTTTATCGGAGGTATTGGCATTAAAGCAGGCAGAAATTCAGTCGGTATGAAGTAGCATTATGATAAAGCCACTCTTACTACACTGGAAGTTAATAGAAATAAGACTTTTAGATTGCGAAATTGTCTATCATACATGTCAGATTTCAATACTGGCCAATGTCAACTCGCGAGGTTGTCTTCTCTCGAATGAGCCATTGATCATTTTTTTGCAGTATTCCTACCTCAAGAAATGTGTAATTTAACAGAGGATCTAGCACATTACTCCTATGTCTGCCTCTTCAGTCCAGGGTGCATTGCATGGTGTCATTGCAAATTTCAGAGTCCACTATGGGGCACATCGATCTGCAAGTTGAACATGGTGAGATTGTAGACTCCTAAATTGATAGCTGTAAAATCACTTAAACAAACTGCACTAACAGGCTACTTCACCTGCTGATATTGTCTTTGGTATTATTGTAAACTCAGCAAAAAAAATAACAATAATAACAGCTGACAGAAGGTAGGCAAATAAGGTCACAGTTATGACAACTTAGGACACTAAAGAGGCCTTTCTACTGACTCTGAAAAACACTAAAAGAAAGATGCCCAGGGACCCTGCTCATCTGCGTGAACGTGCCTTAGGCATGCTGCAAGGAGGCATGAGGACTGCAGATGTGGCCAGGGCAATAAATTGCAATGTCCATACTGTGAGACGCCTAAGACAGCACTACAGGATGGACAGCTGATCGTCCTCGCAGTGGCAGACCACGTGTAACACCTGCACAGGATCGGTACATCAGAACAATACACCTGCGGGACAGGCACAGGATGGCAACAACAACTGCTCGAGTTACACCAGGAACGCACAATCCCTCCATCAGTGCTCAGACTGTCCGCAATAGGCTGAGAAGCTGGACTGAGGGCTTGTAGGCCTGTTGTAGGCAGGTCTTCACCAGACATCACCCGCAACAATGTCGCCTATGGGCACCAACCCACCGTCGCTGGACCAGACAGGACTGGCAAAAAGTGCTCTTCACTGACGAGTCGCGGTTTTGTCTCACCAGGACTGATGGTCGGATCCGCATTTATCGTCGAAGGAATGAGCGTTATACAGAGGCCTGTACTCCGGAGCGGGATTGATTTGGAGGTTGAGGGTCCGTCATGGTCTGGGGCGGTGTGTCACAGCATCATCGGACTAAGCTTGTTGTCATTGCAGGCAATCAACGCTGTGCGTTAAAGGGAAGACATCCTCCTCCCTCATGTGGTACCCTTCCTGCAGGCTCATCCTGACATGACCCTCCAGCATGACAATGCCACCAGCCATACTGCTCGTTCTGTGCGTGATTTCCTGCAAGACAGGAATGTCAGAGTTTTGCCATGGCTAGCGAAGAGCCCGGATCTCAATCCCATTGAGCACGTCTGGGACCTGTTGGATCGGAGGGTGAGGGCCATTCCACCCAGAAATGTCCGGGAACTTCCACCAAGGTCCCTTGGTGGAAGAGTGGGGTAACATCTCACAGCAAGAACTGGCAAATCTGGTGCAGTCCATGAGGAGGAGATGCACTGCAGTACTTAATGCAGCTGGTGGCCACACCAGATACTGACTGTTACTTTTGATTTTGACCCCTTTATTCAGGGACACATTATTCAATTTCTGTTAGTCACATGTCAGTAGAACTTGTTCAGTTTATGTCTCAGTTGTTGAATCTTATGTTCATACAAATATTTACACGTTAAGTTTGCTGAAAATAAACGCAGTTGACAGTGAGAGGACGTTTCTTTTTTTGCTGAGTTTATGTAGCTACGTTTGCTAGCTCGCTAGCCAGCCAGCCCATAGAGCATTGCATTGTGGATTTTGTAGTCAATTTGAGCTGCAACAGATTTCCACAACGATTTTCACGTTTCTACCAACCTTAATATATTTTTATTTAACCTTTATTTAACCAGGAAGGGCTCATTGAGATTTAAAATCTCTTTTTCAAGAGCATCCTGGCCAAGATAGGCAGCACCAAGTCATTACAAAAATTACAGACAAACATGAAAAACTACATCTAGTAAAAACCATAGAATTCACAAGAGTATAACAAAATCAAAAACAGCAAATTAAAAACATTGACAGGTCAGGGAATCAGTATCAAGATCATTCATCAGTGATTTAAAAATACCAATCGGGACAAGTTTTTCCAGTTTAAAAGTATTTTGTAAGGCGTTCCAAGACGATGGCGCAGACTACATAAAAGCCCTTTTACCAAATTCAGTTCGGACATTTGGAACAGTTAGCAGGATAAAGTCCAGCGAACGAAGAGAGTACCCACCACATTTCTGAACAATAAAAATGCCCAAATAAAAAAGGTAGTAAACCCAAAATGGCTTTGTAAATAAAAGTATACCAGTGACTGAGGCTACGAGTGACTAGAGAAGGCCAGCCAACCCTGGTATTCAAATTGCAGTGGTGCGTAAGGGTTTTGCAGTTTAAAATAAATCTCAAAGAGCCATGGTAAAGGGTGTCAATTGATCTCAAACACTGAGCGGAAGCATTCATATATAAAATATCCCCATAGTCTAGTAAAGGCATAAATGTAGCTGATACTAGCCTCCTTCTGGCTTCAAAAGAAAAACAGGCCTTATTCCTAAAATAAAATCCCAATTTCTGCTTCAATTTTTTTGTAAGTTGTTGAATATGCAATTTAAAAGAGAGGCCGTCATCAATTAAAATTCCAAGATATTTAAATGAGGTTACAGTCTCAAGGTCATTGCCCTGACAGGTAATAATAGGTGAAAAGGTCCAGAGGTCTATTTCTTGCTTTAGAAAACACCATTATTTAGTTTTGTCAGTATTGAGGACAAGCTTCAATTGACACAAGCTATGTTGAACAGTATTAAAAGCAGTTTGCAAGTTCTGGAAAGCTTTTGGAAGAGACGAGGCACAACAGTAAATAACAGTATCAGCATAAAAATGAAGTTGCTCATTTTGGACATTTGTCTAAATTATTATAAATGCCAAAATAAAAACATTTGTTCACAAAAAAAATATTGTTCTCAGTGTATTTTAACACTGTAAATTATAGGAATGATTGATTTGGGATGACTTTTCCATTAACATCATAGATCCGGACAATGGAGTAATATCCTGAAAGGTCAACCAGACGTGAGATGACAGCTGTTTAGAGAACCTCTAGATCCCTTCAACACAAAAGAGGATAACCCTGCACTTTATATGGATTTGGTTGAGAAGGTTCAAATACAGGTCAGAGTCAAATTGAACTCTTAGCTAATATTTTAATCTACCTTAAACCCCTGAATCCCAGACCATGTATGCCTACAACACAGGAAGACAGACACTCACTCTGAGGTGGACTATGCGGGCAGATGGGTTTCTGAGGGAGGTGCCAGCAGACACGTAGTCCTTGTTCTTTACTTTGACAGGGAAGTGCTCATCATATTTAGCATCTGTGTCCAGGGCAGAGGGCCACTCTGTGCAGAACGCTGCAGGGAAAGGAGAAACACAGAAAGATAATTAAGTGATAATGCCAGATAAACCGGTGTTTGGAGGATATATTGGCACAGGTGTTAGGCAAACCGTGCCAATATATCCTCCAAACACCGACTTAGAGGGCATTATCACTTTTATACAATGTGTTACCAATATATTCAAATAATGATTGAAATATTTTCATTAAAAACATTGATTAATTTATTCATACCATCTCATCCTTCCACGAGATATAGTCCGACACAAATCTAGGGTTGCTATGCAAGCCGGCTGGTCGTTTGGTCTATCGGTTCGGTTGCCAGTCTTTTTGTTCTAAATCTATGGAAGTGAACGAGCCATTCATTCTCGATGATGGCTGGCAATGTTTGCTTGCTAGCTAGCCAACTTTGGCTAACACAGTCACGTCAAACAGCGCAGCCAGAATAGCAAAGCAGCTGCATCTGCGTGTGTTTAAGCTGTTTTCTAGTTCAGAGGAACTAGCCAACTAAACAGCTAACACAATCACTTCAAACTGAAGCTGGGATGATGGCAAACTAGCTGCATTTCGTGTTTTTCTATCGACATTTCTTGGTGTGTGCATGCACACTACTGTTCAAAAGTTTGGGGTCACTTAGAAATGTCCTTGATTTTTAAAGAAAAGCAAATTTTTTTGTCCATTAAAATAACATCAAATTGATCAGAAATACAGTGTAGACATTGTTAATGTTGTAAATGACTATTGTAGCTGGAAACGGCTGATCTTTAATGGAATATTTACAAAGTACCCACAAAACACCAGTCTCAACGTCAACAGTGAAGAGGCGACTCTGCAACTCTACCTAGAAGGCCAGCATCCCAAAGAAAAAGCCATATCTCAGACTGGCCAATAAAAATAAAAAGATTAAGATTGGCAATTTCTCACATGGAATAGCCTTCATTTCTCAGAACAAGAAGAAAGTTTTTTGTTTCTGGCCATTTTGAGCCTATAATTGAACCCACAAATGCTGATGCTCCAGATACTCAACTACTCTAAAGATGGCCAGTTTTATTGCTTCTTTAATAAGAACAACAGTTTTCAGCTGTGCTAACATAATTGCAAAAGGGGTTTCTAATGATCAATTAGCCTTTTAAAATGATAAACTTGGATTAGCTAACACAACGTGCTATTGGAACACAGGAGTGATGGTTGCTGATAATGGGCCTCTGTACGCTTATGTAGATATTCTATTAAAGATGAAATGTATTTATAAAGCCCTTTTTACATCAGCTGATGTCACAAAGTGCTGTACAGAAACCCAGCCTAAAACCCCAAACAGCAAGCAATGTAGAAGTAGAAGCACGGTGGCTAGGGAAAAAATATTATAATCTACCGTTTCCAGCTACAATAGTCATTTACAACATTAACAATGTCTACACTGTATTTCTGATCAATTTGATGTTATTTTAATGGATGCATTTTAAAAAAAAAGGCAATTTCTAAGTGACCCCAAACTTTTGAACGGTAGTGTATAAAAATGATGCCGATTCATGAGGCGGCAGGTAACCTAGTGGTTAGAGTGTTGGACTAGTAACCGAAAGGTTGCAAGACAGAATCCCCGAGCTGACAAGGTAAAGAACATCTGTTGTTCTGTCCCTGAACAAGGCAGTTAACCCACTGTTCCTAGGCCGTCATTGAAAATAATAATTTGTTCTTAACTGACTTGCCTAGTTAAATAAAGGTAACATAAAAATAAAAAATGATTTTGACTGGCTGAGAAAATCTGCCAGGCTGTCTGTCTCGTCCTGACACAATCAGAACTATGGGACAGCTGGAGGTCGAATTTCAATATTGAAACAATGTTGCAAATGTCAGAGACAGCAAGGTTAATACAAATTTCCGCTGTTGAAAACCAAACGCTAGTCTAAAAAGAAAAGTGAGATAATATCTAGATGCTTTTTTACAGTGGAGATCTAGTATATAAAATGCCTGGCTGGGCTGATGAGACAGTGGATTGCGCAGTCAGATGGAATAGTGTAAAGGCATTTCAACGTCATACCCTTAGCCGGTGGAATCTTGTGTAATAGACACCGGCTGGAACGCGGTTTTAACCAAATCAACATCCAGGATTAGACCCACCCGTTGTATAATTATTAATTAAATACTACCGCTCAATAAGCACTTTGACTTATGCTTCAGAGCTTCGCAGTGTTTCTTTATGGCTGCTGGAGTTAAATGCAAAAAGTTTGGAATCTGAAACAGACAAAGAGTTTTCATAAATGCCTGTATGATCTGACAGCACAATACAATATATAGCCTTAAATGGTACAAATGATTTCCATCCCAATGCATAATCAAAAGCTCTGACATGTCAGGTTGGAGGTGAGGAACTGACCTTGATGAGCTCTAGGTTGCCCTTCTCCGGAGGCACCCCTCTCTTCACTGGGAAGCCCATGCGGACAGGCAGGGGCACAGAGCCCTGTCTGAAGGGGGCAGCGGTCGGGTACACTGCTGTCCAGTCCTGGTCTACAGGCATCCTATCTGTCCTGGGGTCACCCGCCTGACACACACCATGGAGACAGGGAACAGAGAAAAAGGTGACTAATTAGAGATGTCACAACAACTTCAAAATATAGCTTTATTTCTGTCAATATACAGCTTCGTCTAAAGTTGATAATGCATTCCTCACAATTTGTTTTATTGGTAAATTATCTTGGCTGATTTCATGACATGAGCCTCTACCCATGGACCATAATGTGCTGTAGCCAGAAAGAGTCATGTTGGCGTGCTTGTTGGGTAGTCTATATATTTTCTGTCTTTGTATATTTCCACTTAATTTGTACACTAGAGGGTAATATGTTGGGTCATGGGTCACTGTTCACTTCAGCACACAGGTAGCAATGATGGCTTGTGAAACTAGCACACAAGTGTCTAGAAAGTTGTATTTATTTAGGTGACAAGAAAAGTGTGGATGCCACCCAGGTATGGAGCGCAAACAATTCTCACCTTGGAACTATGATAACGTTATTGACCTATGGTAATTAGCTAACTTGTACGGCTACATCTGCCAGTATGTCATGTTTTTATCTTTACTGCTATAAAATGGGCAACCAAAAATCTACATTTGGATTAGTTAAGATTGTAACGGGCTAATGTGAAAGTGGTACTGTTTGGCGTTGCACAGAGAATGTTCTACCAACATTAATTTGGCGATACCACCTTAGTTCTTGATTTGGCCAAACGTACAGTATCTTCAAAAACATGTCCCTGTCTAGTTGCAGGTGGTTTGTCAGACTTGAAAATGCTCAGTTATTAAAATATTGTTTTTACTTTTAATGTTGTTACATTGACAAGTAAATGTCTACATTGTTAATATAAATTTAAAATGTCTAGTTGTGGGACGAAGCTATCGCTCTTTAAGGTTGCTCAAATATTTTATGTGGTACACCAAACAGACCGAGGTAGACAGTTTCAAATTGGATATTCGACAGATATTCGCGCTTTCAAAACTCAATAGCTTCCAAACCACTTGAGCCACAGACTCCAAATAAGTGTCATGTTGGAGAAATTGCGCACAACATTGCACAGGTATTATTTTCATGATTTGAACCTTAATTAGCTTTCCAAAGCTAACAAACATGTGGAAATGTGAGCAGCATTTTGTATTCCTAGTGGAATTAGTTAGGGAGTGTAAACAAAGTACAAACTTTCTATAGCTCATTGGTCATGTGCCCTACTTGACTCAAACAAGGTTCAAAATGTCCACTGACTACCCTTCTATATTGCACACCCTTTGGTTTGTCCACTTTCATCTCACATGTTTTTTTACATACATTTTTCCAACTTTCAATAGCTCCTTGGTAATGTGACCTACTGGACTCAAACAAGATTCAGAATGTCCACGGACTGGCGGAGACGGGTGCCGCGAGGCATCCAGTGTGGTAACGCGACCGATCCTGGAGAAGCTGGCGGGACCCCCGGGGAGAGTTCTCTTTTCTTTTGAAGGGCAGGGCAGCCAGGAATGGGTTCGCCCCAAGAGAGGGGCCCAAGCCCTGGAAAGCGTTGCGGTTTCGGCGGCGTTCGGTGAGCTTTCCCTGGCCCTTGAAAATCCGAGCGAGAGGTTTTAAATCTCACGCCGGGCCGTACCCATATCCGCAGCAGGTCTCCAAGGTGAACAGCCTCTGGCATGTTATAACAATGTAGGTAAGGGAAGTTGGCAAAAGAAATCTGTAACGTCGGGATAAGGATTGGCTCTAAGGGCTGGGTCAGTCGGGCTGGGGTGCGAAGTGGGGCTGGGCTCGAGCCGCGTCTAGGGGAGCAGTCGCTCCGTCGCCCTCCTCTCACCACCATTGGAAGTTCATTGTGCGGCCCATCTCGCAGTCTCTCGTGTGTGGTCTCGCAAGGGGCTGAGTGCAAGTATTCGTGGGGGGGGGGGGGGGTGTGTCAGTCAGTGGGCCGAAGATGGACCGGTGGGGGTTTGGGTCCGGCGGCAACTCTGGACGCGCGCCAGGCCCTTCTCGTGGATCTCCCCAGCCCCACACATTGTAGGTGGGGAGGTCTCCTCTATGCTCACTAGACTTGTGGCGGATACTAAACCCATTGGCCCCGCAGTGATAGGGCATTGCATGGATCTGGCTCATGCCCTACGAAGTGGGAAGAGGTATCTCCAGCTTATCTGGGGAGGGAGGCCTACATCTGATGTGGGTAGTACCATCCACGCCCATTGATTTGCTACGGAACCATAAAACGGACGGAAGAAGCCTAGGTTCCCACTGGGCATGGATCACTGAATGTCAACTTGATGAAATTCAAAGGCGCGTACCCACCTGTCGCAGTCACACTCAAAAATCACCCGTGGGGTGACTGTGACCCCACCTCATGTCAAAGTGAGGAATATAGATGAAGCGCTGGTAAAGGTGGTTCCTATGGTTCTGTCCCAGAGGGCTGACTGGGCAAGCAAATGATTGAAAGGGGATGATTATTATTTTCTGTTGCCGCTAGATACTGTGAGGGGTATTTGGTTCTCAAGCCTATAAGTATTGCGCTGGCTCTTGATGTCAATTGGGTGTAAAAATGTTTATTTTTTATTTTTTTTAAGTTAGTCTGCTGAAGGTTAGTAGCGGCAACTGATGTCCAGTTTGTAAGACAGAAAAGCCTCTGACAATACCACTGGGCGTTACTCAGGGGCTGGGGGGGGGGGGGCAGTAGTCAGGCTGCGGAGGTTGGGGACTTAGTCTATGAGCGGATAAAAGCGTGCGGGTCACCAGGTGCACAGAGCTTGTTTCAGGTATTTAGGTGCACAAGGAGGCCTCCATGAAGGTGGGGGGCACTCCGAGTCCAAGCAGGGGCGGCCGGACTCGGGGCCTGGGGCAGCACTCAGGCCATGGAGGTTGGAGTGGGGACTTAGTCTGTGAGCAGAAAAAAAGTGGGCGAGTCACCAGGAGCACAGAGCCTATAACGGGTTACCAGGTGCACGTGGTTCCTGAGAGCGGGACTATAGATATTTTAGTAATTCCAGGGAGTAAGCTATACTCTAAGGCCAGGGGAGAGGGGTGCTGACCAGGTTGGAAGAGTAGGTGTGGAGGCCTGGAGGTCTGTAGTTCCAGGGAGTAAGCTACACACTCAGGCCCAGGGAGAGGGCAGGCAGGCGAGCAGGGAGTGTAGGCCTAGAGGCCAGGAGTCAGAGGTCACCAGGTCAATGTGGGCCTGCCTGGAGGTCAGGAAGGCCCAAGGGAGAAGGCCCAAGTGAACAAGTGTGTGAGTCACACTGTCCTTCAGGGGGGCATAGTAGGCAAATTCATGTTAAATTGTGTGATATGAAAATGGACACACTAAAGGATGTGCAATGTGTAGGCCCATTGAGTGAACATTCTGAACCTTGTTTGAAGTCAGTATGTCACATGACCAAGGAGCTATTGAAATTTAACATTTTGAATAATTCATGTCAAATCATGTGAGATGAAAATGGACAAACTAAAGGGTGTGCGATATAGAAGGGTAGTCAGTGGACATTCTGAACTTTGTTTGTGGTCAGTAGGTCACATGACCAAAGAGCTATTAAAATAAAATGTAAATAATTTTAAATAGTGCGAGATGTAAATCGACAAAAGAAAAAGTGCGCAGTGTGTCTATGCCACTGGGTTAGCTAGAACCCGTTTTGAAAGTTTTAGGAGTAATGGTTAAAGAGCTATTGAAATTTGAAAAATTAGATTTGTCACTATGTTGACGGTCCCTAACTGCTGTTGGTGGACGTAAGGAAAACTACAGGTGAATATCCGTCGAATATCCAACCTGAAACTGACTTTACCTCTGTACCAAACAGCACCTATCCTGTAACGGCTAATGGAGCATCCATCACATTAGCCCGTTACAATCCGCTAGCTACGCTTGGATTGGAAATTATTTGTTTTGTACACGTTTATGAACATTTGCAAGCCCACCTGTGTTCGAGTGAGTATCATGAACTTTGACTCGTTACAACAAACATTACTTGTTCCTCACCTCTCTCCTTGGTCTTCTGTTGCCTCTGTCAGGAAAGCCTAAAATGTATATTGTGTCAGAAAAACATATCCAACTTCATTGGGCTCCCGAGTAGCGCATCGGTCTAAGGCACTACATCTCAGTGCTAGAGGCATCACTACAGACACACTGGTTCGATTCCAGGCTGTATCACATCCGGCCGTGATTGTAATGATGAATTTGTTCTTAACGGACTTGCCTAGTAAAATAAAGGTTACATTAAACTTTTTTTTTTTTAAATTAAGCTAACCATGTTGTCTCTAATTTTCTTAGGAAACAGTTAGACATAATCGGGACCATGTTAGCAGGTTCCTCGTCGTGACAGCATATTGCATGTAAACTCACCTTTATTCTGACTAGAATTATTAGTAGACAAGGCCGTCGCGTATGTAGCCCTATAACGGGTTAAGCGCATGAATTCCATAAATGCAACCATTTATTTGTCCTAAGAAGGACAAAATGGATTTGTTCATTGTGTGTGCAGCCAAGTTTGACCATGTAATGTCAACCTATGGCAAGTCGAGAGGGACTGTTTTTTTAGCGAAACAGAACGCGCAGACAAGATTGGTATCAGTGCCCCCCTTTGATATAGATAATGAACTGCAATTTGCGAACAGGTGACAGCATTTAGCCAACAAAGGTTTATTATGTATTTCGTAAAATGTAGGCCTATTTTAGAATTTCTTCATCTGTTAGACTACATTTTAAGAGCTCAAATAACATTTAATTGTGTTTATGTAGTTTGAGTACCAGTCTCCTCAGCTAACATTCCACTCTTGTTCATGCCACTCCTTACCAAAGATACTGGCCTTTCAAGAAATATCAATGTTCAATATGTGCTGGATTTACAACGGAGTTGCTTATTGGTTGTTGGATATAACATGACTATTTTCCATGACAACATGTCAAACCTAGAAAATATAATTAGAATGTATAACAACGTCAAAAACAAACATTTACCTGTTAGCTAAACAAGTTGTTGTATTTCGAGGGTTAAAATCAAAACTACGACGTTTTGTGGTTGGAATTGCACTATGTATTTAGTTTGAGAATTTAGACATGAGTTGGCAACTTTTGACAGACTGGTTTCATCTCGGGACAAACAGAAAATTGTTAGATAGCATCCGGATACCTACGCGTTCTGTGGAGAAAAAAATGTGTTCCAATATTTGCATAATCGTTGTGATTGGAGGATAGGTGTGAGGTTTATCGAATAGGATTCATATTTAATCAGAATATTCGTATTTGAAGATGGCAGACTAAAGTCAGTTTCTTTGGCACACGACATGGAGTACAGGGAGTTGATTAGCTGAAGAGACTGGTACCCAGGCTAGTGTTTATGGACTATGTAGGCCATTCAACTGTTAAACTTCGGGATATCCTAGCTCTCATGATCATTATCTAAAAAAGTACGTTTCTGATTGTATCCTTAATGTTACTTGGTTCATCCTTGGTAGACAATACAATTTATTTGCGCCGCTGAGGTCACGTGAGTCAGGTGGATAATGTTGAGCACAAGATGACAGGCTCCAGTGTATTTCAACAGCATCCCTGCCGCCGTGCGCGTACTGCCACCAGCTGTTGCTTTTAGCAAGCACAACACTATCCAGTTCGTGACAGACGTAATTCAGAGACAAGCTGCGAAAGGATAGAAACAACGACCGGAGTTGTTTTTTTCTTCTCATTTCTGTATTCTAATGTTCCCTTTTTCCATGGTGTCCACTGTAATTTACGCACAAACACGTCTTACATCTGGGTACCACTTTGAAGGGAAGATAGGCTAACTGAATGTCCTCAGCTGAAAGGTAAGTTCACTTTTAATTTTTTTACATTAAATGAATTTGGGCTATCTGAAATTATTACTTTATTACAATAAAATATGTTAAGAGTTATATCCCTATAGGATATTTGAAATAACTAATAGCTGAAATGGAAACATCCTAATATTCCATGGCAAATATTTCTGTATTTTGTGTTGTCTGGCAGATACCTTTTTTTGAAAGCTCATCCAACACATCTGATCTGTTAGTTTGATGGCTCAAAACATACATTTATAGGTCGGTTGTCAGTGTCAGTTGTCAGGTAAAGAGAAACATATTGACAGATGTGCTCTAATCATCATTGTTACAGTGGCTCAAATAGCTTCTAATTCACCTCCAAGACCATTTTCAACATCCTCTCACAAATGTGTTTTGCATAAACCATGTTTGGTCCTAAATATTTGAATATTCAAAGTAATAAGATGCTACTATAAGGTTAAGAAGATGATATTCCTATATGGAATGATTGATGATGGATTAACTGAAGGTAACTCCTATGCCCAAGGACTCCAATGCCTGACAGAGTTTTTGTGTGTTTGATGGTTGTCCAGCGTAGCAGAGAAACTCAATCTATGGCCTGGTGACAGCAGCAGTGTTTGTAAGAACAGACTGTCATCACATTATCTGCTGTGGAGGACAGACACGTTGGAGGGTTGCTAGCTCCTGTTACGTTCCAACCTCACACCACAAAGACTTGTTTCCGACAGATTTAGTGACCATGATCCGTTCACTTTTCAGACCCAGGTCAATTTCCTTAAGGAAAAGGTTTTGACACCTACTGAATAGTGGCCATGACTTTTATGGTGGATGATGCTGGTCAATAGAGAATAAGAAGGGAAGGGAGAGAGAGGGGGTAGAGGAGCTTGGACATGGACTATGGCCTAAATTCAGTCAATGCTATCAGGGTGGTATTTCACCTGAGGTAAAGCTCTTGTGTGATCCTCTATAAATGTGTTGTAGACCTTGTGTGTGGTGACCTCTGGTCTCTACCATTGGCTAAGGAATCTATCATGCAGGGTGACACACACACACACACACACACACACACACACACACACACACACACACACACACACACACACACACACACACACACACACACACACGTTATCTGTTACCAAGATGGTCTAATGCCTCTCAACTTTGGACCGCTTGACATCTATCATCATTACCAGTTTGAATAAAGTTACCAGTATTGTGTCTGTTGGTTGTGTTGATGTAAACAGATCACATGTGAAAGGAGATAGCTATAATGATGATGCATAGAGATGACACACTTCTCCAAATCCATAGTCACAATGGTAATCCCCTGTCCATCCTCATCCCCTTGCAACATTAATGGACCAGAATCCTCTGTGTGAGCTCTCAGGGCTCAGGCCTTGGATGTGACTTCTACAAGTCGTCAGATTCATATTTTAACTTTGGACAAGAACATAACATTCTGAGATTCTGAGACCTGGAAGTGTTAATGTCTGATTTCCCATTGTAAACAAGTGAGTTATAGCAACGGCACGTATGAAGGATGAATACAAGGTAAGATATGCCATCTCAGGCATAGTCTATCATATCCAAGCTCCTTTACGCTCTGTCTCTCTATCTCCTTCTCTAGCATCATCCACCAGAAAAGGAAAATGCACTAATTACACTGAACAAAAATTAACACAACATGCAACAATTTCAAAGATTTTACTGAATTACAGTTCATATAATAAAATCTGTCAATTGAAATAAATAAATTAGGCCCTAATCTATGGATTTCACATCACTGGGAATACAGATATGCATATGTTGGTCATAGATACCTTTTAAAAAAAGTAGGGGCGTAGATCAGAAAACCAGTCAGTATCTGTTGGGACCACCGTTTACCTCAAGCAGCGTGACACATCACCTTCTCATTGAGTTGATCAGGCTGTTGATTGTTGCCTGTGGAATGTTATCCCACTCCTCTTTAATGGCTGTGCGAAGTTTCTGGATATTGGCGGGAACTGGAACATGCTGTCATACACGTCGATCAAGAGCATCCCAAACTTGTGTACAGATCCTTGTGACATGGGGCTGTGCATTATCATGCTGAAACATGAAGTCGATAAAATGCAATTGTGTTCGTTGTCCGTAGCTTATGCCTGCACATACCATAACCCCACCACCACCATGGGGCACTCTGTTCACATCGTTTAATCAACAAACCGCTCACCCACACGACGCCATACACGCTGTCTGCCATCTTCCCGGTACAGTTGAAATCGGGATTAATCCGTGAAGAGCACACTTCTCGGTTACGACGCCGAACTGCATTTAGGTCAAGACCTTGGTGAGGACGACAGGCATGCAGATGAGCTTCCCTGAGAGTTTCTGACAGTTTGTGCAGAAATTCCTGGTTGTGCAAACCCACAGTTTCATCAGCTGTCTGGGTGGCTGGTCTCAGATGATCCCACAGGTGAAGAAGCCAGATGTGGAGGTCCTGGGCTGGCGTAGTTACACATGGTCTGTGTTTTTGAGGCCGGTTGGACGTGCTGACAAATTCTCTAAAATGACGTTGGAGGCGGATTATGGTAGAGAAATTAACATTCAATGCTCTAGCAACAGCTCTGGTGGATATTCCTGCAGTCAGCATGCCAATTGCACGCTCCCTCAACTTGAGCCATCTGTGGCATTGTGTTGTGTGACAAAACTGCACATTTTAGAGTGGTCTTTTATTGGCCCCAGCACAAGGTGCACCTGTGTAATGATCATGCTGTTTAATCAGCTTCTTGATATGCCACACCTGTCAGGTGGCTAGATTATCTTGGCAAAGGAGAAATGCTCACTAACAGGGATGTAAACAAATTTGTGCACAAAACTTGAGAGAAATAACCTTTTTGTCCCTATGCAACATTTCTGGGATCTTTTCTTTCAGCTCATGAAACAGGACCAAGACTTTACATGTTGCGTTTATATTTTTGTTCAGTATGGTAGGGGTAATACATTTTCCTTAAGGAGACTGACCTGGGGAAACAAGTCCTTGTGGTCGGAGGCTGAAAGGCTGTTCCTGGAGAGCTACATGTTATGGCTGTCAGCTTTTGCTTCAGTGCATGACTAATGATTATTTCATTAGTTGCTGTTTAGGGTTTAAGTGTCGGGCTTGGTCAGAACCAAAGCCTGCAAAGTGCCAACCATCTCAGAGGGTTGGTGACTGGTACTGTACTGTGTTACAGGGGTTCAACTGTCACTGTGATCACCCTGCCCATTAGATCTAACCTATCTGATCTCTTCTCCTCTGCAGTTCTGTAGCCTAACAAAGAGTGCTTTAGCCTCTGGGGTGGACCTGCCTTGTCATTAGCTGTTTATCTCCTCCCACCTGGACCTGTCTGACCTTTAACCCAGCCTCCTGCTCCTTTGAACCGGACTGTTCTCTTTGGCAGTATGAGCGAGAAGCGAGGATGTCCCTTTCAGCTGCTGAACCGTGCGCACAGAGACCACGGTGGTAGTGGTGGTGGAGGATCCAAGACCTTCGGGCCAAATGGTCATGCCACCACCAGCCTTACCAACCCGGGACGGAGCCCCATGGGTGGGAGCCAAGGCATGGGCACCATGGACAGTGACAGGTCCCTGGCCCTGGATGAGGCTGCCACTGCTGCTGCTGACAGTACACACTACTCTCCTGTTTCACTGAAACTGGAGCCCACAGCGGTGAATAATGGATCAGACACTCCCTGCAGCCCGCAGACGGACACAAAGGACCCACCGCTGCAGATCGACGGCCGGCCCCCTGCCCACTGCCCTAACCCTCCTCTCCCTCCAGCCAGCCAGCTGCGCTCCACCATACATTCCCAGAGCCCCTACGTCACCAAGACTAGCATGCAGGGGGATGTCTACAACTTCCTAGAGAGACCCGCTGGATTGAGATGCTTCCTCTACCACTTCTTGGTGTGAGTACCTACAGTACATTTTCATCCTTTGCTGGTCACTTTAACATACATGTAGGCAGCTAAAGGACTACCCACTTGGCACACACTGGTTGAATCAACATTGTTTCCACATCATTTCAATGAAATTACATTGAACCAACGTGGAATAGATGTTGAATTGACGTCTGCGCCCAGTGGGTAGACAGCTTCTCTAGATCAGTGGTTTTCAACCGGTGTGCCTTGAGGAACTCTCAGGTGTGCCGTACATATTTTGCTAATCTTGATTTAAAAAAATGTATCTCACAAATGTGACCTGTGGAGTGTACATGTCATTTTGACCTGGGAGCACCAGTGCCGCTCAGATAATACATTTTACGGTGCATGGTTACATCTGTATCATTGTTTCAAGTCTTTTGTGCTCAGGCTGTTACATTTGAATCATCTGAGGGGGGCGCATCAAGAGCAAAGTAATTTGTATAATTTTACTTCACCTGTGAGAATCATTAGCATATGCAAGTCTGACTAGGCTTAGCTATACTACAGTCTCTGCCATAGATAAAAAACAGAGCATGGCCTTGTGTCCGTGGTTGCACCTTTTACGATGCAGAAAACCTCTCGTCTCTAGCTCAAACTGTTCGAAACTGAAGACATATTTTACCAGAGCTACATTTTTTTCTTTCTGGTGTGGATTGCGGGACGCTCTTAAAGGGGAACACATCAAATTAATCACCATGAGTAAGGAACTATGCAAACTATTAAAATAGTTAAAATAAACACTATTTCATCTATTAAAAGTTTGTCACAGAAAATAGATAATTTGAAGTGTGGTTCAGATGAGATGGAGGTCATTACCACTAAATAAATTAATAAGGACATTTTAGGTGTGCCGCAGAATTTTCTATATCAAGGTGTGTCATGGTTCAAAAAGGTTTGGGAACCACTGCCCTAAAAAACACAAATTCCTAAATATAACATGAAATATATCTTTCTGAATAATATTAACATTTACATTTTCTGCAAAGTTTGAAAGCCACACATTTCTATTTGAACCCACCTCCACATTTGCATAGGGAGTGACGTGTCACATTTTCTGGCCTATCCAGACAAAGGAACAATTTCCTGTGCCTGTGACACTCACAGCTGTGCTTGCAATAGCGCATATGAAACAGTCTTGACATGAAAAAATACTAAATAATTTAATAGAATTGAAACCAGATCCATTTCTCTTGGTCACAGATGGACGAAATCACGTTGTGCTTAAAGCTGAAGTTGTAACGAGTCTGCACACATTTGAATGGTGTCTCTGAGTCGCTCAGTGGATGTTGTCGTCAGTTATATGAAATAGTGCCAATATTGTACTGTCACTAAGTATGATCATATTTGTTTTACAGTTATGACAAAGGTGAAATCTTATAGTAAGTACTTTATAATTTGATCGTTAATATATTTAGAGTGCGTTTCAGTCATTTAAATTCCTATTTCCCCACATTTGTTGAATAGTAAAAAAATAATGTATGATTTTTCATATTTTCGTAATATTTGTACTATGTACTTGAGCTTGTGTCCTCAAGTGAGTGCACCTTAGCAATTTAGAACATTTTTTACCAGAAAGGTGAGTTCCAGACCTTTCTAAAACTAGGCAACTTTACCAGTTATTGTTGATGGCCATCTCATGAAAAAGAATTACGTTTGGGTATGTCTATTTAGGCAGGATCCTAATTGTTGCCCTATCATTCAAGAGATTGGATAATACCGCTTCTACTGTTTATTGACTTAACCTCAAGTTCAACACCCACTGTTTAAAACCTCTACAGGATCGGTGTGTCCCCCGCGGGACGGTTGACCTAACGTGCACGCAGGTAGCCTAGTGGTTAGTGCGTGGGCCAGTAACTGGAAGGTTGCTGGATTGAATCCCCGAGCTGACAAGGTAAAAATCTGTAATTCTGGCCCTGGGCAAGGCAGTTACCCCACTGTTCCCCGGATGCCACTCTGCTCCACTCCTCTCTGCTCCGCTCCATCAGGCCTTCCAGGACACACACGAGAGGAGAAAAAAGAAGGATGTGTAAAGGGCTGTGTACAGCACCCATGACAGGCTAATAGGCCTGCTCTTCATTATGATGACACAGATAGATAGGCAGGCAGAGAGGGAGAAGGGTGAGTGGTTCTATGCCTGGCTGACAGTGTTTCCAGCCCTATCCATCACTCCTCTTGTCTGGCTTCTCAAGACCAGAGCCAGGGACAGGCACTACGTAGTGAGAAGAAACAGACTGAACCCATGCCACGTTATCAGCTCAGAAATGACATCCGCCTCTGGGCCACACACGGACATGGACTCACAGGCACGCACATAATGAATGACAGGTACAAAGACATGCATACACTCTCTGTCTCTGTATCTCTCTCACACACACAAACACACAGATAAATATAGTCTAGTACGGAAGAAATCCCTTGGGCTACCCACAGCGTACTCGGACAGGGTCCATAAATCCCCTGGGCTCTCGAGTGGCGCAGAAGTCTAAGGCACTGCATCTCAGTACGTCTTTGTCCTTTCGTCTTGTCGTGTCCCATGTATGTGTATATATATATATATATATATATATATATATATATATGTGTGTTAGCCAGTGAACTGGCCAACCTCTGGCTAACCGCTGGCTAGCTTCTGTTGTGGATTTCAGATTTGAGGTAAATAATACTTTTTTTTTTAATTGGTGAGGCGGGTTGCAGGAGAGTGTTTTGAGGTTGAGTTTTTAGAAAAAAATATATCTAAAAAGATATGCGAAGAAAAGATGTAAATATATATATATATATATATACTGCTCAAAAAAATAAAGGGAACACTAAAATAACACATCCTAGATCTGAATGAAAGAAATAATCTTATTAAATACTTTGTTCTTTACATAGTTGAATGTGCTGACAACAAAATCACACAAAAATAATCAATGGAAATCCAATTTAGCAACCCATGGAGGTCTGGATTTGGAGTCACACTCAAAATTAAAGTGGAAAACCACACTACAGGTTGATCCAACTTTGATGTAATGTCCTTAAAACAAGTCAAAATGGGGCTCAGTAGTGTGTGTGGCCTCCACGTGCCTGTATGACCTCCCTACAACGCCTGGGCATGCTCCTGATGAGGTGGCGGATGGTCTCCTGAGGGATCTCCTCCCAGACCTGGACTAAAGCATCCGCCAACTCCTGGACAGTCTGTGGTGCAACGTGGCGTTGGTGGATGGAGCGAGACATGATGTCCCAGACGTGCTCAATTGAATTCAGGTCTGGGGAACGGGCGGGCCAGTCCATAGCATCAATGCCTTCCTCTTGCAGGAACTGCTGACACACTCCAGCCACATGAGGTCTAGCATTGTCTTGCATTAGGAGGAACCCAGGGCCAACCGCACCAGCATATGGTCTCACAAGGGGTCTGAGGATCTCATCTCGGTACCTAATGGCAGTCAGGCTACCTCTGGCGAGCACATGGAGGGCTGTGCAGCCCCCCAAAGAAATTCACCCTACACCATGACTGACCCACCGCCAAACCGGTCATGCTGGAGGATGTTGCAGGCAGCAGAACGCTCTCCACGGCGTCTCCAGACTGTCACGTCTGTCACATGTGCTCAGTGTGAACCTGCTTTCATCTGTGAAGAGCACAGGGCGCCAGTGGCGAATTTGCCAATCTTGGTGTTCTCTGGCAAATGCCAAACGTCCTGCACGGTGTTGGGCTGTAAGCACAACCCCCACCTGTGGACGTCGGGCCCTCATACCACCCTCATGGAGTCTGTTTCTGACCGTTTGAGCAGAGACATGCACATTTGTGGCCTGCTGGAGGTCATTTTGCAGGCCACTGGCAGTGCTCCTCCTTGCACAAAGGCGGAGGTAGCGGTCCTGCTGCTGGGTTGTTGCCCTCCTACGGCCTCCTCCACGTCTCCTGATGTACTGGCCTGTCTCCTGGTAGCGCCTCCATGCTCTGGACACTACGCTGACAGACACAGCAAACCTTCTTGCCACAGTTCGCATTGATGTGTCATCCTGGATGAGCTGCACTACCTAAGCCACTTGTGTGGGTTGTAGACTCTGTCTCATGCTACCACTAGAGTGAAAGCACCGCCAGCATTCAAAAGTGACCAAAACATCAGCCAGGAAGCATAGGAACTGAGAAGTGGTCTGTGGTCCCCACCTGCAGAACCACTCCTTTATTGTGGGTGTCTTGCTAATTGCCTATAATTTCCACCTGTTGTCTATTCCATTTGCACAACAGCATGTGAAATTTATTGTCAATCAGTGTTGCTTCCTAAGTGGACAGTTTGATTTCACAGAAGTGTGATTGACTTGGAGTTACATTCTGTTGTTTAAGTGTTCCCTTTATTTTTTTGAGCAGTATGTATATATATATATATTATCAATGAACCTACCAGGTACCACCCCAAAGCCGTAAACACGGGCACCCTCATAGATATCATCCTAACCAATTTGCCCTCTAAATACACCTCTGCTGTTTTCAACCAAGATCTCAGTGATCACTGCCTCATTGCCTGCATCCGTAATGGGTCAGCGGTCAAACGACCTCCACTCATCACTGTCAAACGCTCCCTGAAACATTTCAGCGAGCAAGCCTTTCTAATCGACCTGGCACGGGTATCCTGGAAGGATATTGACCTCATCCCGTCAGTAGAGGATGCCTGGTTATTTTTTAAATGCCTTCCTCACCATCTTAAATAAGCATGCCCCATTCAAGAAATTTAGAACCAGGAACAGATTCAGGTTCTCTCAAGACCTGACTGCCCTTAACCAACACAAAAACATCCTGTGGCGTTCTGCATTAGCATCGAACAGCCCCCGTGATATGCAACTTTTCAGGGAAGTTAGAAACCAATATACACAGTCAGTTAGAAAAGCCAAGTCTAGCTTTTTCAAGCAGAAATTTGCTTCCTGCAACACAAACTCAAAAAAGTTCTGGGACACTGTAAAGTCCATGGAGAATAAAAACACCTCCTCCCAGCTGCCCACTGCACTGAGGATAGGAAACTCTGTCACCTCCGATAAATCCACTATAATTGAGAATTTCAATAAGCATTTTTCTACGGCTGGCCATGCTTTCCACCTGGCTACCCCTACAGGGGTCAACAGCACTGCACCCACCACAGCTACTCGCCCAAGCCTTCCCCATTTCTCCTTCTCCCAAATCCAGTCAGCTGATGTTCTGAAAGAGCTGCAAAATCTGGACCCCTACAAATCAGCCGGGCTAGACAATCTGGACCCTTTCTTTCTAAAATTATCTGCCGAAATTATTGCAACCCCTATTACTAGCCTGTTCAACCTCTCTTTCGTGTCGTCTGAGATTCCAAAAGATTGGAAAGCAGCTGCTGACACTCTTGACCCAAACTGCTACATACCTATATCTATCCTACCCTGCCTTTCTAAGGTCTTTGAAAGCCAAGTCAAGAAATAGATTACCGACCATTTTGAATCCCACCGCACCTTCTCCGCTATGCAATCTGGTTTCAGAGCTGGTCATGGGTGCACCTCAGCCACGCTCAAGGTCCTAAACGATATCGTAACCGCCATCGATAAGAAACAATACTGTGCTGCCGTATTCATTGACCTGGCCAAGGCTTTCGACTCTGTCAATCACCATATCCTCATCGGCAGACTCAATAGCCTTGGTTTCTCAAACGATTGCCTCGCCGTGTTCACCAACTACTTCTCTGATAGAGTTCAACGTGTCAAATCGGATGGCCTGTTGTCCGGGCCTCTGGTAGTCTCTATGGGGGTGCCACAGGGTTCAATTCTTGGGCCAACTCTTTTCTCTGAATACATCAATGATGTCGCTCTTGCTGCTGGTGAGTCTCTGATCCACCTCTACGCAGACGATACCATTCTGTGTACTTCTGGCCCTTCTTTGGACACTGTGTTAACAACCCTCCAGACGAGCTTCAACGCCATACAACTCTCCTTCCGTGGCCTCCAACTGCTCTTAAATACAAGTAAAACTAAATGCATGCTCTTCAACCGATCGATGCCCGCACCTGCCCGCCCGTCCAGCATCACTACTCTGGATGGTTCTGACTTAGAATATGTGGACAACTACAAATACCTAGGTGTCTGGTTAGACTGTAAGCTCTCCTTCCAGACTCACATCAAACATCTCCAATCCAAAATTAAATCTTATTTCGTAACAAAGCATCCTTCACTCATGCTGCCAAACATACCCTCGTAAAACTGACCATCCTACCGATCCTCGACTTCGGCGATGTCATTTACAAAATAGCTTCCAATACCCTTCTCAATAAACTGGATGCAGTCTATCACAGTGCCATCCGTTTTGTCACCAAAGCCCCATATACTACCCACCACTGCGACCTGTACGCTCTCGTTGGCTGGCCCTCGCTTCATACTCGTCGCCAAACCCACTGGCTCCAGGTTATCTACAAGACCCTGCTAGGTAAAGTTCCCCCTTATCTCAGCTCGCTGGTCACCATAGCAGCACCCACCTGTAGCACGCGCGCCAGCAGGTATATATTTCTGGTCACCCCCAAAGCCAATTCCTCCTTTGGCCGTCTTTCCTTCCAGTTCTCTGCTGCCAATGACTGGAACGAACTCGAAAAATCTCTGAAACTCGAAACACTTATCTCCTTCACTAGCTTTAAGCACCAGCTGTCAGAGCAGCTCACAGATCACTGCACCTGTACATAGCCCATCTATAATTTAGCCCAAACTACTACCTCTTCCCCTACTGTATTTATTTATTTATTTTGCTCCTTTGCACCCCATTATTTCTATTTCTACTTTGCACTTTCTTCCACTACAAATCTACCATTCCAGTGTTTTACTTGCTATATTGTATTTACTTTGCCACCATGGCCTTTTTTGCCGTTACCTCCCTTATCTCACCTCATTTGCTCACATTGTATATAGACTTCTTTTTCTACTGTATTATTGACTGTATGTTTGTTTTACTCCATGTGTAACTCTGTGTTGTTGTATGTGTCGAACTGCTTTGCTTTATCTTGGCCAGGTCGCAATTGTAAATGAGAACTTGTTCTCAACTTGCCTACCTGGTTAAATAAAGGTGAAATTATATATCTTTTTTTAAAGTGCAAGGAGCGTCACTACAGTCCCTGGTTTGAATCCAGGCTGAATCACATCCGACCGTGATTGGGAGTCCCATAGGGTGGAGCACACTTGTCCCAGCGTCGTTCGGGTTTGGCCGGGGTAGGCCGTCATTGTAAATAAGAATTTGCTCTTAACTGACTTGCCTAGATAAATAAAAAGAATAAAGAGTCTTATGCAGTGCTGTCAGCAGGCACTGCAGGCTCACCAGAGAACAGACACTCTGGATCTCTGACGAACATGTCTTGTGCAGTACCCAGTAGATTTGAATCTTTTATATAACATTATCTAACACAGGGGATAAGGCATGTGTTACCTCAGCCTCACTCAGCCCCTCAGACAACAGGCTCCTTTGATCCATGGCTTGCCAAGCCTCTCACTTTCCTCAATGGCAGTGGACTGACTTAGACCCCAACAGGGAAATGCAATCAGTGGTAGAAAAAGTACCCAACTGTCATACTTGAGTAAAAGTAAAGATACCTTAATAGAAAATGACTCAAGTAAAAGTAAATATACTTAGGCATCAAAAGTAAATGTAATTGCAAAAATATACTTAAGAATCAGAAGTAAAAGTGTAAATCATTTCAAATTGCTTATATTAAGCAAACCTGACAGCACAATTTTGTGTTTTTATTTTAATTTACAGATAGCCAGGGGCACACTACAACATGCAAACATCCTTTACAAATTAAACATTTGTGTTTAATGAGTCCGCCAGATCAGAGGCAGGGGATGCCCAGGGATGTTCTCTTGATAAGTGTGTGAATTGGGCCATTTTCCTGTCCTGCTAAGCATTCAAAATGTAACGAGTACTTTTGCGTTACAGTGAAAATGAATGGAGTAAAAAAAGTACATTATTTTCTTTAGGAATGTAGTGAAGTAAAAGTAAAGTACTCAAAAATATGAATAGTAAAGTAAAGTACAGATACTGCAACAAATGACTTTAGTATTTTTTAAATATTTTTACTTAAGTACTTTACACCACTGAATGCAGTTTACTGACTAAAGTCAGACCGCTTTACTGATTTTTATATTCTGTTAATATTCCACCTTACACAGCTGATACAACCACACACAGCTGATTATAGTTTTTTTACCTATGAGGTTGGCTGGCTGTGAACTGTGATGCTGCTTATCTCTGATGATCTTTCCATCTATTCATCTTCAGCTACATAACTAAGCGAGGAGGATTCTTCTGTTGCTGTGGACGCTGAGGTATCCTGCCTAACCCATGGTGGATGGGTGAGGGCCTGTCAGAGCAGGCTGCTGGACAGATGTTATGATCAGAATAGGAATACACTATTTCATAGTCAGCTTGCAGGTTTGAACCTGAGGACTGTTAGGAAAAACACACACAGGCACTCTGTAGAACATTGTTTCAGTTCAGTAATAGGGTATTTCTATAAACTAGGGTAGCAGTGAGGATTTCCTACACTGGACAACTTGTTACAGCTGTTGATAAGTAATTGATAGTAATCTGCAAAAAAATGTAATGTCATTACATTTAGGTATAAGAGGGGATCATAGCTACTATATATTCAGTACAATTCATGAGTTGATTTAAAACCTGGATCGTCTCAGACCAGCCACCCAGACAGCTGATGAAACTGTGGGTTTGCACAACCAAAGAATTTCTGAAACTGGCTCATCTGCGTGTTCGTTGTCTGCGTGTTCGTCGTCCTCGCCAGGGTCTTGACCTGACTGCAGTTCGGTGTCGTAACCAAAGACCTTGAAGCTCTCAAACCATTCTACTACAGCCCCATTGATGTGAATGGAGGCGTGCTCAGCCCTGCATTTCCTGTAGTTGTCACTGATTTAGAGAGGAGTAGGCAGGAGGCAGTCGCAGGTTTAGAACTACTGAATTTATTTAAGCACCATAGATTAAAACGGAACGAAACCCAAACGCTGTGGTGCTCAAAAAGTAAATCTCCATAAACAAAAAGGCATTTTGTGGCGCGATGGGTAACGATGCTTCGTGGGTGTCAGTTGTTGATGTGTGCAGAGGGTCCCTGGTTCGAGCCCAGGTTGGGGCGAGGAGAGGGACGGAAGCTATACTGATACATGGAGAGATACATGAATGCCTGAGGAGATATACATGAAATGAGGGTGAAATGAGGGTGAGATACGGTAATTGACGGGAGCTGTAATCTGTACGTCACCTCATTGACTCTCCTCAGGACTTTGAGCGGCCCCACAAACTGGGGGCTCAGCTTCCAGCAGGGCAGGCGGAGTGGCAGGTCTTTCGTTGAAAGCCAGACCCTATCAACAGGGTGAAAGACCGGGGCCACACTGCTGTGACGATCGGCCAGTGCCTTCTGCCAGAAGACGTTGTGTTGGAGATGGGTATGCGCGGTGTTCATACCTCCTCGGCGCGCCGAAACCAATCGTCCACTGCAGGAGCCTCGATCTGACTCCGGTGCCAGGGCCAGGTGATAGCCTAGAACACACTGAAAGGGTGTGAGGTTAGTGGAGGAGTGACAGAGGGAGTTTTGTGCATATTCTGCCCAAGGCAGAAATGCAGCCCACTCCCCCGGCCGGTCCTGACAGTAACAACGAAGGTACCTACCCGGTTCCTGATTTACTCTTTCCACCTGCCCATTTTATTTGGGACAGTACCTGGAGGTGAGGCTGACCGTGATCCCCAGTCGTTCCATGAAGGCCTTCCAGACACGGGTGAACTGAGGCCCACGTTCAGACACGATGTCCTCCGGGATCCCGTAGTGCCGGAAGACGTGAGAGAAGAGAGCCTCTGCGGTCTGCAGGGCCGTAGGGAGACCAGGCAGAGGAATCAAATGACAGGCTTTGGAAAACCAGTCCACAACGACCAGGATGGTGGTGTGCCCCTCCGAGGGGGGAAGGTCTGTGACAAAGTCCACGGACCAGGGTCATTGTGGAACCGGCAGTAATTGGAGTTTGCAATAGGGGAGGTGTCTAGGTGTCTGCTCTATTTGCAGGTGGAGCAGGAAGAGACGTAAACCTGGACGTCCCAGGCCAAGGTGGGCCACCAGTACTTGGCGGAGAGACAGGCGATGTGTCCAGGTGAGTAGACGGTCCCGCACATCGGAGGGCACGTAGATACGCCCCTCAGGACAGTGGGCAGGTGAGGGCTCCTGTCACAGGGCTCGACGGATGTCCGCATCAACATTCCACACGACAGGAGCCACGATGCGGGACAGGAGAATAATGGGTGTCACTTTCTCCCTCCGATCCTCTGTGACATGCACCCGGGACAACGCATCGGCTTTAACGTTCTTTGATCCCGGCTAGTAGGAGAGGGTAAAGTCAAACATAGTGAAGAATAGGGCCCACCTGGCATGACGTGGGTTCAGCCTCTTTGCTGCTCGAATGTACTCCAAGTTGCTGTGGTCCGTCCAGACAATGAATGGGTGTTTAGCATCCTCCAGCCAGTGCCACCATGCTTTCAGCGCCTTCTTGACGGCCAACAACTCATGATCCCCCACGTCGTAATTCCGCTCTGCGGGGGACAGCTTCCATAGGTAGAAGGCGCATGGATGGAGTTTAGGCTGTTATCCAGTGCGTTGGAAGAGAACAGCCCCTACTCCAACCTCGGAGGCGTCCACCTCCACGATGAAGGGCAGAGAGGGGTCAGTGTGAGCCAGAACAGGTGCATTAGTAAAATGTTCCTTGAGTGCACGGAGGCTTCGTTGGCCTCCCCAGTCCAACGCAGCTGTCGAGGACCTCCCTTCAGGAGGGAGGTGAGATGGGCCACCACTGTGCTGAAACCCCCTTTGAAGCGCCTGAAATAGTTGGCAAAACCAAGGAAGCACTGCACCGCTTTGATGTTGGATGGAACAGGCTGCACGGTACTGCACTGACCCTCTGCTCTTCCATCTCTTCTCCAGCGGTAGATATCCGATAGCCCAGGAAGCCTGCTGAAAGAAAAGGCTCTTCTCTGCCTTGGCGTACAGGTGATGCCCCATCAGCCTCTCCAAAACGGACCTGACATGAGAGACATATTGCTCGCGTGTATTGGAGTACACCACTACACAATGATCCAACATTTCTAAACACCTCATTAATGATTGATTAAAACAGAGGGTGCATTTGTCAGGACGTAGGGCATTATCCTGTATTCGTAGTGCCCGGTGCTGGTGCTGAAGGCAGTCTTCCATTCATCCCCCTCTCTGATGCGCACCAGGTTGTAGGCACTGTTTAAATCCAAGTTAGTAAAGTACTTTGCACCATGCATCTGTTCGATCACAGTGGGTATGAGAGGCAGAGTATAACTGAATTTAGCAGTAGTCTTATTCAGTGTCCTGTAATCGATACAGGGGTGGAGACCTCCCTCCTTCTTCATGAAAAAGAACGCCTCCTGGGTGTGTGCCTCCTGGACGTAGGCCTCCATGGCTTCGGTCTCTGCATGCGAGAGAGGGTAGATGTGCCCCTGAGGGAGGGTAGAACCAGACAGTAGGTTGATAGTGCAGGGCAAGCACGTGGCACGGGCAGACACGTGGCACGGGTCTTCAAAAAGGCCACCTGTAGGTTCCGGTACTCCTCCAGGATAGGACGTGGGTGGCCTGGTCTGGTCTGGACTTTCCACGGAGGTGGCACAGATTGACACAGAGAGACACCTCCCCTGACACTCCTGCGACCAACCCAACAACCCCCTCTCTGTCTACAATATACTGGGGTTATGCAACAGTAGCCAGGGGAAACCTAAAACTACGGGGTGTGCAGGAGAGTCTAAGATGAGTAAAGTGATGCGTTCATGGTGGTTGTGAGTAACTGTGAGTGAAATGGGAATCGTGGTCTGGAGCACCAGTCCTGTTCCTAGGGGACAGTTCTCTAGGGCAAGGATTAGGATAGGGGGTTGTAAAGGGACTAGAGGAATGCGTAATGATAGGCCACTGACTGGTCTAGGAAATTGCCTGCAGCACCTGAGTCCCCTAGGGCAGGACTCAGTGGGGGACCAGGATTGTCAGGGAAGGTGACAAGGAGGAGGACGGGTTGGGTGGACAGAGAGGAGCAAGGCATGTCCATGCCTACCTGGGAAGATGCAGGAGCGCTCCTTGGCCTGTCGCTTCCTCGCCTGGTTCTCCTTCTGGGACAGGTGTTCCAGGGGTGGTCCGACTCCCCGCAGTAGGAGCAGAGACCCTGTTGAAGTTCCTCGGGGGGAAGGTGCGTCGTGCCCACCTCCATGGGCTCAGTCTGGCTGGAGGTTCCTGGGAGAGACCTGAACCCCCGGGATGGGCAACGACGGGCACGCAGGAGTTTATCCAGGCGGTTGGCCGTGCCAATGAGCTGGTCCAGAGTGAGGTCCTCATCGTGACAGGCCAGCTCGGTCTGGACGTCCGCCTGTAGCCCGCTGCGGAAACTGTCAACAGGGCCTGGTTGTTCCAGCCAGTGGACGCAGCCACCGTCTGGAAATCGAGAGCGTACTCTGACGCTGGCCTGGACCCCTGGCGTAGACGGAGGAGACGCTCACCTCCCTCTCAGCCTTCTGTAGGATGGTCGAGGACGGCACGGAGAAGTTGGGTGAAGCGCTCATAGGACTGCACTTCTGGACCGTCCCTCTCCCAGATGGCATGCGCCCACTCCAGAGCCCCGCCTGTCAGCACCGAGATCACCAAGGCCACCTTGTCCATCTCGGAGGCCGTCTCTGCATGACGGGTCAGGTGGAGGTCACACTGCAGGAGAAATCGCCTACAGTGAGCTGGGGTGCCATCAAACGGCTCCGGCAGGGGCATGTGGACGTTGCTGATCGGACCGGGTGATGTAGATGGTGTGGGGTGGCTGGAACGACCGCAGGGAGCTAGGAAGGTGGTGGTGTAGCCTTCAGTTGGCGTACGGCCTGGAGCACCTCGTCCATGGCAGTCCAGAGGGGCTCCAGGCACGAGTCGTGGTGGTGGAGCTTCACTCCTAAAGCGGAGAGGTTGGGATGTCCTGCTGCTTCCTGTTTTCTTGGGTCGGTCCTTCTGTCACTGGTGTAGGGAGGAGTAGGCAGGAGGCAGTCGCAGGTTTAGAACTACTGGATTTATTTAAACACCATAGATCAAAGCGGGACGAAACCCAAACGCTGTTGTGCTCAGAATATATCTTCATAAACAAAAAGGCACAGGGTGAACCCAAAGTGCAAAGTATAAAGTACTCAGGAAATAGTCAGAGAGATTCCTCTCAGGAAAACAAGTAACATTTTACAATGACCGACAAAGACAAATGGCAGAGGGAGTATATATACAGTGATAGAGGAGATTGGAATCAGGTGTGTGTAATGATGACGAGACAAGTCCGGGGTTGATGAGTGAAGGGCGTTTGCCAGGAGTAGGTTTGGCAGCAGCTAGAAGGCCGGCAACGCCCAAAGTGCTGAACAGGAGGGGGAGCCAAAGCGAAGGCTGGTGTGACAGTAGTTCACGATAAGGGAGAGGTTGTTGTTCTGGCACCACACTGCCAAGTCTTTGACCTCCTCCCTATAGGCTGTCTCATCGTCGTCGCTGATCAGGCCTACCACCGTCGTGTTGTCGTAAAACTTAATGATGGTGTTGGAGTCGAGTGCGGCCACGCAGTTGTGGGTGAACAGGGAGTACAGGAGGGGACTGAGCACGCACTATTGAGGGGCCCCCGTGTTGAGAATCAATGTGGCAGGTGTGTTGTTGCCTACCCTCACCACATGGGGCGGCCCGTCAGGAAGTCCAAGATCCAGTTGTAGAAGGAGGTGTTCAGTCCCAGGGTCCATAGCTTAGCAATGAGCTTGGAGGGCACTATGGCATTGAACGCTGTGCTTTAATGAAAAGCATTCTCACATAGGTGTTGCTTTTGTCCAGGTGGGAAAGGGCAATGTGGAGTGCAATAGAGATTGTGTCATCTGTGGATCTGTTGAGGCGGTATGCAAATTAAAGTGGGTCCAGGGTTTCTGGGATGATGGTTTTGATGTGAGCCTTTCAAAGCATTCCATGGCTACAAATGTGAGTGCTATGGGGTGGTAGTCATTTAGCCAGGTTACCTAGGTGTTCTTAGGAACAGGGACTATGGTGGTTTGCTTGATACATGTAGGTATTACGGACTGGGTCAGAGAGAGGTTGAAAATGTCAGTGAAGACACTTGCCAGCTGACCTAGCATTATCTTATTGTATCTCAGTATCTTTCCAGTTACATAAGCTGATTCATAATTTGACACTTTGATTAAGAAATCCTCATTTGGAAAAAGCTGTAATTTATTAGGGAGATAGCCATTGATGGATGTCCCTAATAATCTATTTCTCAAATGCATTTATTACTAGGGCTGTGACGGTCTTGGAATTTGAGGTTGTACACGGTCACCGACATAACCGTTCAATAAAGGGGAGGTCACAATTCTGTTTTTACACTTGTTTACATGGATATTTGAAACAAGCCATTACACTTCATTATTATCATGGCATTTCATTATTATTATTATTTAGGTTACTACTTATAAATATTTATCAACAAATGAAGAAATGCCAGGTTGGAGAGGATCTCTCCCATATACGTATTGACACATTAACGGAGTCAAAATAAATATATATTTCTACCTTGTCTTTGTCTTTTGTCTTTTCTGCGTAATAAAAAAAAATACAGATCCTATTTCAAAGCACAAAACCATTCGAATGAAGTCTGATGGGTTTTCACCCATTTTTCCTGAAAAATGTGCAAATCTTCACAAACCCTGCTGCTGCGGTCATTCAATGGCAGTGGCATTGGCATTATGTTCATCAAAGAGAGGACTCCGTAATGAGAGAAGTAACGTAGCCTAAGCTACTGAAAATAGTCATTTTACAAGATTATATCATGACCGGAACATTTGATTCTTATTAAAGACAGGCTACTTTAGGAAACTTTCTGAATGATTTCTTGATTTTTAAACAACTAATTGTTCAATTAGTTTATTTTTTTTTAGCACAATGCGCACATTGCACAGTTTCTCTAGAGATAAATCAGACCCAGCCTGATGCTTTGCCCAGGTATCTCTACCTGAAAATACATGATCTAAATGATTGATATTTGGTGTTCAGCAGTCATAAAAGTATGTCTTATTTACTTTGAAGAAATACAAAATAGTTATTTTGTCAGACAGCATAGGCAGCAGCCCTATAGAGATGAGATGATGACTTGGAATGAAATAATAAAGCCATCAGATAAAACAAATGTAATATAGGCTACACAACAACTGCAATATTTTATTAAAGTAAAGAAATGTGAATACATGATGGTTAATAAGTGATAAGCAGTAATGGGCAGTCACTACCATCACAGGACCTTTATCAATTGTTTTATTCTCTGTTGCATAGTGCATTTAATGTTTAAAAAATTGAAAACCGTGATTATTTTTAAACGAACCGACCTCAAAAAGCAGTAATCGCCTAGCACTACTTTTTCTACATATGGTTGTGTTACAGCCTGCATGTAAAATGGATTCCATTTAGATGTTTCTATACCTGGCCTACACACAGTACCCCATAATGTCAAAGTGGAATTATCTTTTTTGAAATGTTTACAAATCAATACAAAATGAAAAGCTGAAATGTCTTGAGTCAATAAGTATTGAACCCCTTTGTTATGGCCAGCCCAGTAGTAAAAATGAGCTTAACAAGTCACATAATACGTTGCATGGACTCACCTTGTCTGCAATAATAGTTTAACATTATTTTTTTAATGACTACCTCATCTCTGTACCCCACACATACAATTATCTGTAAGGTCCCTTAGTCAAGCAGTGAATTTCAAGCAGAGATTCAACCACAAACACCAGTGATGTTTTCCAAAGCCTTTCAAAGAAAGGCACCTATTGGTACAGTAGATGGCAAAAAAATAAAATAAGCAGACATTGAATATCCCTCTGAGCATGGTGAAGTTATTAATTCAAGTTTGGATGTTTTTTCAATACACCCAGTCACTCCAAAAATACAGGTGTCCTTCTTAACTTAGTTGCCAGAAAGGAAGGAAACCGCTCAGAGGGCAATGGTGAAAACTGAGGATGGATCAACAACATTGTAGTTACTCCACAATACTAACCTAATTGACAGAGTGAAAAGAAAGAAGCCTGTTCAGAATAAAAACATTACAAAACAGGCATCCTGTTTGCAACAAGGCAGTAAAGGAATATTGCAAAAAATGTGGCAAAGCAATTAACATTTTGTCCTGAATACAAAGTTTTATGTTTGGGGCAAATCCAATGCAACACATTACTGAGTACAACTCTCCATATTTTAAAGCATAGTGGTGGCTGCATCATGTTATGGGTATGCCTGTAATCGTTAAGGACTGGAGAGGTTTTAAGGATATAAAATAAACGGAATGGAGTTAAGCACAGGCAAAATCCTAGAGGAAAACCTGGTTCAGTCTGCTTTCCACCCAACACTGGGAGATTAATTCATCTTTCAGCAGGACAATAACCTAAAACACAAGGCCAAATCTACACTGGAGTTACTTACCAAGAAGACAGTGAATGTTCATGAGTGGCCGAGTTACAGATTTGAAAATCTATGGCAAGACCTGAAAATGGTTGTCTAGCAATGATCAACAACAATTTGACAGAGCTCGAAGAATTTTGAAAAGACTACTGGGCAAATGTTGCACAATCCAGCTGTGGAAAGCTCTTTAAAGACTTACCCAGAAAGAATCACAGTTGTAATCGCTGCCAAAAGTGCTTTTACAAAGTATTGACTTAGGGGTGTGAATACTTACTCAAATGAGATATTTCTGTATTTAATTTTAAATAAATGTGCAAAAATGTCTTAAACATGTTTTCACTTTGTCATTATGCGGTATAATGTGTAGATGGGTGAGACAATTATTTTTTTAAATCAGTTTTTATTTGAGGCTGTAACACAACAAAATGTGGAATAAGTCAAGGGGACACACGCACACCCCTATAAAAGCACCCGTCAATCAAAGCCACCGTCAATCAAAGCCACCAGTGTATGTCAGACACAAGAGCAATATTTATCCTTTCCATAAAACATATTAAAAAACCTAGCCCTACCTTAGGATTTTCGGACGTATTTTATAAGATAACGAATTGACAAGGAAAGTATGAAGGGGGCAGCTATGCTACAGTATGAAGATAGCCTAGGCTACTATTATACTGTGCGGGGATAGGAGGCCTAGGGGGGCATATCAGCCAGAACCGGGCCTGATCAGCGTTTGATTAGTCTTTAAATCAAAAAAAGATTCTGTATCAAATTATACCATGCCAGTTTGGAGAAGACTGACGCATTGTCCATTGGACACAACATTATCGCATTATAGGCGTCAGAGCCAGAACAACCTTGTCCACTGCTGTTGAATAATTCATATATCATCAGACACATTCAACCTTTTTTAAAAGAAGATCAATTTATTTATTTACTCGCAAGCAATGAAAACATGCATTGTATAAAATAATGTCGACGCATCAAACAATTTTTTTACTGAAGTGCCATCGCCTATAGCTCTTTACACCCCCGTGCAACTAGCAGATCAGCTGGTCGAACATCAAAGGACAGTTGGAAAGATGAGATGTAGAAAGTTTTAAGGGAAACGTCACCCCTCTATTTAACTATATACGTCCATATATGTCCATGTCATAAAAATGTGGAATTTCCTCACTTCACGCAAATACCCACCTAGTGTTCAACCTTCCCAAGTTCTCCCATGTCACCGCGCACCTCCACACACTCCACTGGCTTCCAGTCAAAGCTCGCATTCACTACAAGACCATGGTACTTGCCTACGGAGCAGCAAGAGGAACTGCCTCCTCCAACCTTCAGGCTATGCTCAAACCCTACACCCGAACCCGAGCACTCCGTTCTGCCACCTCTGGTCCCTTGGTCCTCCCACCTCTACAGGAGGGCAGCTCCCGCTCAGCCCAGTCCAAGCTCTTCTCTGTCCTGGCACCCGATTGGTGGAACCAGCTTCACTCGGAAGCTAGGACAGCAGAGTCCCTTGCCCGTCGTCCGAAAACATCTGAAACCCTACCTCTTCAAAGAGTATCTTAAATAATCCCACAGCTTTTGTGAACTAACACTCAACTTTTTGACCCCCTTACTAGTTCAGACTTTGCTGATAGCTACTTTTTTGAGGTAAAATGTACTTTACATTTTTATTTTTGTAACCCTTATTTAACTAGGCAAGTCAGTTATGAACAAATTCTTATTTAACAATGACGGCCTACTCTGGCCAAACCCTAACTCGGACGACGCTGGGCCAATTGTGCGTCGCCCTATGAGACTCCCAATCACGGCCGGTTGTCAAACCAGGGTCTGTAGTGACGCCTCTAGCACTAAGATGCAGTGCCTTAGACCGCTGCGCAACTCGGGAGCCCACTATGACTGTGATATGTGGTTGGCCCACCTAGTTTAAGATTCTAAAGTTTCTTAAGATGAATGCACTGTATGTCGTTCTGGATAAGAGCTTCTGCTAAATGTAAATACAAGCATTTCTGCATCTCACCAGTAGAAACGGGCCAGATGCATTTCCTGGTTGTAAGCAAACCACAATATCCAGAATTCAATGTGTATTTCAGGACGTGGAGGGCCGCCCCGTGGATGTGTATACAATTGATGTGAGAAATGTCAAAATGTCTGTGCTTCTAGCTGCCATTACCCAACACAAGAAGAGGTTCACCAGCTGAAGAACATTCTGGAACCTGCTTGGAACATTCAACCAACACAACATCCATATTTAGTTAGACTGATGTTGTAATATAATTTACAATGCCTTGTATGCTCACAATTGCATTGTGGTATACGTAGATATTGCAACCTGTTGTACATATGTACACTACCGTTCAAAAGTTTGGGGTCACTTAGAAATGTCCTTGTTTTTGAAAGAAAACACATTTTTTGTTCATTAAAATAACATCAGATTGATCAGAAATACAGTGTAGACATTGTTAATGTTGTAAATGACTATTGTAGCTGGAAACGGCTGATTTTTTTATGGAATATCTACGTAGGCGTACAGAGGCCCATTATCAGCAACCATCACTCCTGTGTTCCAATGGCACGTTGTGTTAGCTAATCCAAGTTTATCATTTTAAAAGGCTAATTGATCATTAGACAACCCTTTTGCCATTATGTTAGCATAGCTGAAAACAGTTGTTCTGATTAAAGAAGCAATAAAACTGTCCTTCTTTAGACTAGTTGAGTATCTGGAGCATCAGCATTTGTGGGTTCGATTACAGGCTCAAAATGGCCAGAAACAAATAACTTTCTTCTGAAACTCGTCAGTCTATTCTTGTTCTGAGAAATGAAGGCTATTCCATGTGAGAAATTGCCAAGAAGCTGAAGATCTCGTACAACGCTGTGTACTACTCCCTTCACAGAACAGCAAAAACTGGCTCGAACCAGAATAGAAAGAGGAGTCTGAGGCCCCGGTGCACATCTGAGCAAGAGGACAAGTACATTAGAGTGTCTAGTTTGAGAATCAGACGCCTCACAAGTCCTCAACTGGCAGCTTCATTAAATAGTACCCGCAAAACACCAGTCTCAACGTCAACAGTGAAGAGGCGACTCCAGGATTGCTGGCCTTCTAGGCAGAGTTCATCTGTCCAGTGTCTGTATTCTTTTGCCCATGTTAATCTTTTCTTTTCATTGGCCGGTCTGAGATATGGCATTTTCTTTGCAACTCTGCCAGCCCCGGAGTCACCTCTTCACTGTTGACGTTGAGACTGGTGTTTTGTGGGTACTCTTTAATCTGGTGTGGGTACTCTTTAATCATGCTAACATCTCTGTTGACGAGTCTACGATACGTAAAACACTAAACAGAAATGGTGTTCATGGGAGGACACCACGGAAGAAGCCACTGCTGTCCCAAAAAAACATTGCTGCACGTCTAAAGTTCGCTAAAGAGCACCTGGATGTTCCACAGCGCTACTGGCAAAATTTAAGTTGAGTCGTTTGGAAGGCCCACTCAACACTATGTGTGGAGAAAAAAAGGCACAGCACACCAACATCAAAACCTCATCCCAACTGTAAAGTATGGTGGAGGGAGTATAATGGTTTGGGGCTGTCTTAGGGCCTGGACAGCTTGCTATCATCGGAAAAATGAATTCCCAAGGTAATCAAAACATTTTGCACTGTGGATGTTTACACGTGTGTTCAGTAAAGACATTAAAATGTATAATTGTTTATGTGTTATTAGTTTAAGACGACTGTGTTTGTCTATTGTTTTGAAGATAAGTTCACATTTTATGACCAGTTTATGCAGAAATCCAGGTAATTCCAAAGGGTTCACATACTTTTTCTTGCCACTGTAATCATTAGTAAACACGCTACTAGGTAAATTTTATCTACAGGAAAATAAAGTTAATAAAACAAAATGTAATCCTGAAGTGAATGTTTATTTTATTTTCATGATGACCTTCATCCATAACCATCAGTAACATGGTTATTCAATTACGTCACAGCCCTATTTATTAGGTATACCACCATACACACAGCACAGGCATCGCAACCCCACAGGAATACTCCTCTTCTGTGAAACACACACACACGCACACAGAAACTAATGTTTTTGTCATGGTTCATATTGAAGGGGGGATTGGGACTCCACTGCACCCTCTCTGAAGTGGGTCTGAGGGATATGCAGTTATTGTAATAACGCTGGATCAACCACCAGCTGTTTTGTTTTAATCAGATCCCAGGGGTTTTGTCCTTCCAATCAGGTTCTCTAATGGTTGTGACCTGGTTTGTCCCAACGCTAAAACCTCCTGGGGTGTCAGGATACACACAGAGAGGCTTTAGGTCCTTTAGGATATTACTGTAGGAGGAATACACAGTACCTCAGTCTAGCTGCTATTGATTTATTGATTGATTTAATTCATTAGATCATTAAAAGTAGTAGGCTGCTCCAGCCGGAGACAACATTACATACATAAAACAATTATTGAAGATAAAAACACAATACAGTCCGGAAGCTTATTTCCATTGTGGTCCCCATTTTTGGCAGTGAGATGGCAGGTGGGCAAGACTGACACTTCACATGCATTCAATGCAATTAAATGAAACAGTAAAATTCCATTGTATAACAATCACAAAGTGCTACGGTATGTAGAATCGGCAGTAGGGGAAACAGCGCCACTGTCTGCCCCACGGTCATTGGTATTGTTTTGTTGACAACGCAGAGGTGAGGAGCTTCGCGCCACCCAGTAAAAAAAGAAATGAAGTACATATTCTGCTGTTCTATCACTGTTGCAATGATGCCCGAATGGAAAACCCCCCACTGTTTTTGTTGTTTGCAGTAGCTTCTTTGTTGTAATGTGTCAGTTTCACCATTAATTATATAAATGATAAACAAATAATAGTATATAGTGTTTTTATGATGCTTTTCTGGAACCCAAATATGCTTTATTCAGAGTTTGAGAATTAAAATAGGACAGTTTGTCTTATGTAATTGTGATTGTTTTGGGGTTTTGGCATGGGACCTTGGTCACAAGGATTTGTTTTCTGTTTTTGCTTTTTTAAGTATTATGGTCTTCCTGTTTTTGTAGGCATGAGTGATTTTAGAGTGTATGAACTCTGGATACATGTCGGGCTTGAAGTCTGGTTTTACTCTGTGTAGTACTTCAATATCGTACTCTGCATTTATGCTGTTACCAGACGTCACTCAGAGGTTTGGAAGTAGCTACATATTTGGCTCCAGTGGATAAGTGTTATTGATATTGCTGAGGTCAGGAGTCAGTCATTTTCTCTTCCATGTACTTCAGTCCCATCAAGTTATCACTTTACTACAGTAGCTAGCAGCTACCTTCATTTTGTTCTTCCCGGAGCTTTGACTGGCCTATCAGACACATTTCTTTATTAATTTGTGTTGTTTTGTATTGATACTCTTGCAGGTATTACTACACAACAGGAAATGTCAGCAGTCTACAGCACAAATCATTTTTGTGAAATTAGAGTTAGAAACAACATCGAAAGGATACGCCGTGTTTCATACTGCTGAGTAACATCATTTTCTCAGGGGAATTGTGTTTTTGCAGAAAATGTACACTTGTGTATAACCTGACTAACAATGACATATGACATCATATTTGTATTTTTATAAATCCAGTTAAAATGATCCTGTGTTATGACAAGAGAAAGGGATTATTTTTAATTTCAGTTTTTCACTTCCTCCCCAGATGTTAGGAAATACAAAAATTACACCAAGAGATGAATACCACAACAATTACTTTGTTCACAATATTCCTGTACAAGGGCGAGGGTATTGAAGGACAGGGATTTTCAGATTACAGAAATGCTTTATTCTCTTTTCATGTGTCACGTCCTGACCATAGAGAGCTCGTATTTTTCTATGGTAGAGTAGGTCAGGGCGTGACTGGGGGGTTTTGTCTAGTTTATTTATTTCTATGTTTGGTTCTAGTTTCTTTTTTCTATGTTGGGGTTTTTGTCTAGTTTAAATGTTCTATGTTGTGTTCTAGGTTCTTTTTTCTAGGTTGGGGTTTTCGTATGATTCCAAATTAGAGGCAGTTGGTCATCGTTGTCTGTAATTGGGGATCATATTTATATTGTTGTTTTTCCCACTAGTGTTTGTGGGAGATTATTTTGAGTTTATGCATGTAGCACCTCTTTGTCACGGTTTGTTGTTTTTGTTTATAGTTTATTGTCTGTCTTGCGTAGTTTCACATAGAAATAAAGATGTGGAACGATACACACGCTGCGCCTTGGTCTCTTTCATACGACATCCGTGACAGAATCTCCCACCACCAAAGGACCAAGCAGCGTGCCCAGGAGGAGCAGGGATCCTGGGCCAGGGAGAGAAGAGAGTGGAGGACATCCTGGACCTGGGAGGAGGTAATGGCAGGGGACAAGACCCTGCCATGGATGCAGGCGGAGACAGCGAGAGAGGAACGTCGACGATACGAGGAACTAGCACGGCAACGACGGAAGCCCGAGAGGCAGCTCCAAAAAACTTTTTTGGGGGGGCACACGGGGAGATTGGTGGAGTCAGGGTTGAGACCTGTGCTTACCGTGGGGAGCATGTGACCAGTCAGGCACCGTGTTATGCGGTGATGCGCACTGTATCTCCAGTGCGCATTCATAGCCCGGTGAGCACTGTGCCTGCGCCCCGCATTTGCCGGGCTAAAGTGAGCATTCAGCCAGGACGGGTTGTACCGGCTCAGCGCTCCTGGTCTCCGGTGCGTCTCCTCGGTCCAGGATATCCTGCACCAGCTCTACGCACTGTGTCGCCAGTGCGCCTTCACAGCCCAGTGTGTCCTGTGCCAGCGCCCCGCACTTTCCCGGCTAAAGTGAGCATTCAGCCAGGACGGGTTGTGCCAGCTCTACGCATCAGGTCTCCAGTGCGCCTCCACAGCCCAGTACGTCCTGTGCCTGCTCCCTGCACTCTCTCTGAAGTGCGTGTCCTCAGTCAGATACGTTCTGTGCCTGCTCCCCGCACTCTCCTTGAAGTGCGTGTTCCCAGTCAGGTATGTCCTGTGCCTCCTCCTCGCACCCTCCCTGAGGTGCGTGTCACTAGTCCGGTGCCACCTGTACCGGTCCCACGCATCAGGCCTCCAGTGCGCCTGCCCAGTCCGGCGACAGTTCCCAGTCCAGAGCTTCCAGCGACAATCCCCAGTCCAGAGCTTCCGGCGACAGTCCCCAGTCCAGAGCTTCCGGCGACAGTCCCCAGTCCAGAGCTTCCGGCGACAGTCCCCAGTCCAGAGCTTCCGGCGACAGTCCCCAGCCCAGAGCTTCTGGCGACAGTCCCCAGTCCAGAGCTTCCGGCGACAGTCCCCAGTCCAGAGCTTCCGGCGACGTTTCACAGTCCGGAACCTCCTGAGACGGTCCGCAGTCCGGAACCTCCTGAGACGGTCCGCAGTCCGGAATCTCCTGAGACGGCCCGGAGCCTCCTGAGACGGCCCGCAGCCCGGAGCCTCCTGAGACGGCCCGCAGCCCGGAGCCTCCTGAGACGGCCCGCAGCCCGGAGCCTCCTGAGACCGCCCGGAGCCTCCTGAGACGGCCCGCAGCCCGGAGCCTCCTGAGACGGCCCGCAGCCCGGAGCCTCCTGAGACGGCCCGGAGCCTCCTGAGACGGCCCGGAGCCTCCTGAGACGGCCCGCAGCCCGGAGTCTCCAGCGATGGTCGGCAGCCCAGAGCCTCCACCGATGTTGGCGGGTTCGCAGGATGAGAGGGTTCTTTGTCCCGCACCAGAGCCGCCTCCTATGCTGGCGGGTTCGCAGGATGAGAGGGTTCTTTGTCCCGCACCAGAACTGCCTCCGATGCGGGAGGATCCGCCAGATGAGAAGGTTCTTCGTCCTGCCCCAAAGCCGCCACCAACACTAGATACCCCCCCTACCCTCCCTTTTGGTTTCAGGTTTTGCGGCCTGAGTCCGCACCTTTGGGGGGGTACTGTCACGTCCTGACCATAGAGAGCTCGTATTTTTCTATGGTAGAGTAGGTCAGGGCGTGACTGGGGGGTTTTCTCTAGTTTATTTATTTCTATGTTTGGTTCTAGTTTCTTTTTTCTATGTTGTGGTTTTTGTCTAGTTTAAATTTTCTATGTTGTGTTCTAGGTTCTTTTTTCTATGTTGAGGTTTTTGTCTAGTTTACATTTTCTTTGTTGTGTTCTAGGTTATTTTTTCTAGGTTGGGGTTTTCGTATGATTCCCAATTAGAGGCAGCTGGTCATCGTTGTCTCTAATTGGGGATCATATTTAAGTTGTTGTTTTTCCCACTAGTGTTTGTGGGAGATTATTTTGATTTTATGCATGTAGCACCTCTTCGTCACGGTTTGTTGTTTTTGTTTATAGTTTATTGTCTGTCTTGCATAGTTTCACATAGAAATAAAGATGTGGAACGATACGCACGCTGTGCCTTGGTCTCTTTCATATGACATCCGTGACATCATGATTCCTCCATAAGTGTGTTTATTAATCCAAGCATCAGTAAATGTATAAAACCATACATGTTTGATGAAAATCCATCATAGCCTAAATACTGGAATGCTACTTCCATGTTCTGTTCAGTTCATTTACAATGGCTACAACTCAGCACTTGGAGAATTTAGCATTGCCTTTAGCAGTATTCTAGTCCCCCCTTTCTCTCTGATCGAGAGCTTGATAGAACCTTATATTATCTGCATTTTTGTATTGACATAGCCTGGATCTGCCTACAGTGCAATTGGAAAGTATTCAGACCCCTTGACTTTTTCCATATTTTGTTACATTTCAGCTTTATTCTAATATTGATTACATTCTCCCCCCCCCCCCCCCCCCCATCAATCTACGCACAATACCCCATAATGACAAAGCAAAAACAGGTTTTTATACAGTTTTGCAAATGTATAAAAAAAACCCGAAATATTACATTTACATAAGTAGTCAGACCCTTTACTCAGTAATAGTTGAAGTATCTTTGGCAGTGATTACAGCCTTGAGTCTTTTTGCGTATGACGCTACAAGCTTGGCACACCTGTATTTGTGGATTTTCTCCTATTCTTCTCTGAAGATCCTCTCAAGCTCTGTCAGGTTGGATAGGGAGTGTCGCAGCACAGCTTTTTTCAGGTCTCTCCAGAGATGTTCGATCGAGTTTAAGTCCGGGTTCTGGCTGGGCCACTCAAGGACATTCAGAGACTTGTCCCAAAGCCACTCCTGCATTGTCTTGGCTGTGTGCTTAGGGTAGTTGTCCTGTTGGAAGGTGAACCTTCGCCCTATTCTGAAGCCCTGAGCACTCCGGAATAGGTTTTCATCAAAGATCTCTCTGTACTTTGCTCTGTTCACTCTCAGACCGTGAGAAACAAGGTTCTCTGGTCTGATGAAACCAAGATTGAAATCTTTTTTCAGGTCTCTCCAGAGATGTTTGATCGGGTTCAAGTCCGGGTTCTGGCTGGGCCACTCAAGGACATTCAGAGACTTGTCCCAAAGCCACTCCTGCATTGTCTTGGCTGTGTGCTTAGGGTCGTTGTCCTGTTGGAAGGTGAACCTTCGCCCCAGTCTGAGGCCCTGAGCACTCGAATAGGTTTTCATGTCTGTACTTTGCTCCGTTCATCATTCCCACGATCCTGACTAGTCTCCCAGGGCATGCCGCTGAAAAACTTCCCCACAGCATGATGCTGCCACCACCATGCGTCACCATTGGAATGGTGACAGATTCCTCCAGATGTGATGCTTGGGATTCAGGCCAAAGAGTTCAATCTTGGTATGATCAAACCAGAGAATCTTGTTTCTCATGGTCTGAGAGTCCTTTAGGTGCCTTTTGGCAAACTCCAAGCGAGCTGTCATGTGCCTTTTACTGAGGAGTGGCTTCCCTCAGGCCACTCTCCATTTTTTGGTAACCTTCCCCAGATCTGTGCCTTGACACAATCCTGTCTCGTAGCTCTACGGACAATTCCTTTGAACTCATGGCTTGGTTTTTGCTCTGACATGCACTGTCAACTGTGGGACAGGTGTGATCCTTTCCAAATCATGTCCAATCAATTTAATTCACCACAGGTGGACTCCAATCAAGTTGTAGAAACATCTCAAGGATGATCAACGGAAACAGGATTCACCTTAGTTAAATTTTGAGTCACATAGCAAAGGCTCTGAATACTTATGTAAATAAGGTATTTCTGTATTTTCAAAAAAACTGTTTTCGCTTTGTCGTTATGTGTGTAGATTGATGAGGGAAAAAAACAATTTAAATAATTTTAGAATAAGGCTGTAATGTAACAGAATGTTGAAAAAGTAAAGTGGTCTGAATACTTTCTGAATGCATTATATATAGTATAGTACCTCTTAATACCCCAAATCATGTTAAGTTAAAAAGCTACATTACTCTTACAATTAAACCCAATGAGGGTTTAGATCTTTAAAGCCAATTATCTCCGAATAGTTTTTTGCAGATAGAACCTTTTAATTCTAAGGTCATGGGATTATGTTTCAACTATATTTAATTTGATTATTTTCATACTCCAACAAACCTGCATGCACAATAAAGTTAGTCATTTCCAAATGAAACCACTTTCATAATTATCCCTAATGTCTATATGTTGGAGTTCAGGCTTTATTTGAAAAGCTGTCCCCCAGTGTTAGTTTTGAAGGTGAGATGTTAATTAAGCAATACAGACCAAATGTAAGTATTGTCACATGCGTCGAAAGGGACAGACCAAGGCACAGCGTATTGAGTTCTCATCTTCTTTTATTAATGAGAGAACACTTAAACAAAATAAACAAACGACAGTTCCGTAAGGTAACATAGACTATACGAAAAACAACCACCCACAAAACCCAAAGGAAAACAGGCTGCCTAAGTATGGCTTCCAATCAGAGACAGCGAAAGACACCTGCCTCTGATTGGAAACCATACATGGCCAAACCTGGAAAACGAAACATAGAAAATGAAAACTAGAACACATACCCCTGGAAACAAACAAACCCCAAAACACACAAAACAACCCCCCTGCCACGCCCTGACAGTACCCCCCCCCCCCCCCCGAAGATGCAGACCCCAACTGCACCTCAAACAAAAAACAAAAAAACACAAAAACAACCCCAAACCTAAAGGGAGGGAAAGGAGGGTGGCCACCGTCTATGACGGTTCCTGTGCTACACCCACCCTTCGCCAATCCTCCAGCCACGGAGTTGGCTCTGGCTCCGGGCGTAGCCCCCGTTCTGCGCTGCCGACCCCCGCTGGAGGCTCTGGACTGCAGACCGTCGCTGGAGGCCCCAGGCTGAGCGGCGTCGCTGGAGGCCCCGGGCTGACAGGCGTCGCTGGAGGCTCCGGGCTGAGGAATGTCGCGGAGGCTCCTGACTGAGGAGCGTCGCTGGAAGCTCCTGACTGAGGAGCGTCACTGGAGGCTCCGGGCTGAGAAGCGTCGCTGGAGGCTCCTGAGTGAGGAGCGTCGCTGGAGGCTCCGGGCTGAGGAGCATCGCTGGAGGCTCCGGGCTGAGGAGCATCGCTGGAGGCTCCTGACTGAGGAGCGTCGCTGGATGCTCCGGGCTGAGGAGCATCGCTGGAGGCTCCGGGCTGAGGAGTGTCGCTGGAGGCTCCGGGCTGAGGAGCGTCGCTGGAGGCTCCGGACTGAAGAGAGTCTCTGTAGGTTCCGGACTGGGGACCTTCGCTGCAGGCTCCGTGCCATGGATCATCACTACTGGTTCCGCGTCATGGATAATCACTGGAGGCTTTGTGCCATGGATCATCACTGGAGGCTCCGGGCCATGGGTTATCACTGGAGGCTTCGTGCCTTGGATCATTCCTACAGGCTCCGGGCCATGGATCATCACTGGAGGCTTCGTGCCATGGATTATTGCTGGAGACGTCGGACCATTGACCATCATTAGAGGCTTCCTATGGGGCGCTGGAACTGGTCTCACCAGACTGGGGAGACGCACTGCGGACCGCGTGCTCAAAGCAGGCATCTGCCTTACCGGGCTATGGAGGCGCACTGGAGGAAGAGTGCGCGGAGCAGGTACAGGGAACACTGGGCCTTGGAGGCGCACTGGAGGTCTGCTACGTGGGACTGGCATAGGAGGCGCCAGGCTTGTAACACGCACCTTCGGGCTAGTGTGGGGAGCAGGTACAGGACGGACTGGGCTATGGTGGCGCACTGGAGGAAGAGTGCGCGGAGCAGGCACAGGGTACACTGGGTCTTGGCGGCGCACTGGAGGTCTGGAGCGCACAGCCTGCACAACCCGCCCTGGCTGGATGCTCAACTCCGCTCGATAACTGTGGGGTGCGGGCACAGTTCGCACCGGCCTTTGAATGCGCCCTGACGACACAGTGCGCTTCACCGCAAAATACGGTGTCTGCTCCATCACTTGCTCCCCAAAGTAAGCACGGGAAGTTGTCTCAGGACTCCATCCTGACTCTGCCCAACTCCCCTTGTGCCCCCCCCCTAAACATTTTTTGGGGCTGCCTCTCAGCCTAGCCTTTCGGTGCATATCGAGCCTCCTCTCGTCGCCGCTCTGCTCTTGCTGCCTCCACTTGTTCCCATGGATGGCGATTCCATCCCCCCTGGATCTTCTCCCATGTCCAGGATCCCTTGCTGTCCAATATCTGCTCCCATGTTCATTTCTCCTGCTGCTCCTTACCACGCTGCTTGGTCCTTCTCGGGTGGGTGATTCTGTCACATGCGTCGAAAGGGACAGACCAAGGCGCGGCGTGTTGAGTGCTCATCTTCTTTTATTAATGAGAGAACACTTAAACAAAATAAACAAACGACAGTTCCGTAAGGTAACATAGACTATACGAAAAACAACCACCCACAAAACCCAAAGGAAAACAGGCTGCCTAAGTATGGCTTCCAATCAGAGACAACGAAAGACACCTGCCTCTGATTGGAAACCATACTCAGCCAAACCTGGAAAACGAAATATAGAAAATTAAAACTAGAACACATACCCCTGGAAACAAACAAACCCCAAAACACACAAAACAACCCCCCTGCCACGCCCTGACCATTCTACTATGGCAAATGACCCTTTTTCACTGGTCAGGACGTGACAAGTATCTTGAGTTGTGTTTGCGTGTTCTTCAATCTTGTTAAGATAGAGGGGTAGGGCCTCCCGAGTGGCGCGGTGGTCTAAGGCACTGCATCACAGTGCTAGCTGTGCCACTAGAGATTCTGGGTTTGAGTCCAGGCTCTGTTGCAGCCGGCCGGCAGGGATGTCCCTGTCCCATCGCGCACTAGCAACTCCTGTGGCATGCCGGGCAACACATTGGTGCGGCTGGCTTCTGGGTTAAGTGGGCATTGTGTCAAGAAGCAGTGCGGCTTGGTTGGGTTGTGTTTCAGAGGACGCACGGCTCTCGACCTTCGCCTCTCCCGCCGTACAGGAGTTGCAGCGAAAAGACAAGACTGTAACTACTAATTGGGGAGATAAAGGGATAGAAAAAAGGTGACTGGGCCAGGCAATGCAACATCCATAAAGGTTTTTAGGATTTTTTTTGTAAACCAATCAACTTACATCAGGTCATCTTGAAACTTTCATTGTAAGCTAACTTTCATTAATATTTTATATGTGTATGGTGCGCGCTAATAGCATTTCAATCAGTGACGTCACTCGCTCTGAGACTTGAAGTAGGGTTTCCCCTTGCGGTGCAAGGGCCGCGGCTTTTGTGGCGCGATGGGTAACGATGCTTCGTGGGGTGTCAGCTGTTGATGTGTGCAAGGGTCCCTGGTTCGAGCCCGGGTTGGGGCGAAGAGAGGGACGGAACCTACACTGTTACATATGGTATACTGTATAATTGGTTTCTCTCTTTTCATTGTCAGTATATTCTTTCAGCGTTATGATATCCGTAACATACATAAGTTGTGGATGTGATGAATATTAGTGTATCATATCTTAGCTTCAGAAGCTTGAGCATTCAATACATTTTGTGTGCTTGTTCTGGAATGTATACGTCAGACTTTTACTGAAGCGTTTGTTGATATCTTGAAATGTACAGTACCAGTCAAAAATTTGGACACACCAACTCATTTAAGGGTTTTTCTTTATTTTTACTATTTTCTACATTGCAGAATAATAGTGAAGACATCAAAACTATGAAATAACAAATGGAATCATGTAGTAACCAAAGTGTTAAACAAATCCAAATATATTTTACATTTTAGATTCTTCAAAGTAGCCACCCTTTGCCTTGATGACTGCTTTGCACACACTTGGCATTCTCTCAACCAGCTGCACCTGGAATGCTTTTCCAACTGTTTTGAAGGAGTTCCCACATATGCTGAGCACTGGTTGGCTGCTTTTCCTTCACTCTGCGGTCCAACTCATCCCTGATTCACGCAGTCTCCTCTTAACAGTTGATGTTGAGATGTGTCTGTTACTTGAACTTTGAAGCATTTATTTGGGCTGCAATTTCTGAGGCTGGTTACTCTAATGAACTTATCCTGTGCAGCAGAGGTAACTCTGGGTCTTCCTTTCCTGTGGCAGTCCTCATGAGAGCCAGTTTCATCATAGCGCTTGATGATTTTTGCGACTGAACTTGAAGAAACTTTGAAAGTTCTTGACATTTTTCAGATTGACTGACCTTCATGTCTTAAAGTAATGATGGACTGTCGTTTCTCTTTGCTTATTTGAGCTGTTCTTGCCATAATATGGACTTGGACTTTTACCAAATAGGGCTATATCTGTATACCACCCCTGGCTCGAACGCATTAAGAAGGAAAGAAATTCCACAAATTAACTTTTAACAAGGCACACCTGTTAATAGAAATGCATTCCAGGTGACTACCTCATGAAGCCGGTTGAGAGAATGCCAACAGTGTGCAAAGTTGTCATCAAGGCAAAGGGTGGCTACTTTGAAGAATTTCAAATATAAAATATATATTTCTTTAACACTTGTTTTATTACTGTCAAGGGTGTGTACGGGAGGCGAAGTCAGGTGCAGGAGAGCGGAGCGTAGTGAACAGGCGTACTTTAATTCCGTTCCACAAGATACAGCACATAAAAACAATAAAGTGCCAAAAACACAGAACATGGCAAAAGTAAAGCGCCCGACAATAATCCACATCACAAACAAACAATTACACACAAAGACATGGAGGGGAAACAGAGGACTAAATACATGCAGTAATTATGGAATGAAAACCAGGTGTGTAATGGAACAAGACAAAACCAATGGAATATGAGAAATGGAGCGGCGATGGCTAGAAAGCCAGTGACGTCGATCGCCGAACACCACCCGAACAAGGAGAGGAGCCGACTTCGGTGGAAGTCGTGACAGTGCCCCCCCCCCCCCGACGCGCAGCTCCAGCGGCGCTCCAACACCGGCCTCGGGGACGACCCGGAGGGCGATCCGGCCGGCGATAGTGAAACTCCCGCAGCAGTTCGGGGTCCAAGACATCCACAACCGGAACCCAACACCTCTCCTCCGGACCGTACCCCTCCCACTCCACGAGGTACTGAAGGCCCCTTTCCCGATGTCTCGAATCCAGGATGGAATGAACGGAGTACGCCGGGATCCCCTCGATGTCCAGAGGGGGCGGCGGGACCTCCCGCACCTCAGATTCCTGGAGCGGACCAGCCACCACCGGCCTGAGGAGAGACACATGGAACGAGGGGTTAATACGGTAATCAGAGGGAAGCTGTAATCTGTAACACACCTCGTTCACCCTCCTCAGGACTTTGAATGGCCCCACAAACTGCGGACCCAGCTTCCGGCAGGGCAGGTGGAGGGGCAGGTTTCGGGTCGAGAGCCAGACCCGGTCCCCCGGTGCGAACACCTGGGTCTCACTGCGGTGATGGTCCGCACTGTTCTTCTGGCGAAGCGCAGCTCGCTGGAGGTGAACATGGGCGGCCTCCCATGTCTACTCCGCGCGCCTGAACCAGTCGTCAACCGCAGGAGCCTCGGTCTGACCCTGATGCCATGGCGCCATAACCGACTGGTACCCCAATACGCACTGAAAGGGGGAGATGTTAGTGGAGGAGTGGCGAAGCGAGTTCTGTGCCATCTCGGCCCAGGGCACGAACGCCGCCCACTCCCCCGGCCGGTCCTGACAATAGGACCGCAGAAACCTGCCCACATCCTGGTTGACTCTCTCTACCTGCCTGCTACTCTCGGGGTGAAAACCCGAGGTAAGGCTTATCGAGACCCCCAGACGTTCCATGAACGCCTTCCAAACTCTCGATGTGAATTGGGGACCCCGATCAGACACTATATCCTCAGGCACCCCGTAGTGCCGGAAGACGTGAGTAAACAGGGCTTCAGCAGTCTGTAGGGCCATAGGAAAACCGGGCAGAGGGAGGAGATGACAGGACTTAGAGAAACGAATGACCAAGATAGTAGGGTTTCCCAAATAAAGAGGTAGATCGGTTACAAAATCCACAGACAGGTGTGACCAAGGTCGTTGTGGAACGGATAAGGGGTGTAGCTTACCTCTGGGCAGGTGTCTCAGAGCCTTACACTGGGCACACACCGAGCAGGAGGAAACATAAACCCTCACGTCCTTAGCCGAGGTGGGCCACCAGTACTTCCCAGTCAGACAGCGCACCGTCCGGGCGATCCCCGGACGTAGACCTCCATCCTTCTTCTTCACAAAAAAGAAACTCGAGGAGGCGGGTGAAGTGAATGACCGAATGTACCCCTGACGCAGGGATTCAGTGACATATGTCTCCATAGCCACCGTCTCCGCTTGCGACAGGGGATACACGTGACTCCTGGGAAGCGCAGCGTCTACCAGGAGATTTATCGCACAATCCCCCCATTGATGAGGTGGTAATTGAGTTGCCTTCTTCTTACAGAAGGCGAGAGCCAAATCGGCATATTCTGGGGGGATGCGCACGGTTGAGACCTGGTCTGGACTTTCCACCATGGTAGCACCAACGGAAACCCCTACACACCTCCCAGGGCACTCCCGCGACCACCCCGTGAGAGCCCTCTGTTGCCAGGAGATAGTGGGGTTATGCTGAGCTAACCAGGGTAGGCCTAGTACCACGGGAAACACAGGAGAGTCAATGAGGAAGAGACTGATTCTCTCCTCGTGACCCCCCTGCGTCACCATGCCCAAGGAGATGGTGACTTCCCTGATTAGCCGGGACCCTAATGGTCGACTATCTAGAGCGTGAACCGGGAAAGGTCGAACTACAGGAATAATGGGGATCCCTAAACTAAGGGCTTACGCTCTGTCGATAAAATTCCCAGCTGCGCTTGAATCGACGAGCGTGGGCTGCATATGCTGGGAATGCGGGGGAAAATCAGGGAAACAAACAGGTACAAATAGGTGGTCAACAGAGGACTCTGGATGAGTGTGGTACAGACTCACCTGGGGTGATGCCAGAGTGCCCTGCCTGTTCCCAGAGGAACCGACACAGCACCGACCAGCAGTGTGCCCACTGCGGCCACAGATGATGCATGTGATGGCTCCTCCTCCAGTCTCCCTACGCGCAGCCCCTCCCAACTCCATGGGCACCGGAGCGGGGGTGCTGGAAGATGGCACCGACAGAGCCCCCTCTGGACGTCCGCGGGTGACCAGCAGGTTATCCAACCGGATGGAAAAATCCACCAGTTGGTCGAAGGAGATGGTGGCATCCCTGCAGGCCAGCTCACGTCGGACGTCCTCGCGTTGGCTGCACCGATAGTGGTCGATGAGGGCCCTGTTGTTCCAGCCTGCTCCGGCGGCCAAGGTCCGGAATTCCAGGGCGAATTCCATGGCGCTCCTCGTCCCCTGCCTCAAATGAAAGAGCCGTTCCCCCGCCGCTCTACCTTCGGGTGGATGGTCAAAGATGGCCCGGAAGCGATGGGTGAACTCCCCGAAGTGGTCCAACGCCACATCTTCTCCCCACACGGCGTTTGCCCACTCCAGAGCTCTCCTCGAGAGGCATGAGACGAGGGCAGACACTCTCTCCCTTTCCGAGGGAGCTGGGTGCACAGTGGCCAGTTAGAGGTCCAGTTGTAGCAGGAATCCCTGGCACTGTGCTGCCGTCCCATCATATTCCCTGGGAAGGGAGAGACGCATCCCACTGGGACTGGCTCCAGACGGGACTGGTAGAGGTATCCCCGGTTGCGCTGGTCGAGGCACTGGAGAGACTTCCTGTCTCTCCCAGCGGTCCATAGTCTGGACAACGCGATCCATCATGGCACCAAGATGATGTAGCATACAGTGCCTTGCGAAAGTATTCGGCCCCCTTGAACTTTTCGACCTTTTGTCACATTTCAGGCTTCAAACATAAAGATATAAAACTGTAATTTTTTGTGAAGAATAAACAAGTGGGACACAATCATGAAGTGGAACGAAATTTATTGGATATTTCAAACTTTTTTAACCTCTTACATCTAGACGTTCCGCTAGCGGAACACCTGCTCCAATATCCAATGATAGGCGTGGCGCGAATTACAAATTCCTCAAAAATACAAAAACTTCAATTTTTCAAACATATGACTATTTCACAGCATTTTAAAGACAAGACTCTCCTTTATCTAACCACACTGTCCGATTTCAAAAAGGCTTTACAGCGAAAGCAAAACATTAGATTATGTCAGCAGAGTACCCAGCCAGAAATAATCAGACACCCATTTTTCAAGCTAGCATATAATGTCACAAAAACCCAGAAGACAGCTAAATGCAGCACTAACCTTTGATGATCTTCATCAGATGACACACCTAGGACATTATTTTATACAATACATGCATGTTTTGTTCAATCAAGTTCATATTTATATCAAAAAACAGCTTTTTACATTAGCATGTGACGTTCAGAACTAGCAAACTTCCGGGGAATTTACTAACAATTTACTAAATTACTCACGATAAACGTTCACAAAAAGCATAACAATCATTTTAAGAATTATAGATACAGAACTCCTCTATGCACTCGATATGTCCGATTTTAAAATAGCTTTTTGGTGAAATCACATTTTGCAATATTCTAAGTACATAGCCCAGCCATCACGGGCTAGCTATTTAGACACCCGGCAAGTTTAGCCTTCACCAAAATCAGATTTACTATTACAAAAGTTTGATTACCTTTTGTTGTCTTAGTCAGAATGCACTCCCAGGACTGCTACTTCAATAACAAATGTTGGTTTGGTCCAAAATAATCCATCGTTATATCCGAATAGCGGCGTTTTGTTCGTGCGTTCCAGAAACTATCCGAAATGGTAAATCAGGGTCGTGCGCATGGCGCATTTCGTGACAAAAAAATTCTAAATATTCCATTACCGTACTTCGAAGCATGTCAACCGCTGTTTAAAATCAATTTTTATGCAATTTATCTCGTAAAAAAGCGATAATATTCCGACCGGGAATCTCCTTTTTGGCAAACAGAGGAAAAAACACAAAGACGGGGGCGGCCAGTGCACGCGCCTAAGCCCACAGTCCCTTGATCGGCCACTTGAGAAAGGCGATGATGTGTTTCAGCCTGGGGCTGGAATGACGACATTCAGGTTTTTCCCGGGCTCTGAGAGCCTATTGGAGCCATGGGAAGTGTCACGTTACCGCAGAGATCCTTTGTAATGGAATGAGATGTCAAAGAAAGACAATAAATGGTCAGACAGGCCACTTCCTGTAAAGGAATCTCTCAGGTTTTGACCTGCCATTTGAGTTCTGTTATACTCACAGACACCATTCAAACAGTTTTAGAAACTTTGGAGTGTTTTCTATCCAAAGCCAATAATTATATGCATATTCTAGTTACTGGGCAGGAGTAGTAACCAGATTAAATCGGGTACGTTTTTTATCCAGCCGTGAAAATACTGCCCCCTAGCCATAACAGGTTAACAAATAATAAACTGAAAAATTGGGCGTGCAAAATTATTCAGCCCCCTTAAGTTAATACTTTGTAGCGCCACCTTTTGCTGCGATTACAGCTGTAAGTCGCTTGGGGTATGTCTCTATCAGTTTTGCACATCGAGAGACTGACATTTTTTCCCATTCCTCCTTGCAAAACAGCTCGAGCTCAGTGAGGTTGGATGGAGAGCGTTTGTGAACAGCAGTTTTCAGTTCTTTCCACAGATTCTCGGGTTGGATTCAGGTCTGGACTTTGACTTGGCCATTCTAACACCTGGATATGTTTATTTGTGAACCATTCCATTGTAGATTTTGCTTTATGTTTTGGATCATTGTCTTGTTGGAAGACAAATCTCCGTCCCACTCTCAGGTCTTTTGCAGACTCCATCAGGTTTTCTTCCAGAATGGTCCTGTATTTGGCTCCATCCATCTTCCCATCAATTTTAACCATCTTCCCTGCCCCTGCTGAAGAAAAGCAGGCCCAAACCATGATGCTGCCACCACCATGTTTGACAGTGGGGATGGTGTGTTCAGGGTGATGAGCTGTGTTGCTTTTACGCCAAACATAAACGACACTTTTTATGGATATCTTTAAGAAATGGCTTTCTTCTTGCCACTCTTCCATAAAGGTCAGATTTGTGCAGTATACGACTGATTGTTGTCCTATGGACAGAGTCTCCCACCTCAGCTGTAGATCTCTGCAGTTCATGCAGAGTGATCATGGGCCTCTTGGCTGCATCTCTGATCAGTCTTCTCCTTGTATGTGCTGAAAGTTTAGAGGGACGGCCGGGTCTTCGTAGATTTGCAGTGGTCTGATACTCCTTCCATTTCAATATTATCGCTTGCACAGTGCTCCTTGGGATGTTTAAAGCTTGGGAAATCTTTTTGTATCCAAATCCACTTTAAACTTCTCCACAACAGTATCTCGGACCTGCCTGGTGTGTTCCTTGTTCTTCATGATGCTCTCTGCGCTTTAAACGGACCTCTGAGACTATCACAGAGCAGGTGCATTTATACGGAGACTTGATTACACACAGGTGGATTCTATTTATCATCATTAGTCATTTAGGTCAACATTGGATCATTCAGAGATCCTCACTGAACTTCTGGAGAGAGTTTGCTGCACTGAAAGTAAAGGGGCTGAATAATTTTGCAAGGCCAATTTTTCATTTTTTTATTTGTTAAAAAAGTTTGAAATATCCAATAAATTTCGTTCCACTTCATAATTGTGTCCCACTTGTTGTTGATTCTTCACAAAAAATTACAGTTTTATATCTTTATGTTTGAAGCCTGAAATGTGGCAAAAGGTCGAAAAGTTCAAGGGGGCGGAATACTTTCGCAAGGCACTGTAGCAGAATGTTCCTGGACGCGCTCCTCGACTCCTCTAACCGGGGTCCCTGCTCCTGCTGACTCCATAGTTTGGTGTGTAATTCTGTCAAGGGTGTGTACGGGAGGCGAAGTCAGGTGAAGACATAGCTTGAACTGTAGCCTACAAAAGCCTATTCCTGCTCTTTTCCCTCCATCCAGCAATACATTTGGTGTGTCATCATAGTGGTCTCTGACTCGCTCAGGTGGAACAAACTTAAACTTGTGCCTTTTTTCAATGCTGATTTTGAATGTCATTGACAAAACAGAGAAGGGCCAAATCTTTTTTTTCTCGCAAACATCCTTTCTGAATTTAAACATAATCCTCAAAGTAATCATCTAGTTTTTCAAAAGTATCTGTAATCCAATTACAATATTTTTGTTGGTAACGTTACAGATTACAGCGTTCTGTCTCCTAGAGATGAACGTACTTTGGTGCGAAAAGTGCAAATCAATCCCAGAACAGCAGCAAAGGACATTGTGAAGATGCTGGAGGAAACAGGTACAAAAGTAACTGTATCCACAGTAAAACGAGTCCTATATCGACATAACCTGAAAGGCCGCTCAGCAAGGAAGAAGCCACTGCTCCAAAACCACCATAAAAAAGCCAGACTACGGTTTGCAACTGCACATGGGGACAAAGATCGTACTTTTTGGAGAAATGTCCTCTGGTCTGATGAAACAAAAATATAACTATTTGGCCATAATGACCATCGTTATGTTTGGAGGAAAAGGTGGACGCTTGCAAGCCGAAGAACACCATCCCAACCATGAAGCACAGGGGTGGCAGCATCATGTTGTTTGGGTGCTTTGCTGCAGGAGGGACTTGTGCGTTTCACAAAATAGATGGCATCATGAGCAAGGAAAATGATGTGGATATATTGAAGCAACATCTCAAGACATCAGTCAGGAAGTTAAAGCTTTGTCGCAAATGGGTCTTCCAAATGGACAATGACCCCAAGCATACTTCCAAAGTTGTGGGAAAATGGCTTAAGGACAACAAAGTCAAGGTATTGGAGTTTCCATCACAAAGCCCTGACCTCAATCCTATAGAAAATTCCCCTGGGCAGAACTGAAAAGGTGTGTGCGAGCAAGGAAGCCTATAAACCTGACTCAGTTACACCAGCTCTGTCAGTAGGCAATGTGCCAAAATTCACCCAACTTATTGTGTGAAGCTTGTGGAAGGCTACCCGAAACGTTTGACCCAAGTTCAACAATTTAAAGGCAATTCTACCAAATACTAATTGAGTGTATGTAAACTTCTGACCCACTGGGAATGTGATGAAAGAAATAAAAGCGGAAATAAATAATTTTCTCTACTATTATTCTGACATTTCACATTCTTAAAATAAAGTGGGGATCCTACCTGACCTAAGACAGGGACCTTTTAGTAGGATTAAATGTCAGGAATTGTGAAAAACTGAGTTTAAATGTATTTGGCTAAGCTGTATGTAAACTTCCGACTTCAACTGTATATGTGATACTAAGTTTGACGTGTGTTTCTTCCCTCCACAGTTTCCTCATGGTCCTGGTGTGCCTTATCTTCAGTGTCCTGTCCACCATAGAACACTATGCCGATTTTGCCAGCGGAACACTCTTCGTGATGGTGAGTGGATTTGGGATGGATTCACCAAATCAGTGACCTACCTTTGATTTTGTTTTATTGCAATACCATCCATATCCACATGATGGGAGTAGAACATATTGAGTGGGACGCAGACTAACCTCCATCTTAAATTCAACTGACTTCGAGCTCAGTGTTCAACAGTATTATAAAAATAATGAACCTCAGATGAAATGGAAAGGGTCTATATAGGTGCATGAGACTATATCTATTAGTCATTGGCATGATTCAGAGCTTATTGCTGGGGGTTTTGGTTGATGTAGATTATATTGGCTACTCAGTGTTGTTACTCTCAGTGCTATCAGTCCTATTCTCACAGGTAGAGAAATACTGATATGGGGCAGGATAAAGACTTTGCATCATGCTTTGCATATAAACACACACACACACACACACACACACACACATGCTCGCACACTCACCTCACCAGTGTGGGGGCAATCAGAAGACAGGACTGTACAGAGTGTTCTCTAAACTTTTGGCCAGTGCCCTTTGGAGGATTCTCTGGCTGCTGAGTTATTCATTTATTAAACCCTGGAAGAAGAGCTCTCCTATCAGCAGCTTGGTTATATCTAGAACAGTAGGTAGTAACCCAGTGAGTAGGACAGAATACAGAGAGTTAGAACAGTAGGTAGTAACCCAGTGAGTAGGACAGAATACAGAGAGTTAGAACAGTAGGTAGTAACCCAGTGAGTAGGACAGAATACAGAGTTAGAACAGTAGGTAGTAACCCAGTGAGTAGGACAGAAGACAGAGTTAGAACAGTAGGTAGTAACCCAGTGGGTAGGACAGAAGACAGAGAGTTAGAACAGTAGGTAGTAACCCAGTGAGTAGGACAGAATACAGAGTTAGAACAGTAGGTAGTAACCCAGTGGGTAGGACAGTAGACAGAGTTAGAACAGTAGGTAGTAACCCAGTGGGTAGGACAGAAGACAGAGTTAGAACAGTAGGTAGTAACCCAGTGGGTAGGACAGTAGACAGAGTTAGAACAGTAGGTAGTAACCCAGTGGGTAGGACAGAAGACAGAGAGTTAGAACAGTAGGTAGTAACCCAGTGGGTAGGACAGAAGACAGAGTTAGAACAGTAGGTAGTAACCCAGTGGGTAGGACAGAATACAGAGTTAGAACAGTAGGTAGTAACCCAGTGGGTAGGACAGAATACAGAGTTAGAACAGTAGGTAGTAACCCAGTGGGTAGGACAGAAGACAGAGTTAGAACAGTAGGTAGTAACCCAGTGGGTAGGACAGAATACAGAGTTAGAACAGTAGGTAGTAACCCAGTGGGTAGGACAGAAGACAGAGAGTTAGAACAGTAGGTAGTAACCCAGTGGGTAGGACAGAAGACAGAGTTAGAACAGTAGGTAGTAACCCAGTGGGTAGGACAGTAGACAGAGTTAGAACAGTAGGTAGTAACCCAGTGGGTAGGACAGAAGACAGAGAGTTAGAACAGTAGGTAGTAACCCAGTGGGTAGGACAGAAGACAGAGAGTTAGAACAGTAGGTAGTAACCCAGTGGGTAGGACAGAAGACAGAGTTAGAACAGTAGGTAGTAACCCAGTGGGTAGGACAGAAGACAGAGAGTTAGAACAGTAGGTAGTAACCCAGTGGGTAGGACAGTAGACAGAGTTAGAACAGTAGGTAGTAACCCAGTGGGTAGGACAGAAGACAGAGTTAGAACAGTAGGTAGTAACCCAGTGGGTAGGACAGAAGACAGAGAGTTAGAACAGTAGGTAGTAACCCAGTGAGTAGGACAGAAGACAGAGTTAGAACAGTAGGTAGTAACCCAGTGGGTAGGAGAGAAGACAGAGTTAGAACAGTAGGTAGTAACCCAGTGGGTAGGACAGAAGACAGAGTTAGAACAGTAGGTAGTAACCCAGTGGGTAGGACAGAAGACAGAGTTAGAACAGTAGGTAGTAACCCAGTGGGTAGGACAGAAGACAGAGAGTTAGAACAGTAGGTAGTAACCCAGTGGGTAGGACAGAAGACAGAGAGTTAGAACAGTAGGTAGTAACCCAGTGGGTAGGACAGAAGACAGAGAGTTAGAACAGTAGGTAGTAACCCAGTGGGTAGGACAGAAGACAGAGTTAGAACAGCAGGTAGTAACCCAGTGGGTAGGACAGAAGACAGAGTTAGAACAGTAGGTAGTAACCCAGTGGGTAGGACAGAATACAGAGTTAGAACAGTAGGTAGTAACCCAGTGGGTAGGACAGAAGACAGAGTTAGAACAGTAGGTAGTAACCCAGTGGGTAGGACAGAAGACAGAGAGTTAGAACAGTAGGTAGTAACCCAGTGGGTAGGACAGAAGACAGAGAGTTAGAACAGTAGGTAGTAACCCAGTGGGTAGGACAGAAGACAGAGTTAGAACAGTAGGTAGTAACCCAGTGGGTAGGACAGAAGACAGAGTTAGAACAGTAGGTAGTAACCCAGTGGGTAGGACAGAAGACAGAGAGTTAGAACAGTAGGTAGTAACCCAGTGGGTAGGACAGAAGACAGAGTTAGAACAGTAGGTAGTAACCCAGTGGGTAGGACAGAAGACAGAGAGTTAGAACAGTAGGTAGTAACCCAGTGGGTAGGACAGTAGACAGAGTTAGAACAGTAGGTAGTAACCCAGTGGGTAGGACAGAAGACAGAGTTAGAACAGTAGGTAGTAACCCAGTGGGTAGGACAGTAGACAGAGTTAGAACAGTAGGTAGTTACCCAGTGGGTAGGACAGAAGACAGAGTTAGAACAGCAGGTAGTAACCCAGTGGGTAGGACAGAAGACAGAGTTAGAACAGTAGGTAGTAACCCAGTGGGTAGGACAGAAGACAGAGAGTTAGAACAGTAGGTAGTAACCCAGTGGGTAGGACAGTAGACAGAGTTAGAACAGTAGGTAGTAACCCAGTGGGTAGGACAGAAGACAGAGTTAGAACAGTAGGTAGTAACCCAGTGGGTAGGACAGTAGACAGAGTTAGAACAGTAGGTAGTTACCCAGTGGGTAGGACAGAAGACAGAGTTAGAACAGTAGGTAGTAACCCAGTGGGTAGGACAGAAGACAGAGTTAGAACAGTAGGTAGTAACCCAGTGAGTAGGACAGAAGACAGAGAGTTAGAACAGTAGGTAGTAACCCAGTGGGTAGGACAGTAGACAGAGTTAGCACAGTAGGTAGTAACCCAGTGAGTAGGACAGAAGACAGAGTTAGAACAGTAGGTAGTAACCCAGTGGGTAGGACAGAAGACAGAGTTAGAACAGTAGGTAGTAACCCAGTGGGTAGGACAGAAGACAGAGTTAGAACAGTAGGTAGTAACCCAGTGGGTAGGACAGAAGACAGAGTTAGAACAGTAGGTAGTAACCCAGTGGGTAGGACAGAAGACAGAGTTAGAACAGTAGGTAGTAACCCAGTGGGTAGGACAGTAGACAGAGTTAGAACAGTAGGTAGTAACCCAGTGGGTAGGACAGAATACAGAGTTAGAACAGTAGGTAGTAACCCAGTGGGTAGGACAGAAGACAGAGAGTTAGAACAGTAGGTAGTAACCCAGTGGGTAGGACAGAAGACAGAGTTAGAACAGTAGGTAGTAACCCAGTGGGTAGGACAGAAGACAGAGAGTTAGAACAGTAGGTAGTAACCCAGTGGGTAGGACAGAAGACAGAGTTAGAACAGTAGGTAGTAACCCAGTGGGTAGGACAGAAGACAGAGTTAGAACAGTAGGTAGTTACCCAGTGGGTAGGACAGAAGACAGAGTTAGAACAGTAGGTAGTAACCCAGTGGGTAGGACAGAAGACAGAGTTAGAACAGTAGGTAGTAACCCAGTGGGTAGGACAGAAGACAGAGTTAGAACAGTAGGTAGTAACCCAGTGGGTAGGACAGAAGACAGAGAGTTAGAACAGTAGGTAGTAACCCAGTGGGTAGGACAGAAGACAGAGTTAGAACAGTAGGTAGTAACCCAGTGGGTAGGACAGAAGACAGAGAGTTAGAACAGTAGGTAGTAACCCAGTGGGTAGGACAGAAGACACAGAGTTAGAACAGTAGGTAGTAACCCAGTGGGTAGGACAGAAGACAGAGTTAGAACAGTAGGTAGTAACCCAGTGGGTAGGACAGTAGACAGAGTTAGAACAGTAGGTAGTAACCCAGTGGGTAGGACAGAAGACAGAGAGTTAGAACAGTAGGTAGTAACCCAGTGGGTAGGACAGAAGACAGAGAGTTAGAACAGTAGGTAGTAACCCAGTGGGTAGGACAGAAGACAGAGAGTTAGAACAGTAGGTAGTAACCCAGTGGGTAGGACAGAAGACAGAGTTAGAACAGTAGGTAGTAACCCAGTGGGTAGGACAGTAGACAGAGTTAGAACAGTAGGTAGTAACCCAGTGGGTAGGACAGAAGACAGAGTTAGAACAGTAGGTAGTAACCCAGTGGGTAGGACAGAAGACAGAGAGTTAGAACAGTAGGTAGTAACCCAGTGGGTAGGACAGAAGACAGAGTTAGAACAGTAGGTAGTAACCCAGTGGGTAGGACAGAAGACAGAGTTAGAACAGTAGGTAGTAACCCAGTGGGTAGGACAGAAGACAGAGTTAGAACAGTAGGTAGTAACCCAGTGGGTAGGACAGAAGACAGAGAGTTAGAACAGTAGGTAGTAACCCAGTGGGTAGGACAGAAGACAGAGTTAGAACAGTAGGTAGTAACCCAGTGGGTAGGACAGAAGACAGAGTTAGAACAGTAGGTAGTAACCCAGTGGGTAGGACAGAAGTCAGAGTTAGAACAGTAGATAGTAACCCAGTGAGTAGGACAGTAGACAGAGTTAGAACAGTAGGTAGTAACCCAGTGGGTAGGACAGAAGACAGAGAGTTAGAACAGTAGGTAGTAACCCAGTGAGTAGGACAGAAGACAGAGTTAGAACAGTAGGTAGTAACCCAGTGGGTAGGACAGTAGACAGAGTTAGCACAGTAGGTAGTAACCCAGTGGGTAGGACAGAAGACAGAGTTAGAACAGTAGGTAGTAACCCAGTGGGTAGGACAGTAGACAGAGTTAGAACAGTAGGTAGTAACCCAGTGGGTAGGACAGAAGACAGAGTTAGAACAGTAGGTAGTAACCCAGTGGGTAGGACAGAAGACAGAGTTAGAACAGTAGGTAGTAACCCAGTGAGTAGGACAGAAGACAGAGAGTTAGAACAGCAGGTAGTAACCCAGTGGGTAGGATAGAAGACAGAGTTAGAACAGTAGGTAGTAACCCAGTGGGTAGGACAGAATACAGAGTTAGAACAGTAGGTAGTAACCCAGTGGGTAGGACAGAAGACAGAGTTAGAACAGTAGGTAGTAACCCAGTGAGTAGGACAGAAGACAGAGAGTTAGAACAGTAGGTAGTAACCCAGTGGGTAGGACAGAAGACAGAGTTAGAACAGTAGGTAGTAACCCAGTGGGTAGGACAGAAGACAGAGTTAGAACAGTAGGTAGTAACCCAGTGGGTAGGACAGAAGACAGAGTTAGAACAGTAGGTAGTAACCCAGTGGGTAGGACAGAAGACAGAGAGTTAGAACAGTAGGTAGTAACCCAGTGGGTAGGACAGAAGACAGAGAGTTAGAACAGTAGGTAGTAACCCAGTGGGTAGGACAGAATACAGAGTTAGAACAGTAGGTAGTAACCCAGTGGGTAGGACAGAAGACAGAGTTAGAACAGTAGGTAGTAACCCAGTGGGTAGGACAGAAGACAGAGTTAGAACAGTAGGTAGTAACCCAGTGGGTAGGACAGAAGACAGAGTTAGAACAGTAGGTAGTAACCCAGTGGGTAGGACAGAAGACAGAGAGTTAGAACAGTAGGTAGTAACCCAGTGGGTAGGACAGAATACAGAGTTAGAACAGTAGGTAGTAACCCAGTGAGTAGGACAGAAGACAGAGTTAGAACAGTAGGTAGTAACCCAGTGGGTAGGACAGAAGACAGAGAGTTAGAACAGTAGGTAGTAACCCAGTGGGTAGGACAGAAGACAGAGTTAGAACAGTAGGTAGTAACCCAGTGGGTAGGACAGAAGACAGAGTTAGAACAGTAGGTAGTAACCCAGTGGGTAGGACAGTAGACAGAGTTAGAACAGTAGGTAGTAACCCAGTGGGTAGGACAGAAGACAGAGTTAGAACAGTAGGTAGTAACCCAGTGGGTAGGACAGTAGACAGAGTTAGAACAGTAGGTAGTAACCCAGTGGGTAGGACAGAAGACAGAGTTAGAACAGTAGGTAGTAACCCAGTGGGTAGGACAGAAGACAGAGAGTTAGAACAGTAGGTAGTAACCCAGTGGGTAGGACAGAAGACAGAGTTAGAACAGTAGGTAGTAACCCAGTGGGTAGGACAGAATACAGAGTTAGAACAGTAGGTAGTAACCCAGTGGGTAGGACAGAAGACAGAGAGTTAGAACAGTAGGTAGTAACCCAGTGGGTAGGACAGAAGACAGAGTTAGAACAGTAGGTAGTAACCCAGTGGGTAGGACAGAAGACAGAGAGTTAGAACAGTAGGTAGTAACCCAGTGGGTAGGACAGTAGACAGAGTTAGAACAGTAGGTAGTAACCCAGTGGGTAGGACAGAAGACAGAGAGTTAGAACAGTAGGTAGTAACCCAGTGGGTAGGACAGAAGACAGAGAGTTAGAACAGTAGGTAGTAACCCAGTGGGTAGGACAGAAGACAGAGTTAGAACAGTAGGTAGTAACCCAGTGGGTAGGACAGTAGACAGAGAGTTAGAACAGTAGGTAGTAACCCAGTGGGTAGGACAGAAGACAGAGAGTTAGAACAGTAGGTAGTAACCCAGTGAGTAGGACAGAAGACAGAGAGTTAGAACAGTAGGTAGTAACCCAGTGAGTAGGACAGAAGACAGAGTTAGAACAGTAGGTAGTAACCCAGTGGGTAGGACAGTAGACAGAGTTAGAACAGTAGGTAGTAACCCAGTGGGTAGGACAGAAGACAGAGTTAGAACAGTAGGTAGTAACCCAGTGGGTAGGACAGAAGACAGAGTTAGAACAGTAGGTAGTAACCCAGTGGGTAGGACAGTAGACAGAGAGTTAGAACAGTAGGTAGTAACCCAGTGGGTAGGACAGAATACAGAGTTAGAACAGTAGGTAGTAACCCAGTGAGTAGGACAGAAGACAGAGTTAGAACAGTAGGTAGTAACCCAGTGGGTAGGACAGAAGACAGAGTTAGAACAGTAGGTAGTAACCCAGTGGGTAGGACAGAAGACAGAGAGTTAGAACAGTAGGTAGTAACCCAGTGGGTAGGACAGAAGACAGAGAGTTAGAACAGCAGGTAGTAACCCAGTGGGTAGGACAGAAGACAGAGTTAGAACAGTAGGTAGTAACCCAGTGAGTAGGACAGAAGACAGAGTTAGAACAGTAGGTAGTAACCCAGTGGGTAGGACAGTAGACAGAGTTAGAACAGTAGGTAGTAACCCAGTGAGTAGGACAGAAGACAGAGTTAGAACAGTAGGTAGTTACCCAGTGGGTAGGACAGAAGACAGAGTTAGAACAGTAGGTAGTAACCCAGTGGGTAGGACAGAAGACAGAGAGTTAGAACAGTAGGTAGTAACCCAGTGGGTAGGACAGTAGACAGAGTTAGAACAGTAGGTAGTAACCCAGTGGGTAGGACAGAAGACAGAGTTAGAACAGTAGGTAGTAACCCAGTGGGTAGGACAGAAGACAGAGTTAGAACAGTAGGTAGTAACCCAGTGGGTAGGACAGAAGACAGAGTTAGAACAGTAGGTAGTAACCCAGTGGGTAGGACAGAAGACAGAGAGTTAGAACAGCAGGTAGTAACCCAGTGGGTAGGACAGAATACAGAGTTAGAACAGTAGGTAGTAACCCAGTGAGTAGGACAGAAGACAGAGTTAGAACAGTAGGTAGTAACCCAGTGGGTAGGACAGAAGACAGAGAGTTAGAACAGTAGGTAGTAACCCAGTGGGTAGGACAGAAGACAGAGAGTTAGAACAGTAGGTAGTAACCCAGTGGGTAGGACAGAAGACAGAGAGTTAGAACAGTAGGTAGTAACCCAGTGGGTAGGACAGAAGACAGAGTTAGAACAGTAGGTAGTAACCCAGTGGGTAGGACAGTAGACAGAGTTAGAACAGTAGGTAGTAACCCAGTGGGTAGGACAGAAGACAGAGTTAGAACAGCAGGTAGTAACCCAGTGGGTAGGACAGTAGACAGAGTTAGAACAGTAGGTAGTAACCCAGTGAGTAGGACAGAAGACAGAGAGTTAGAACAGTAGGTAGTAACCCAGTGGGTAGGACAGAAGACAGAGTTAGAACAGTAGGTAGTAACCCAGTGGGTAGGACAGAAGACAGAGTTAGAACAGTAGGTAGTAACCCAGTGGGTAGGACAGAAGACAGAGTTAGAACAGTAGGTAGTAACCCAGTGGGTAGGACAGAAGACAGAGTTAGAACAGTAGGTAGTAACCCAGTGGGTAGGACAGAAGAAAGCTATAACAGATGAGTTTGAAAGCATTAGTTACATTGGAGCATTAGAGGTAGAGTTACCCATTGTAACAAAACATTTGTAACTCAAAACATGAGAGTTACAAAACCTACAAAATAGTATTATTAAGGAAGACAGGTGGCAATGTCCTGAGGGGAATATTTCAGTTACTAAACTGTTCAACCTCATTGTATGTGCACCTGCATGTGTGTGTATGATGTAATAGTGTTTGTGTATTTCATATATTCTGTGTGTTTGCATGTATGTGTGTGTGCGTGTGTGAGTGAGAGACAGTCTGTGGCATCATGGCACGTATTTGTGGTGAAGTGGCTATACTTAGCGAGTTCAGGGTTTGCTGACACCCATGAATCTGTGTGCTTGTTTTGGATGGCAGAGAGGACATTAGTCCTTAAGGATATTTGGCTTTCAAGGCAGCTGCCAAAGTAAAGTTAGCCAGGCCCAGCAGGACGCACCGTCATCCATCACGTGTCACACGCTCTCCTCTCTCTCTCCTGTCTCCTGTCCTCCAGTCTACTCCAGGTCCACTGATGTCACAGCTATGTGGCACAGTGGCACCACCAAACATCTGATCAGAAACTGGCCTCCACCATCATTCCACCATATTAACACAGAGCTCCCTCAAACATTTCCGAATTGCCCAATCCATCTCTAATCCATGTAATTACATTCAGATTGCTAATACCCAGGCCTATGAATCAGCTCCGTCCTAGTTTTATGAGATTAGGGAACACTACAAAATGAAACTATTAGCCGTTTTCTGCAAACTTCTAGTTACCGGTTCGTGACACCAAAATCCTTTGGACATCCAGGTGAACCATTTTAGAATTTTGGGGATTTATTGTAATCCGATTTGATTTCCATGTTCACCTGGTTTTACCTGGAAATGTCATGGTCAAATAGTTGTTATGTTATAATGTAATTATTTGATAGTGAAGAACCAGACAGTACCCATTTCTTGTATATAGTTTATACATAACATCAGGTAAGCACAAGGTGAAATAGGACTGTACAATAAAACATTACCCAGTTTTTATTCTCACCCAGCACTGACCTGACCTGGTAGTTCATCTACGTTTTCATGTTCTTGTTCATGTTGCTGTTCCCATCACGTATCCCCACTCTAGCTTAGGTTCCTTTAAATCTCTCAACAAGACTTATTTCCTACACTCTTAGAAAAAAGGATTCCAAAAGGGTTATTTGGCTGTCTTTATAGGAGATCCCTTTTTGGTTCCTGGTGGAACCCTCTGTGGAAAGGGTTCTACATGGAACCCAAGAGTACCCATCATGTATCATGGCGCCGGAGAAGATGGCTGACGTTTTACGTGCTCCTAACCAACTGTGTTTTTTTGTAGATTTTTTTGCGTTGTTTGTAACTTATGTTGTACATAATGTTGCCGCTACTGTCTCTTATTACTGAAAATAACTTCTGGACATCAGAACTGAGATTACTCACCATGAACTAGCAGAAGCTTTTTTTTCCTTTAATAAGTCTGACGAGCCCGACGTGAATGACATACTGCTTTCCCAGAAACAGGCCCTAATCCCCATTTGCGTGAAGAGAAGACGGAGAAAAAGAGGGCGGAGGTTGGGCTGCCTTCTGAGAATTCGTAGGCGATCGAATAAACCCCCACTGCCTTACTAGCTAACGTGCAATCATTGGAAAATAAAATTGATGACCTACGAGGAAGATTAAACCACAACGGGACATTAACAACTGTAATATCTTATGCTTCACAGAGTCGAAGCTGTACGATGACATTATCAACATACAGCTGGCTGGTTATACGCTGTATTGGCAGGATAGAACGGTGGCGTCTCGTAAGACAAGGGGTGGCGGACTATGTATATTAGTAAACAACAGCTGGTGCCCGATATCTAAGAAGTCTCAAGGTTTTGCTCGCCTGAGGTAGAGTATCTCATGATAAGCTGTAGACCACACTATCTACCTAGAGACTTTTCATCTGTATTTTTTGTAGCTGTCTACATGCCACAACAGACCGATGCTGGCACTAAAACCGCACTCAATGAGCTGTATTCCACCATAATGTCACGTCCTGACCAGTAAAAGGGGTTATTTGTCATTGTAGTTTGGTCAGGGTGTGGCAGGGGGTGTTTGTTTTGTGTGTTTTGGTGTTTTTGGTTTAGGTTCTATGTTTTCTATTTCTATGTTTAAATCTAGTTTTCTATTTCTATGTTGGGTTTTTGGTAGGACCTCCAATTAGAGGCAGCTGGTTGTCGTTGTCTCTAATTGGAGGCCATATTTAGTTGAGGTTTGTTTCACTTGTGTTTTGTGGGTGGTTATTTCCTGTATAGTCTGTGCACCTTATGGGACTGTTTCGTCGTTGTTTCTTTTGTTTAAGTGTTATTTCTAATAAATTAAGAAGATGAGCACTTTACCCGCTGCGCCTTGGTCTGTCCATTACAACGAGTATGACACATAAGCAAACAGGAAAACACTCATCCAGAGGCAGTGCTCCTAGTGGCCGGGGACTTTAATGCAGGGAAACTTAAATCAGTTTTACCAAATTTCTACCAGCGTGTTAAATGTGCAATTAGTGTGTAAAGAACTCTAGACCACCTTTACTCCACACACAGAGACGCGTACAAAGCTCTCCCTCACCCTCCATTTGGCAAATCTGACCATAATTATATCCTCCTGATTCCGGCTTACAAGCAAAAATTAAAGCAGTAAGCACCATGAAGTGCTTTGAAAGGCTGGTCATGGCTCACATCAACACCATTATCCCAGAAACCCTAGACCCACTTCAATTTGCATACCGCCCCAACAGATCCACAGATAATACAATCTCTATTGCACTCCACACTGCCCTTTCCCACCTGGACAAAAGGAACACCTATGTGAGAATGCTATTCATTGACTACAGCTCTGCGTTCAACACCATAGTGCCCTCAAAGCTCATCACTAAGCTATGGACCCTGGGACTAAACACCTCCCTCTGCAACTGAATCCTGGACTTCCTGACGGGCCGCCCCCAGGTGGTAAGGGTAGGTAACAACACATCCGCCAAGCTGATCCTCAACACAGGGGCCCCTTAGAGGTGCATGCTCAGCCCCCTCCTGTTCTCCCTGTTCACTCATGACTGCACGGCCAGGCACAACTCCAACACCATTAAGTGTGCCGATGACACAACAGTGGTAGGCCTGATCACCGACAACGACGAGACAGCCTATAGGGAGGAGGTCAGAGACCTGGCCGTATGGTGCCAGGACAACAACCTCTCCCTCAATGTGACAAAGGAGACAAAGGAGATGATTGTGGACTATAGGAAACGGAAGACCGAACACAACCCCATTCTCATCGACTGGGCTGTAGTGGAGCAGGTTGAGAGCTTCAAGTTCCTTGGTGTCCACATCACCAGTAAACTAATATGGTCCAAGCACACCAACACAGTCATGAAGAGGGCACGACAAAACCTATTCCCCCTCAGGAGACTGAAAAGATTTGGCATGGGTCCTCAGATCCTCAAAAGGTTCTACAGCTGCACCATCGAGAGCGTCCTGACTGGTTGCATCACTGCCTGGTATGGCAACAGCTTGGCCTCCGACCGCAAGGCACTACAGAGGGTAGTGCGTACGGCCCAGTACATCACTGAGGCCAAGCTTCCTGCCATCCAGGACCTCTATACCAGGCGGTGTCAGAGGAAGGCCCTAAAAATTGTCAAAGACTCCAGCCACCCAAGTCATAGACTGTTCTCTCTGCTACCACACGGCAAGCGGTACCGGAGCACCAAGTCTAGGTCCAAGAGGCTTCTAAATAGCTTCTACCCCCAAGCCATAAGACTCCTGAACATCTGATCAAATGGCTACCCAGACTATTTGCATTGCCCCCCTCCCCCTTTTACGCCACTGCTACTCTCTGTTATTGTCTATGCATAGTCACTTTCATAACTCTACCTACATGTACATATTACCTCAATTATCTCGACTAACCGGTGCCCCCGCACATTGGCTCTGTACCAGTACCCCCTGTATGTAGTCTCGTTATTGCTATTTTACTGCTGCTCTTTAATTACTTGTTCCTTTTATATCGTATTTATTAATCGGCATTGTTGGTTTGGGGCTTGTAAGTAAGCATTTCACTGTTGTACACCTGTTGTATTCGGTGCATGTGACCAATAAAATTTGATTTGATTTGAATAGGGTTATACCTGCAATAAAAAATGTTTTTTCCTGGAACCAAAAATGTTTCTTCAAATGGTTCTCCTATGGGGACATCCAAATAACCTTTTTAAGTTCTAGATGGCACCTTTTTTTGTGTAGAGGTGCTGGCCACTGGGGAGCAGTTTGGACAGGTGTGGGAAAATAGCCCTGGCCAACTTTTAGATACAAATACCCACAAATAGTGCAATGTTATATAGACACAGCACAGAGCCATGACATTTGGTCTCTCACTCTCTCCGCGGTATACACAAGTAGGGCTGTGCCTGGTCGGTCAAGTCCAACTAAAATAGATGTTATTAACCCACTTCTCACTTTTTCCCTCAGTCACAAATACGGTAGCTATTTATGTTAAATCCACACAACAGTGCTACTTGTTCCTGTAAGAGCAATCCAACCCACAGTATTATTAAGGAAAGGAAGGACACTGTCACTGCATTCGCAGTAAGTGAATGTGTCTATAGGGTGAGTGACAGCCAGGGGATTGTTTTTGTGACTATGGAGCTATGTTGTTGCAGCAGGGCCTGTGGTATTAGGTTTCAAAAGGGGGGGGGGGGGGGCTGGTAGAGCAGCCAATTCAAGCAAGCAACGGGATGGCCACCCACACTAAGACAGCTATTACTGAGTGTTAGGTGGCAAAATATTATGGAGACATGGTGCTAATGTAAAATATATTGGTTCATGAAGAATTATCACACACACACAAACAAACACACTCACCCCTCCCCACCATACACACAATATTTGCACTGTGAAAAATGTCACCTATTATATTTTAACCACCCAACAGATGTGTAAAGGGCTCCAACACAACCCAGCTGATTTAGTATTTATCCTACCTGCACATCCTGCTGAGGCCCTGTCACAGCCATGAGGCTCAAATCACTGAGCCATTGACCCTGGCTCAATATGCTCTGTCATCAGAGATGCAATCTAACCTTCTGGGTGGGCTGGTGTGAATGGTTCCCTTACTACTAGACCACCTCAGCCTCTCTCTGTCAGCACACCTGTCAAGTCCCAGTCCCACCAAGCGCTTATCAAGCCTGACATCTCAATGCATTGCTTGGCACTGGACTTAGAAAAACACTCATATTACTTTCATAGTATGAAATGGTAAATAGATAGTGTGTGTGTGTAGTAGTCTTAGTAAAATGTGATAGTAAAATGCTTTGGTCTTATTGAACTAGTTTGAATGCTTTGTGTCTTCTCCCCTTCTTCCCCAGCCCTGTTCTGCTAATTGTTGTCTGTAACTGCTTGTGTTCTGGTCCACAGGAGATTGTCCTGGTGCTGTTCTTTGGGACAGAGTATGTGGTGCGGCTCTGGTCTGCTGGCTGCAGGAGCAAATATGTGGGGATCAAGGGACGACTCCGCTTCATCAGGAAACCCATTTCTATCATAGGTGCACCTGGCTTATCCTTTATTAAATCTCACACAGCCGTGCCACATGCAGTTAGACACCGTTGTTACATGTTTTTAACCCTTCTTTTTTGGGGTCAAATTTGATTACTTCTGCTATTATGTCTACTAGGGGAGAACCGTGACGAAAGTAACACTTTTTGTTTCTTAATTACTCACAGATCGATAGTGCTAGAGAGACTATATTTTATGACAAACAACTTGTGTATGTCCTCTACCATTAGAAACTGTAATTTCATTTCTGAGGTAAGTGAGTTGAAATTAAATAGACTACCGCATAGTTACTTTTGCACCTGCCGGCTGGGCGGGAGTAACATCTGGCGAGAAGTGCACAATATCTGTCTTATCTCCATGTTTCTGGTTTGTAATTGTCTTTACTTTCAACAAAAGTACTATCAGCCATCATTTCATGAATAATTCACGCTATAGGTTAGAAATGAATGAAAAGGAGCCATCTCAATGTTGCGCAGCCACAATATTTTGCCTTACAATATTAATCAGACTAAAATGGATCACATAATAGCTACATTAACCATAGTAGGAGATGTTATTCATGCTTAGCCCTACCAATCAGCTGTGCTCCAGTTGTCCTTGTCATGCGCGCTCCTCGTGTCTTGATAGAGTAAACGTTTGTATTATTTTCCCAAACTGCAAAGTAATCAGGCTTATCACATTTCCATGGCTTGACACAGGTAATTAACCCCCAGAATCATATATATTTTTAACCACTAACCTGTCGATAAAAGCTTATGTCATAAGCTGATCCATCAAGTCATTTGATTAAGGCATAATTCTAATGATGTCATATATAATTTTCTAACATTAAGTCACCTGTTGATATTTTGCTATCATTATAAAAGCAATATAAACTAGGGGAGACAATGGCCTGTGCTTAAACATTTTTTTGGTTATTCCAGGTCATCAGTTAACATTGTGTTACTTTTTTTTGGGGGGGGGTGGGGGGGGGGGGGTGGGGGGGTGGGGGGGGGGGGTTGCTTTTGCCCTGTATTACTTTCGTCCCGGCTCTCTTCTTACTTCTTCTACTATCATTAATTCTACTATCATTACTTCTACTATCATTACTTCTACTATTATGTCTACTACTTTTGTTGTTCAATGGCAACTTAAACATTTGAAGATTATGAACTAGATGCCAATGCTAATGTACAGGTGTATCCCTGTATCCCCCAGATCTGATAGTGGTTATTGCCTCCGTCGTAGTGCTGGGTGTAGGCTCCAATGGCCAAGTGTTTGCCACATCTGCTATCAGGTACTGGGTGTGGTACAAATCAGGATGCAAAATTCCGGGAACTTTGAGTATTTTACCTGCTTTTCCAGAAATCCTGGTTGGAGGATCCCAGATATCCTGCTTATTCACCTCCTGATTACGGGAAGCCTCCGACCGGGATTTAGGGAAAACCAGGAAATGTATTGAAAGTTCCTGGAATTTTGCAACCATAATTACAAAATAATATAATATTGTAATGTAAGTGTAACATTTTGTGTTGTACTGTAATTGTGTTTTCGTTGCATAGTAAAACAGGTGGAAGAGAGTAGAGGTATAGTAGGCTAAGGTTTGATTGACATTGGTTGCCTTTTGTCTCCATGATTACAGGGGAATCCGCTTCCTCCAGATTCTACGCATGCTGCACGTGGATCGTCAGGGAGGAACATGGAGGCTTCTTGGATCAGTAGTCTTCATCCATAGACAGGTGGAGATCCCTTTACATCTGTTGGCTCATTTCATATCATAATGATGTGCAGTATGAGCTTACATGAAGTTAAATATCAAAAGGTAATCTGGAGTATAATGCTGTTTTTAGTAGAGTGAATTAATCTACCTTGATCTTACTTGATCTAACTTGATCTACTTGTCTACTGTACCCTGAGTAGGCTTCTCATAAATCCTCAGTCAATCAAGCAGATGAAAATAAAAAAGCAAGGTAGATGAGATGGCTAAAGATGTGGTTAGTCATGGCTTTGAAAATAAAAGATAAAACAACTATTGTTGGACATTTCTTAACCAAATAAGGACACTGTGGTCAGATGATGGGTGCACATTGTTGCTATTTCTTCCAGAGGATTAGTGCACTTGTTCTGTCTGAGTTGCCCTGCCTCCTGCCTAGCTTGTCTGGTTATGGGTAGACTGAGGCAGACGTCTGTCCATGTTGTCCATGCTATATTGCCACCAGTGATTATCACAGGGCCCGTTGCACAATCACAGATTCCTCTGATACTCTCACTAGGACCTGCGACGCTTTATAAGGAGAGAGATAGAGAGTCAGGTTTAACAGCTTTCCTTTCCACCTCTTCATGTGTTTCCCCCTCTTTGTTTGTACTCTAATTTCAGTCATCTGATGTTCTTTTGAAGACCTCCTCTTCTGTTTTGTTTTCTATCTTTAACAGGAAGCTGTGGGTTATTTCTCTGTGATGTGCAATGGGTCTACTGCTATTCTTTTAGGGTTTAGGGTTTATATAAATAGGGGGGATTTGGAATTTGGTATTTTATTAGGATCCCCATTAGCTGTTGGGAAAGCAGCAGCTACTCTTCCTAAAGATGAAGTCTTCTGTCTGTGTGAAATGATAGAGAGAGAGTCATATGCCTCCTCTTTCTTTGTAGTCATTGCACACTCTAGTCTTGATCAGACTATGTGTTGTAATGATTGATGTTATGGACAGATATCATTTTAGTTTGATTCACACCTGCAATGTAAAATGTGTAAATAATGTAAAGAAATACATGTAGCACCTATACATGGTCTACTGCACATTACAAGTGACATACTCCACTCTCTATCTGCATTTCCTCTGTTGTAGGAGCTGATCACCACGCTGTACATTGGCTTCCTGGGGCTGATTTTCTCCTCCTACTTTGTGTACCTGGCGGAGAAGGATGCTGTGGACGAGGAGGGCAAGACTGGGTTCTCCAGCTACGCTGATGCCCTGTGGTGGGGCGTGGTAAGGCATAGTATTAGAGCTGATGTCCTGTGGTGGGGCGTGGTAAGGCATAGTATTAGAGCTGATGTCCTGTGGTGGGGCGTGGTAAGCAGAAGAGGCTGGTGAGGGAGGACGGCTCAAAATAATTAATGGAATGGAATGAATAGAATGGCATCAAACACATGGAAACCAACCATTACTATGAGCCCATCCTCCCCATTTAAAGTGCCACCAGCCACCACTGGTGGTAAGGCATAGTAATAGGATAGTACTGTATATAGCAGACACGTTTATCCAAGGCAACTTACAGAACAGTGATATACAGTGCATTATTTTTAATACATTTGTAAAAATGTCTAAAAACCTGTTTTTGCTTTGTTATTATGGGGTATTGTGTGTAGATTAATGAGGAACATTTTTAATTTCATCCATTTTAGAATCATGCTGTAATGTCACAAAATGTGGAAAGGGGAAGGGGTCTGAATACTTTCCGAATGCACTGCACATTTTAGTATATGTGACCCAAGCGGGAATCAAACCCACAACCCAAGATTGAATCTCCTCTATTTCAAATCAAATCAAAGTGTATTTGTCACGTGCGCAGAACAGGTGTAGACCTTACAGTGAAATGCTTACTTACAGGCTCTAACCAATAGTGCGAAAAAAAGGTGTGTGTGTGTGTGTGTGTGTGTGTGTGTGTGTGTGTGTGTGTGTGTGTGTGTGTGTGTGTGTGTGTGTGTGTGTGTGTGTGTGTAGGTAAGTAAAGAAATAAAACAACAATTTCCACCGTTGCGCTTGTTTTGTGGTGTGTATCTGTCGGGGTCCCCCTCTAGCTTGAGTGGTTCTGGAATACCATAAAGAAACAAGTTTCTAATCCGGTTTCAGTTACACAAAGCTACTTTTACACAAAACTATTTTTTATTTAACCAGGTAGGCCAGTTGAGAACAAGTTCTCATTTACAACTGCGACCTGGCCAAGATAAAGCAAAGCAGTGCGACAAAAACAACAACACAGAGTTACACATAAACAAACGTAGTCAATAACACAATAGAAAAGAAAAATAGAAAAATCTATGTACAGTGTGTGCAAATGTAGAAGAGTAGGGAGGTAGGCGATAAATAGGCCATAGACGCCTATTTATTCATTACAATTTAGCATTAATACTGGAGTGATAGATGTGCAGATGATGACGTGCAAGTAGAGATACTGGGGTGCAAAAGAGCAAGAGGATAAGTAATAATATGGGGATGAGGTAGTTGGGTGTACTATTTACAGATTGGCTGTGTAGAGGTACAGTGATCGGTAAGCTGTTCTGACAGCTGATGCTTAAAGTTAGAGAGAGAGATGTAAGACTTCAACTTCAGAGATTTTTGCAATTCGTTCCAGTCATTGGCAGCAGAGAACTGGAAAGAAAGGCGGGCAAAGGAAGTGTTGGCTTTGGAGATGACCATTTCAATATACCTGCTGGAGCGCGTGCAACGGGTGGGTGTTGCTATGATGACCAGTGAGCTGAGATAAGGCGGGGCTTTACCTAGCAAAGACATATAGATGACCTGGAGCCAGTGGGTTTGTCGACGAATATGTAGCGAAGGCCAGCCAACGAGAGCATACAGGTCGCAGTGGTGAGTAGTATATGGGGCTTTGGTGACAAAATGGATGGCACTGTGATAGACAATATCCAGTTTGCTGAGTAGAGTGTTGGAAGCTATTTTGTAAATGACATCGCCGAAGTCAAGGATCGGTAGGATAGTCAATTTTATGAGGGTATGTTTGGCAGCATGAGTGAAGGAGGCTTTGTTGCGAAATAGGAAGCAGATTCTAGATTTAATTTTGGATTGGAGATGCTTAATGTGAGTCTGGAAGGAGAGTTTACAGTCTAACCAGACACCTAGGTATTTGTAATTGTCCATATGTTCTAGGTCAGAACCGTCTTGAGTAGTGATGCTAGTCGGGCGGGAGGATGCGGGCAGCAATCAGTTGAAGAGCATGCACTTAGTTTTACTTGCATTTAAGAGCAGTTGGAGGCCACGGAAGGAGTGTTGTATGGCGTTGAAGCTTGTTTGGAGGTTTGTTAGCACAGTGTCCAAAAAAGGGCCAGATGTATACAGAATGGTGTCGTCTGCGTAGAGGTGGATCAGAGAATCACCAGCAGCAAGAGCGACATCATTGATATATACAGAGAAAAGAGTCGGCCCGAGAATTGAACCCTGTGGCACCCCCATAGAGACTGCCAGAGGTCCGGACAACAGGCCCTCCGATTTGACACACTGAACTCTATCTGAGAAGTAGTTGGTGAACCAAGGAGTCATTTGAGAAGCGAAGGCTATTGAGTGTGCCGATAAGCATGTGGTGATTGACAGAGTTGAAAGCCTTGGCCAGGTTGATGAAGACGGCTGCACAGTACTGTATTTTATAGATGGCGGTTATGACCTTGAGCGAGGCTGAGGTGCACCCATGACCAGCTCGGAAACCAGATTTCATAGTGGAGAAGGTACGATGGGATTCGAAATGGTCGGTCATCTGTTTGTTAACTTGGCTTTCGAAGATTTTAGAAAGGTAGGGCAGGATGGATATAGGTGTGTAACAGTTTGGATCTAGAGTGTCTCCCCCTTTGAAGAGGGGGATGACCGCGGCAGCTTTCCAATCTTTGGGGATCTCAGACGATACGAAAAAGACGTTGAATAGGCTAGTAATAGGGGTTGCAACAATTTCGGCTGATAATTTTAGAAAGAGAGGGTCCAGATTGTCTAGCCCAGCTGATTTGTAGGGATCCAGATTTTGCTGCTCTTTCAGAAAATCAGCTGTCTGGATTTGGGTGAAGGAGAAGCGGGGGGGCTTGGGCAAGTTTCTGCAGGGAGTGCTGTGATATTGGCCGGGGTAGGGGTAGCCAGGTGGAAAGTATAGCCAGCCGTAGGAAAATGCTTATTGAAATGATCAATTATCGTAGATTTATCAGTGGTGACAGTGTTTCCTATCCTCAGTACAGTGGGCAGCTGGGAGGAGGTGCTCTTATTCTCCATGGACTTTACAATGCCCCAAAACTTTTTGGAATTAGTGCTACAGGAAGCAAATTTCTGTTTGAAAAAGCTATCCTTAGCTTTCCTAACTGACTGAGTATATTGTTTACTGACTTGCATATCGTGAGGGCTATTCGATGCTAATGCAGAACGCCACAGGATGTTTTTGTGCTGGTCAAGGGAAGTCTGGGGTGAACCAAGGGCAATATCTGTTCTTAGTTCTACATTTTTTGAATAGGGCATGCTTATTTAAGATGGAGAGGAAAGTACTTTTGAAGAGAAACCAGGCATCCTCTACTGACGGGATGAGGTCAATATCCCTCCAGGATACCCGGGCCAAGTTGATTAGAAAGGCCTGCTCTCTGAAGTGTTTTAGGGAGCGTTTGACAGTGATGAGGGGTGGTCATTTGACCGCGGCCCCATTACGCACGCAGGCAATGAGGCAGTGATCGCTGAGATCCTGGTTGAAGACAGCAGAGGTGTATTTAGAGGGCAAGTTGGTCAGGATGATATCTAAGAGGGTGCCCATGGTTACGGATTTAGGGTTGTATCTGGTAGGTTCCTTGATAATTTGTACCCTTACAGACAAACTAACATGCTGTAGTCGAGGCGCTTTCAAGGGTATATAACTGTGATATATATAACTTCATGGCCTGGCCCTTGCGGTGATACGTACTTAAAGGACCATTATTCTGCATTATGAATTGATGTAGAATTGTATGATTTTTTCTTCTTGTTTTAATGGAAAACTGATATAAAAAAATGTGAAGGTAACCTGCCTTAATGACTACCTACATGTCGGTAGCCATGAAGTGCTATGAAAGGCTGCTCATGGCTCACATTCCAGAAACCCTAGACCCACTCCAATTCGTATACCACCCCAACAGATCCACAGATGATGCAATCTCAATCGCACTCCACACTGCCCTTTCCCACCTGGACAAAAGGAACACCTATGTGAGAATGTTGTTCATTGACTACAGCTCAGTGTTTAACACCATAGTGCCCACGAAGCTCATCACTAAGCTGAGGACCCTGGGACTAAACACCTTCCTCTGCAACTGGATCTTAGACTTCCTGACGGGCTGCCCCCAGGTGGTAAGGGTAGGCAGCAACACATTTGCCACTCTGATCCTCAACACCAGGGCCCCTCAGGGGTACGTGTTTTGTCCCCTCCTGTACTCCCTGTTCACCCACGACTGTGTGGCACGACTCCAACACTATCATTAAGTTTGCTGACGACACAACAGTGGTAGGCCTGATCACCGACAATGATGAGCCTATAGGGAGGAGGTCAGAGACCTGGCAGTGTGGTGCCAGGACAACAACCTCTCCCTCAATGTGAGCAAGTCAAAGGAGCTGATCACGGACTAAAGGAAAAGGAAGGCCGAACAGGCCCCCATTAACATCGACGGGGCTGCAGTGGAGTGGGTCAAGAGTTTAAAGTTCCATGGTGTCCACATCACCAGCAAACTATCACGGTCCAAACACACCAAGACAGTCGTGAAGAGCTTTTCCCCATCAGGAGACGGAAAAGATTTGGCATGGGTCCCCAGATCTTCAAAAAGTTCCACAGCTGCGCCATCGAGAGCATCCTGACCGGGTGCATCACCGCCTGGTATGGCAACTGCTTGGCATCCGACCGTAAGGCGCTACAGAGGGTAGTGCGTACGGCCCAATACGTCACTGGGGCCAAGCTCCCTTCCATCCAGGACCTATATACTAGGCGGTGTCAGAGGAAGGCCCAAAAAATTGTGGAAGACTCCAGTCCCGGCAAGCGGTACCGGAGCGCCAAGTCTTGTTCCAAAAGGCTCCTTAACAGCTTCTACCCCCAAGCTATAAGACTGCTGAACAATTAATCAAATGGCCACCTGGACTATTTACATTGACCCCCCCCCCCTTTGTTTTTACACTGCTGCTACTCGCTGTTTATTATCTATGCATAGTCGCTTTTCCCCTACCTACAAATTACCTCGACTAACCTGTACCCCTGCACATTGACTCAGTACCGGTACCCGCTGTATGTAGCCATGTTATTGTTATGTAATTTTCTTGTGTTACTTTTTATTTTATTTTTTACTTTAGTTTATTTAGTCAATATTTTCTTAACTCTATTTTTTTAACTGCATTGTTGGTTAAGGGCTTGTAAGTAAGCATTTCACGGTAAGGTCTACACTTGTATTCGGCACATGTGACAAATACAATTTGATTTGATTTGATCAACAACCCAACCCTGCTCTTTTTAAAGAAAACAATCCAACTAAGTGACCCAATGCTTGTAACTCAGCAGTTGGGTCATCTAAACAACCCAGAATTTTTTCGAGTGCAGGCTGTTTTGGCTGTTTCCATCAGGCGGGTCAAGTTTCCAGTTAATTTAATTAAACAGTTCAATGTAAGGCTGTGGGTAATAAAAAACCTATGGTAGTCTTGTGCTAGAGGGATCTACACGCAATAAACCACCTCGCTGCTCTCTGTCTCAAATACCTTTTACTCTGCCACTATAAAGTGTCAGTTCCTTTAATTAAAACTATAATTGCAGGATTACTAGCTGTTTTGTAATGAGAGTTAGAAAGGTTCAGGGGTCCTTGGTGCCCAATGGAACCATGAAGAAAAGCTGTTTTTGTGTGTCATAGCCACAATGAACAAAACAGCCCAATAGGAACTTTGCTCTCCTTTGTTAATCACAGAGACTGTAAACTTGAGACTTGTGATATGCCGTGCCAATAGGTTTGGTCACTCGTGTGTGTGGTGGGGTGTGCGTGTGTGTGGTGTGGTGTGGTGTGGTGTGGTGTGTGTGTGTGTGTGTGTGTGGTGAGATCAGTTTGTCCAGCAGTAAAGGGAGAGCCTGTTTGGAGAGTGGTGTGTGTGTGTTTCCCAGTGTATTCCCTGTCAGCTTGTTTTCCACTGTGGGGTGTGCAGGTGCAGGGCACAGCTGTAGGACGGGCCCAGAGCCCACAGGCCAATGGCATGATTCATATTTCTCTCCTCTCCTCTCCTCTCCTCTGCCTCACACTCAGACAGAGGTTGTTAAGGGAAGAGTGTTTGATCTGGAGCTTCACCAGCACTCTGCTCAACCTCTGAAAATGGGAGAGAGAGACAAAGAACCGATTGATTTCAGGATAGATAGGGAGAGAGAGAGAGATTTAGTTGATGTTGTTTATAGGGTGTATGGTGTTTACTATGAACCATATGATAGCAGGTGTGGTGTGGCAATGACACCACAGAGAGAGGGAGAAAGAGTAAATAGACTGTGCCCCAATGAGAACTCAAGATGGTGTGTTTGACCTTTGTGAAGACATGGAGAGGCTTCGCCACACACTTGGAGTGCAGCGCTTACACCAGGGGTTTGAATGCGGGGGTGTTGTTGAGTAGACTATTCCACACTGATGTCAGGCCCATTGTTTAGTCATAGAATGTGTAGATGAGGATTAACCATCCCCCTCCCTCCTTCCCTCCCTCCCTCCTTCTTCCTATTTACTCCCAAAAAGTTTTAAGTATCTCACCTTACATCACCCTCTTTATATAAGCACACAGCACAAGGTCACACGGTGCCCCAAAGACACTCCACTGTGCTTCTCTCAATGTGTCACAATTGGCTCAGCTTTCAGAGTGGATGTACATTGAAATGCAGGGGTATTTGTTTTCCTCCGTGCTCCGCTCAGCCAAATTCCTCTCCTCACTGAGGATTAGTCCCAGAATCCTCTCCTCACCGAGGATTAGTCCCAGTCAGAATCGTATTCCTATTGAGTGAATTTCAACTGCTGAGTGGTGACAGTTTTGGAGGCAGGCCAATACGTGTGATGAACTTTCTCTTCATGGTCTGCTCCTTGTTGTTATCGCCAAACTGTGTTCAATGACCTCTTTACAACCAAGTAGCTCATTATTAGAAGCCTTTAACAAACGATTTTTAACTTATTTAGTACATATGTAAATGTATAAATGGTGAAAAGATATATATATATATAAATATATAACTAGGAAATTATCGTGTAAATAAAATGGACATCAGTGTGTGGAAACATTGCCTTGTTTTCCCTAACCTATCCCGTCCCCACTGTCCCCAGGTGACAGTGACCACCATTGGCTACGGGGACAAGATTCCTCAGACGTGGATAGGGAAGTGCATTGCCTCCTGCTTCAGCGTCTTCGCCATCTCCTTCTTTGCTCTGCCTGCAGTAATTACCCCTCATCTTCCTCCTCTTCTTCCACAATAAACTAAATAGCATAATGTGTACATAATTTATAATACACAATATTGCCTTCCATCATTACTGTGTTGTCTGGTGAGTAACCCAATTAGTCCTCTGAGGGGAAGCCTCAGCGTGCAGCTCCAGGTCGTCCTGTGGTTTCAGTGTCATGATGCCTCTCTCTCTCTCTCTCTCTCTCTTTCTCTCTCTCCCTCTCCCCTTTTCCAGGGTATACTGGGCTCGGGCTTTGCTCTGAAGGTGCAGCAGAAACAGAGACAGAAACATTTCAACAGACAGATCCCGGCTGCAGCCTCACTAATCCAGGTACTGACTGACTGACTGACACAGACAGACAGACAGACAGACAGACAGACAGACAGACAGACAGACAGACAGACAGACAGACAGACAGACAGACAGACAGACAGACAGACAGACAGACACTCACTCACTCACTCACTCACTCACTCACTCACTCACTCACTCACTCACTCACTCACTCACTCACTCTGTCCTGTCTGGGATCTCAGCAGCTGTGTATAGGAGAGAATATGTATAGGAATGAGTGTGTAGAAAGGGCTTAAGCACAGTGATGACACATGGGACCTACTGTAGGCCGCTGAACCTCTGTAGGACCAGGTCTGGTCTGGTCTGACGCACACCATCTTTGATTCAGTGCTTTACTCATGTAACAACTCCAGGCCAGGATGTCAGAGAGGTTCAATTTAAACATGTCCAGGACCACTAAATCTCCTGAATTCTTTAAATAACACATTTGTTCCCTTCAAATCTTGCCAATGTAAGCTTCAAAAAGCAGTCTAGTACAAATAGATGAGTAGCAGTATTTGTAGTCTGCACATGTCCTGGAAAAGGTGAGCTGTCCTGTCCTGTTCTCTCCCAGGCAGAGAAGACAGGCAAATAGCAGCCAGTTTATTCACCAGGAGCTGGCCATCACAAGGATCACATTGACTCTGAACATGCAAAGAAGCCCACAGCTGCATTTACAAAGAGACTCCTTATTGTGCTGACGTTTAAGAAACATAGAGTCACTGAATCTACATGATGATGATGATGAGGATGACGGTACAGAGCTAAACATGGAATGGCTATATGAATGGTTATACTGTATGTGAATGGTTAAATGTGAATGGTTAAATGTGAATGGCTATATGAATGGTTATGTGAATGGTTAAATGTGAATGGCTATATGTGAATGTTTATATGTGAAACGTTATATGTGAATGGTTATATGTGAATGGTTATATGTGAATGGCTATATGTGAATGGCTATATGTGAATGGTTATATGAATGGCTACATGTGAATGGCTACATGTGAATGGCCTTATGTGAATGGCTGTATGAATGGCTATATGTGAATGGTTATATGAATGGCTACATGTGAATGGCTACATGTGAATGGTTATATGAATGGCTACATGTGAATGGTTATATGAATGGCTACATGTGAATGGCTACATATGAATGGCTACATATGAATGGCTACATGTGAATGGCTACATGTGAATGGCTATATGAATGGCTATATGTGAATGGTTAAATGAATGGCTACATGTGAATGGCCTTATGTGAATGGCCTTATGTGAATGGCTACATGTGAATGGCCTTATGTGAATGGCTATATGTGAATGGCCTTATGTGAATGGCTACATGTGAATGGCTATATGAATGGCCTTATGTGAATGGCTACATGTGAATGGCTACATGTGAATGGCTATATGTGAATGGCTATTTGTGAATGGCTATATGTGAATGGCTATATGAATGGCCATATGAAGTTGTTAAACCAGGAATCTACTTCAGAGGGAAGAACTGTCAGAACACATTGTTGCCCTTAAACACTGATCCAAGGTCAATTTCGCTGTTGTCCACCTAATGGTTAAGGTTTGGACAGGTCTGATCCTAGATCTGTGCCTGAGGGCAGTTTCTACCCAGAGCTGAGATAATGTCCAGGTGATCAGCGCACCATCTGTGTTTACTGTGGGTAAATATGATAGGACACTTATCACACTGGTTCAGTTTGTCCATCCTCTTTTTCAGACGCTGTGGCGCTGCTATGCAGCAGAGAAACCAGAAGGCTGTCCTGCCACCTGGAAGATGTATGTCCTCACCAGAGACTACATTCCCCCCATTAACTCTGAAAACAACAACCCAAACCTCAGAAACAAGGTAAACACTACATCACTTCTTCAGTTATAACAAACATAATACTGCAGGTCTATACACACTTTATACACCTTTATCCCTGTTCAGAGAAGCAACCATTTTCCTCTGCATTCTACTGATGCACTATAGCTGCTTTGTCAATCAACATCTAATATATCTGTCAACCTGTCTCTTGGAGAGCTTGCATCCTGTCTCAATCCCCAGAGGAGATGTCAGAAAGAGAGCTGCCCTCAGGAAAAAGCTGTTTGGTGGTGATATGAGCCTTCCATCCGACAGACAGACAGACAGACAGACAGACAGACAGACAGACAGACAGACAGACAGACAGACAGACAGACAGACAGACAGACAGACAGACAGACAGACAGACAGACAGACAGACAGACAGACAGACAGACAGACAGACAGACAGACAGACAGACAGACAGACATATGGTACTATCCCCTTTGACAGTGTGGTTTTTAACTTTGAGAACTACATTAGCCATGTGGTGGTGCTTAGGGCATGGATCTACGAAAGAACAAGTTAAGCCCCCCACCCACTCCCTTTCACCACCTCAACCCCCCGTATCCCCTACCGCTCAAGGCAAGAGCCAGTCAAATCAAAATCAAATCAAATTTTATTGGTCACATACACATGGTTAGCAGATGTTAATGCGAGTGTAGCGAATTGCTTGTGCTTCTAGTTCCGACAATGCAGTAATATCTAATAAGTAATCTAACAAATTCACAACAACTACCTTATACACACAAATGTAAGGGATGAATAAGAATATGTACATATAAATATCTGGATGAGCAATAGCCGTGCGGCATAGGCAGATGCGGTAGATGGTATAGAGTAGTATATACATATGAGATGAGTGATGTAGGATATGTAAACATTATTAAAGTGGCGTTATTTAAAGTGACTAATGATAGGCATAGGCAGATGCTGTAGATGTATAGAACAGTATATACATATGAGATGAGTAATGTAGAATATGTAAACATTATTAAAGTGCCATTATTTAAGGTGACTAGTGATACCTTTATTAAGTCCATTTATTAAAGTGGCCAGAGATTTGAGTCTGTATGTTGACAGCAGCCTCTCTATGTTAGTGATGGCTGTTTAACAGTCTGATGGCCTTGAGATAGAATCTGTTTTTCAGTCTCTCGGTCCCAGCTTTGATGGACCTTTACTGACCTCGCCTTCTGGATGATAGCGGGGTGAACAGGCAGTGGCTCGGGTGGTTGCTGTCCTTGATGATCTTTTTGGCCTTCCTGTGACATTGGGTGCTGTAGGTGTCCTGGAGGGCAGGTAGTTTGCCCCCGGTGATGTGCTGTGCAGACCGCACCACCCTCTGGAGAGCCTTGCGGTTGAGGGAAGTGCAGTTGCCTTACCAGGTGGTGATACAGCCCGACAGGATGCTCTCGATTCTGCATCTGTAAAAGTTTGTGAATGTTTTAGGTGACAAGCCAAATTTCTTAAGCCTCCTGAGGTTGAAGAGGCGCTGCTGCGCCTTCTTCACCACGCTGTCTGTGTGGGTGGACCATTTCAGTTTGTCCGTGACTTCTCCTTCTCTGTGATGTGTACACCGAGGAACTTAAAACTTTCCACCTTCTCCACTACTGTCCCTTCGATGTGCATAGGGGGGTGCTCCACGATCATCTCCTTTGTTTTGTTGACGTTGAGTGAGAGGTTATTTTCCTGACACCACACTCCGAGGGCCCTCACCTCCTTCCTGTAGGCCATCTCGTTGTTGTTGGTAATCAAGCCTACCACTGTAGTGTCGTCTGCAAACTTGATGATTGAGTTGGAAGTGTGCATGGCCACGCAGTCATGGGTGAACAGGGAGTACAGGAGAGGGCTGAGAACGCACCCTTGTGGGGCCCCAGTGTTGAGGATCAGCGAGGTGGAGATGTTGTTTCCTACCTTCACCACCTGGGGGCGGCGCTTTAGAATGTCCAGGACCCAGTTGCACAGGGCGGGGTCGAGACCCAGGGTCTCGAGCTTAATGACGAGTTTGGAGGGTACTATGGTATTAAATGCTGAGCTGTAGTCAATGAACAGCATTCTTACATAGGTATTCCTCTTGTCCAGGTGGGATAGGACAGTGTGCAGTGTGATGGCGATTGCGTTGTCAGTGGACCAATTGGGGCTGTAGGCAAATTGGAGTGGGCCTAGGGTATCAGGTAGGGTGGAGGTGATATGCTCCTTGAATAGTCTCTCAAAGCACTTCATGATGACAGTGAGTGCAATGGGGCGATAGTCATTTAGTTCAGTTACCTTAGCTTTCTTGGGAACAGGAACAATGGTGGCCATTTTGAAGCATGTGGGGACTGGGATAGGGAGACTGGGATAGTGATTGATTGAATATGTCCGTAAACACGCCAGCCAGCTCGTCTGCGCCTACTCTGAGGATGCGGCTAGGGATGCCGTCTGGGCCGGCAGCCTTGCGAGGGTTAACATGCTTAAATGTTTTACTCACGTTGGCCACGGAGAAGGAGAGCCCACAGGCTTTGGTAGCGGGCCGTGTCAGTGGCACTGTATTGTCCTCAAAGCGAGCAAAGAAGATGTTTAATTTGTCTGGGAGCAAGACGTCGATGTCCGCGACGTGGCTGGTTTTCTTTTTGTAATCCGTGATTGACTGTAGACCCTGCCACATACGTCTCGTGTTTGAGCCCCCCAGGATGATTCCGGGCCTTTGTCTCCCCCACACAAAGACACAGTCAGTTGAGATGATGTCACTGCCGCCTTTCTCATGGGAGGAAACCTTTGTGTTGGTAGAACAGCAACAACAACAAAAATGGTTTGGCATTGAACCCACACATATTGGGGAGAGTGAAGGCTGCTTCCGTCACTTTCTGTTTCGGCATGTGACTTCTCTCTCTCTCTCTCTCTCTCTCTCTCTCTCTCTCTCTCTCTCTCTCTCTCTCTCTCTCTCTCTCTCTCTCTCTCTCTCTTTCTCTCTCTCTCCTCTCTCTCCCCTCTGCTCCTAATGAGTCATTCAGGATTCAGACCCATTCTGGTATTTGGACAGGACTATGGGCCAGTATCAATGCCAGGACACTGTGTGTGTCATTGAGTAAAAATCATTGTGTTTCTATAAAGCAGTCAGTTAGTGACGTGCTGCCTCTAGGTGATGGAGTGGAGCACAATGAAGGCCCTGAGGAATTCAGAGACTCAAAGAGCGTTGATCTCAGTTAAACCAGCACAGATTTGAAGCCATGGCCTTAATCACCATGCTATAGTGCAAGAAGATTTGAAGGTTTGAAGGTTCACAAATCATTGCTTACAAAACAGATACTGAGGTTTCTGTGTTCTGAATGGTTAGAATCAAAGTTTACTGGGTAGTATACGCCATGTTAGAAAATAGCAAATCAGGAATGAATGACAAGTGATAGTGCTAAACCATAAAACACAACAACAACAACTTGTCTAACATATGGAGGTAGGGATTGGCCACATGTGACTTTTGGTATTTGGTCTTTTATTAGGATCCCCATTAGCTGTTGCAAAAGCAGCAGCTACTCTTCCTAGGGTCCACACAAAACATGAAACATAATACAGAACATCAATAAACAAGAACAGCAGGACAGAACTACATACATTTTTTTAAAGGTACACATAGTCTACATATCAATGCATACACACTAACTATCTAGGTCAATCTGTTTTTTAAAACCAGGTTTGCTGTTTATTTGAGCAATAATTTGTTCTGGATTTGGGGACTGTGAAAAGACCCCTGGTGGCATGTCTGGTGGGGTAAGTGTGTGTGTCAGAGGTTTGTGTAAGTTGACTATGTAAACAATTTGGGATTTTCAACACATTGTTTTTTATAAAAAGAAGTGATCAGTCTCTCCTCAACTCTTAGCCAAGAGAGACTGGCATGCATAGTATTTATATCAGCCCTCTGATTACAATGAAGAGCAGAACGTGCCGCTCTGTTCTGGGCCAGCTGCAGCTTAACTAGGTCTTTCCTTGCAGCACTGGACCACACGGCTAGACAATAATCAAGATTAGACAAAACTAGAGCCTGCAGAACTTGCTTTTTGGAGTGTGGTGTCAAAAAAGCAGAGCATCTCTTTATTACGGCCAGACCTCTCCCATATTTACAACCATTGAATCTATATGTTTTGACCATGAAAGTTTACAGTCTAAGGTAATGGCAAGTGATTTAGTCTCCTCAATTTGTTCAACAGCCACACCATTCATTACCAGATTCAGCTGAAGTCTAGAACTAAATGAACGATTTGTACCAAATACAATGCTCTTAGTTTTAGAGATGTTCAGGACCAGTTTATTAAAGGAAAGGAGGATACCTAGTCAGTTGTACAACTGAAATGTGTCTTCCGTATTTAACAATAGCATTGTCTTTGGTCAAACACAATTTTGGTCATACATAATTTTTTCCAAAAGTTTGCTAAGAGCTGGCAGCAAGCTTATAGGTTTGCTGTTGTAACCGGTAAAGGCTGCTTTACCACTGTTGGGTAGCGGAATTACTTTGGCTTCCCTCCAGGCCTGAGGACAAAGACTTTCCTCTAGGCTCAAATGAAAAATATTCAAACAGGAGAACATTAACCTGACTAGGAAAACTCCTGGCCCTGAGTTTAATCAATGCTCTGTGTTCAGGAAAGCCCTGGTGATGCATTCTTGTGTCTGTCTGTGTTGAACAAGCACACCAAGAGGAAACTGAAGATGGTTCGTGACAATGGCTCCATGACCATCCTTGGAGCGAGGAAGATGTCCATTCCTCAGATCACCTTCGACCACATCGAAGATAACGACGAGAAGAAAGAGGTCCCCTTCTTTCTAGAAGAACCCCAAGGTATATAACAGAATCAAAACACGAAGCGGATTTCACTTCTTTTGGAAAACAGCCCTAATGCTGGAAACAAATATCATTATGTTGAAATCCAGTCACCTTTATTTATTTTCCAAGTTATAGCACATGCTATTTTACATACAGCAGGTTTTGAAAAGGACCAAAGAGTTTGCGATAGTGGTATCGTCCCGGCCCTAGTTTTTGTACACATGCAGTTGGTCATCTTACAGATGCTCCTATTGCTTGGCTTCAAGTGAAGATAGATACTACCATACTGGGCATATCTGAACACATTGTGTGTAAAGTGGTATAGGTCACACGCTCATTGGTATTGGAATTAAGCAATAAGGCACAAGGGGGTGTGATATATCAAATCACATGTTATTAGTCACATGCGCCGAATACAACAGGTGTAGACCTTACAGTGAAATGCTTACTGGCGAGCCCCCAACCAACAATGCAGTTTAATATATATATATATATGTTTAGATGCCTCTTGGACCTATATGGCCAATATACTACGGCTAAGGGCTGTTCTTATGCATGACGCACAAACCCCTGAGGTGCCTTATTGCTATTATAAACTGTTTACCAACATAATTAGAGCAGTAAAAATAAATGTTTTGTTATACCTGTGGTATACGGTCTGATATACCATGGCTATCAGCCAATCAGCATTCAGGGCTCAAACCTCCCAGTTTATAATGTGTAATATGTAGTGGTTTGTTTTAAGAGGAACACATAGACTACTTGAACCAGCATATACAATACTAGTGCTTTCTAGGAACTGTTAAAACTATGAACTGAAAACCAGTACTTGACACCACAGTACATTGCAAACTGACTCCCATGCCTTAATTGACGATACGTCTCATTTGAGAGCATGTCATACTGTTGAATGGTGTCCTGTGTTGAGGTATTTTTCAGAGAAATAACCATGGGTCATGCATGTTTGAGCTAGCTGTGTTAGAAGCAGATGTCCTATGAGGAGCATTTTCCAAAGTGAATTACCACAGTTATGAAACAGTTTTTTCTTCCTTTTCAAACTTCATTTGACAAAATAATGTATTTAAGAGCCCCTTGAAATGATGTCATGCAGCCTTATGTTTTGCGCATTGAAAATCCATCATTTCAGTAAACAGAGATATTGGATGCTTGGTGAGTATACCCTGGTGACTTGACTGGTTAGGGGCCAGTGGAGACAGGAGAGACAAACATTTCCATGGCACAGTTGGAGTCCTCTGTTTGAGATTCAAACAGTGATATAGAAATAAGAGGAACTCAATCCCCTTGGGAGTAGACTATATTTCAGACGTGAGGATACAATGTTCTTATCCATAGCTATTTACCATTCAGTTTAATGGTCATGGTGTAAATTGTAAGTAATGATGAATCTGTGCAATGTATGCCATGTGGATAGGACATGACACAGTGGTGTGATTGACTCTCTCCTCCCCCATAAAGAGAGTGAGGGAGAGAATAGGGATGGTGGGTAGGGATGAGGACTGACTGAGGTGTTGTGTAGCTGGTTGTTCATGATACAAATCAAATCAAATCAATGATGATTGGTTGCGGACACAGATTTGCAGATGTTATCACAGGTGCAGCAAAATGCTTGTGTTTCTAGCTCCATCAGTACAGTAATAACTAGCATTACAAAATAAAAATAAAAACAATACACACATAATCCAGAACAAGAAAAGTTATATAGGATTAGCCATGACTAGAATACAGTATATACAGTTGAAATCGGAAGTTTACATACACCTTAGCCAAATACATTTAAACTCAGTTTTTCACAATTCCTGACATTTAATCCTAGTAACAATTCCCTGTCTTAGGTCAGTTAGGATTGACACTTTATTTTAAGAATGTGAAATGTCAGAAAAATAGTAGAGAGACTGAGTTATTTCAGCTTTTATTTCTTTCATCACATTCCCAGTAGGTCAGAAGTTTTCCATACACTCAATTAGTATTTGGTAGCATTGCCTTTAAATTGTTTAACTTGGGCCAAGTGTTTCGGGTAGCCTTCCACAAGCTTCCCACAATAAGTTGGGTGAATTTTGGCCCATTCCTCCTGACAGAGCTGGTGTAACTGAATCAGGTTTGTAGGCCTCCCTGCTCACACACGCTTTTTCAGTTTTGGCCAGAAATCTTCTATAGGATTGAGGTCAGGGCTTTGTGATGGCCACTCCAATACCTTGACTTTGTTGTCCTTAAGCCATTTTGCCCCAACTTTGGAAGTATGCTTGGGGTCTGTCACGATCGTCATAAAGGACGGACCAAGGTGCAGCGTTGATTTGAAGTCAGTTGAAGCCTTCATTTCTCAGAACGAGAACAGACTGACGAGTTTCAGAAGAAAGTTCTTTGTTTCTGTCCATTTTGAGCCTGTAATCGAACCCACAAATGCTGATGCTTCAGATTCTCAACTAGTCTAAAGAAGGCCAGTTTTATTGCTTATTTAATAAGGACAACAGTTTTCAGCTGTGCTAACATAATTGCAAAATGGTTTTCTAATGATCAATTAGCCTTTGAAAGTGATAAACTTGGATTAGCTAACACAACGTGCCATTGGAACACAGGAGTGATGGTTGCTGATAATGGGCCTCTGTATACCTATGTAGATATTCCATACAAAATCAGTCGTTTCCAGCTACAATAGTCATTTACAACATTAACACTGTCTACACTGTATTTCTAATCAATTTGATGTTATTTTATTAGACAAAAAAAGTGCTTTTCTTTTAACAACAAGGACATTTCTAAGTGACCCCAAACTTTTGAACGGTAGTGTAATTATTTTTTTTTATAAAAGAATACTTCAAAATAGGAGGTAGACCTGTTGTGGCAAGAGTCAGTCAGAAAGCTATAGTGTTTTGTGTTGAATCAGTGATAACATTCCCACAGATTTTACATTCAGTTACTCAGTATTCACCTGATGTTGCTAGCTAGCCACGTAGTCTAACCTGTTGTTGTCTAAGTTGCTATCTAAAACTATTATTACTTTCCCAATTTGGATTATTTTCCCAAACTCTCGTGCCCTGTCCATCCACCTCCAGATGAAATCCAGTGGTCCATACGGGTGCTGCTGAGGCCCATTACTCCATATTAATGATAGATTGGACTTTTCCATTGCACCATCTAACGGTGGGGGGGACTTCCTGTGTAAACCTCTAACCCCTGCCAAATGAATCGTCCCAGTCTGGAGGTTAATAAGTGTGCTTTATGAGTTTTTCCTGTCAAAGCACATAATCATAAAAGGAGGGAGAAGGACATAAACGCAGAACGTCACCAGTAGAAAAAGGAGTTATGGGGGAAAATGCTATCTTGTTTGGTGGGATATAACTTAGATAATGAACAGGAACATATGTCTTACTGCCTTTGAACTTTAGAGTGGGGAAAAAAATGCACTTTTGTCAAATTGCATGTTTTTTGGATGTTGAGGCTTGTTAGTGGAGCCAAGGCTTTTGAAAGGCTGTCTATTGATGTCATAAAGACATTTAAGTAGCCATGCTCACCACACTCTCAACAGCATGTTGTCACTAATGATAATGTTTAGAGTCCAGGCAACATGGTGTACATTCTATTGCTAACAGTGCAGAAAAACAGACATCTTCAGATTCAAATGTCTTTGCAGATGATGGGTTGTTGAAATTGATTATTTTGCTCCAGAAACCAAGTGTTAACTGTGTTGCTGAGGAAAAGGGTTTATAGAACAGCAATGGCATTTGCACTCTCTTACATCCATAATTAAAGTCATATATGATGCTAAAATCTAAGTTTATCATATGTTTTCTGACCTCAAAAGTGGTCTCATGTTGTCCATATCCCACGCCATCGGTTGTGTAGATTGATTTCTCTATATACATTATGTCATATTAAGGCAGTGTTTTTGAGGACATCATTTTGAAAAGTTATTTATTTTCCTCCTCAGGCATCATCCGGATGTTCAGACAAACAGGTGAGTCCTCCACCTCTCTGTAACAAAGGAGGCTGGTGGGAGGAGCGATAGGAGGACGGGCTCGTTGTAATGGCTGGAATGGAATTGATGGAACGGAGTTAAACATGTGGTTTCCGTATGTTTGATACTGTTCCATTGATTCCATTCCAGCCATTACAATGAGCCCGTCCTCCTATCGCTCCTCCCACTAACACTATCTCTCTAACACGTGTCACAAGTGTAATATCTCCTAGATGACATCACTCCATGGTCTCCAGTCTTATTGACGCACTCCAGCTTCAACTCACGCAGTTAACGATGCAATCCTTTGTCCTTTTAAGAGATCCTCTGTGTTAATCATTAGTCATTTGGTTTTTACAACTGCCCAGACAGTATTTTAATTAGACTGGCTCTTTGTCACCAACCGGAGCAAACTGGAAGCCAGCAGAGAGACCGACGCAGGCAGGCTCTGGACTCCCTCCTGTCTTATCGTCCAGCCCGGGTGTTTTCTTTTCTGTCTGTCCAGCCAACACCAGCCGGGGTGAGGGCTGGGACAGGGGACAGAGGCTGAGGGCCAGGGGACTGGGAGGGAGGTCGGGGTGATAAGAGGCCATTGTGGAGCTCCAGTGGTCAGAAATAAACTGGGCATTGTTTGATTTAGTCAACGTCCGGCTTATCGCTCCACTTATCTGTCTGGCCCTCTGGCCCGGCTGCCGTCTGTGAGAATCTCCCTTCTCAATGGGGCTTTCTCTCTCACTCTGTCTCACTCTCTCTATCGCCCTCTTTCCCCCCACTCTCTCTCTCTCTGGGCCCTGCATGTTTTCATTCGCCGGGGCTTCTAACCCAGTGTGTTTGCTCTGACAAGCCAGATATTAATAAGCCTGCAGTGTTTGTGTAGTAGATAATTCCGCTCGCGTCCCCGGTCCCCCTGAATGAGAGAGAGGTGGAGGAGCTGCACATAACCCAGTTCCTGAAACTAGATTAGATTAGAAAAGTTTGTCACTCCACAATGATACAATAATAAATAATACAGATTATTTTTAAAGCACATTGTGGACCACTCAAATTGAGTTTTGAGACACTAAAAAACTATCATAGTCAAACATGGTACAGGTGTGATATATAATACATTACATCATCTATACACATGTATGCATACTTAAAAAACGAAGTACAATCGACAAAAAGACAATTAGGCACTTCTAAAGAAACGTCTCCATTGGAGGATGAGATGGCAGGCTTTGCGGACTGTTGGACTAGGTCCTTACAAACATTTGCAATGGTTTTTAGTTGCACTAACCAAACCCGCTGTAGAGGTTTGGAAGGGATGTTATCAATCATCATGTTCACAGACCAAAACAACCTCATCTTAGTGTGATGATACAATACAATGGTGGACTATATACTTCATTGACTAGTCAACACATTGTGTGTTTATTCCACTTCTCTTTCACACTTTCTTTCTTTCTTGCTGTTGACTGCAGGCGTTCAGCACTCATGGTCCTCTTTCAATCTGAGCTGTCCTGCCTCTCCAGGTAGAACCTTACACTTCTTTACCAGCTATCCTGTACTTTTTCTTTACTTTTCAATAAATAAGCCTATAAATTACAAAAAAGGGTTCCAAAATAGTTTTTTTTTTCTCGGTTGTCCCCATAGGAGAACCCTTTTTGGTTCTAAGTCGAGATCTTTTCGGTTCTAGGTTGAACCATTTTGGGTTCCATGTAGAACCCTCTGTGAAAAGGGTTCTACCTGGAACCAAAAAGTTTTCTTCAAAGGGTTCTCCTTTGGGGACAGCCAAAGAACCCTTTAAGGTTCTAGATAGCACCTTTTTTTCTAACAGTGTATTTTCTTTTCACTTATAAAATTGGAAGTTGCATTGAACTAAATCCTTGAATATGTCACCAAGACTCTTGCATTGTCTCGCACAGTTAAGAAAAACCTGGATGGGCCTTCCATAGGCATCTCCCGGGGCAACAGCTTGAGTGATGACATGGACTATGTCAGCGAAGACACACCTTTACCCGTGGTGACAGACGCATCACAGTAAGTACCTAACTACCCCGTCACTCACTACACTACAGAACATCTACCTCACATTCATCTTCCATACAGCCATTGTATTGTACCCATGCTCTTGCCCTTATTAACTTATTAACCCCTTATACTCGTGGGAATTGGCCTATATGGATAGGGCTAAATTGAAATGTTTCTTACAGAAGAAATATGGAAAGCATATGCATAACCATGGTACCAATTAAAAGGGAACAGTTTGGAGATGATTAGAAAATTATTAGACTAAAGGTGAGGACAAAACAATCCAAAATTACACTGTTGATTATATGTGCATTTTACATTTACTGTACTTTTGCCACATTTTTTGATAACAAAATCTGGAAATATTCTGAAACATTCAGTAACATGATAAGAATATTCCTGGAAAATGTGTTGTAGGGGCAACATAAGACAATAAAAATGACAAGGGTTTGAGTGAGAGGACTAACTGGTGTCTCCAAGTGGACACACACCTCTCCAAAGTGTACACAGTTCCTAAGTCATTTCAATGCACTTTTATGACTCAAAGAGATCAACTATAAGGTGCTTTTTTTTTTTTAGCTATCTTAGCTCTGCCGTTGAGGAACTAGAGCAAGCACACTTGTAGTTGTTATGCTTGCAGCACAACCCTGCATCTGGACCTTACAGAATTACTGCTGTTGTTTACACAAAATCAGTCCATTATAAATTGCGGTCTGGGTCAGGTGGGCATCATTTGAAAGCTTCTATTGTCAACATGACTTGCTAAATTATAAAATACGATCTTACAGTGTTAGGCTTTCACTAGGCAATTCAGAGAAGCAGACCGTAATTTTGGTGCGCATAGAATGGAGTTATGGGGGCATTCAGATGCGTGTGCTGCAGAAAATTCTCTTCACAATACAACAAACAACAGCTCATTCTGTTCAGGAAAACCCATGGTATAACGCCATGTCATCTTGTACACCAAACATAGTGATCCTACATGTTGACACTTTATATTATCTGAGTTTTATGATATGGAAATGTGTTCTCAAGGGTGTTGTTTGGCTTGCTTGAATGACATCAAAGTGGTATTTATTACCATCCTCAAAGTCTTATCTTTCAAAATACATCAGATCCTCATAATTTACAGCATTTCCCTCACTCAGACAACATAACATTTCCAAAAGTTGCCCAATTACCATGAGGCATGGTGCTCAAGTTCAAAACGGCTGTCAGTTATAAACCATACAGAGATTTGAAGTGGAGACCCTGAGCTCTGATGTCATGTTTAGCTGTTACTGTGCAGCCACTGTGTTCCAAATGAGGTGCTTATCAGTGTCCAAATCTGCCATTTTCAACCTGTATACGGGTATGAGCATAAAGGGCTACCCAATACCATAGATGCCTCCCTGGCGCTTACAGAGGTCCATCCCTACTCCATAGGGCATAAAGCCTTTTGTTAGGCCAAAGAGCCCTTCCTGTCAATGGAAAGCTGCTCTGTTCAACTCACTAGAGGGTTAAATGGCCTATTGAGTGCTTGAAACCCTGGTTATTACAACGGTAAATAAGGGATTATCCTAGAGTTGGAGAAAACAGCCCAGTTTGTTGGGGACATGTTTACAAGGTGACTAGTTGGCTAGTTGTTACATGATGATAGTGGTCTGCTGGGTGGGACTTGGCTGTTTTATTTTGGGGGGGTCAAAAAAGACTATAAAATCACAGAGAATTCAGCTAGAAATGTGTTTAATTTAGGAAATCTGTTGTAATTTGTCTTGAGCCGTTTCATTTCTTAACCCTATTACTAGCCATCTATGGCAGAGTTTGTAGAGTGAAGTGTTGGGCATAACCTATTTACACAAATGTAATGTATTTATATGTAATTTCATTTTTTGGGAAGGGGGAGCACAGACATGCGATGGACTCGAGTATAAAGGGGAGCGTGTGTGTGCGTGCATTTGTGCTTGTGAATGTGTGTGAGAGTGTGTTTCTGTTAGTGTGTACTCACACCACACAGTAGGCATTCTCTGTTCTCCTCTTGACCTCTTCCCCAGCCCAGCTAATCCAATACCACCTCTAACACCATTATCATTCTGCATTCCTCCTCTGATTCAATCTCTTTCTTCTCCTCCCTCCCTCCATCCTCCTCCTCCTCTCCTGACAAACCCCCAGCCTAGAGATTTTGTAAAAGGAACACAAATGCTTCTCTCTTGCAGTTTGTTGACCAGCCCGTTCATGGCAAAGGTCCAGGACTCAGTCTCAACTCACCACTTGAATTCAAGAAGGTACTGTACTGCATGCTGGGTTTTACACTATTACTATAACCCACTAACCCCCCCACCCCCCTATACTCTAATGATATACTCCATCTGCATCAAAACGGAGCGACTGAAGTGTGACATCTTATATCAACTGACAAACAACTATCCAAATGGTATTGAGCATCACAAATCTGATAGTTCCAACCCTGGAAAAATGATTAAATGAAGTTTATAAGACTGTCATGCAGTTTTGGATTCCCCTGGCAATATATATATATATATATATATAGTTTTTACAAAATCAATTTTTTCTCTATTACTGTGTCCACAATAAGGCCATAATCTACTTTATGTAGCCATTCCCTTATGTGCTGTTGTATATGGCTGTTTACTGGCCTTGAACACTACGCTGTTGAATATGGCTGTTTACTGGCCTTGAACACTACACATATGAAGGGCATCGTATGAGATCATGTGAATAATAGAAGATGTCTTGGATCTTTTATAAGGGACGTGTGAAGACGTGTCTAAAGCTCAAATGATCCTTTTCTCCCTCCCAACACTAGATGGCGCTTTTCCTTTACACTCTTGTACAGTACTTGAACACCTAAGTACTCAGTTTAATCATCTCATAGTGGGTGAACTGTACTCAGTTTATTCATCTCATAGTGGGTGAACTATACTCAGTTTATTCATCTCATAGTGGGTGAACTGTACTCAGTTTATTCATCTCACAGTAATGCCCCCCAGACATGATATATGGTTTATTACTGAGGGAGTATGTGGTGTTGAGAACTATAATCAGTGATATAATACATGTATCACCAACTATCAACTGCTAGTGTGGTTGTGTCATGGAACATGCCCATGTCTCTGGTCTACATGGGTAAGGCTGAGCCAGAGGCTCTAACAGATTTGGGACGTGGGCACTCCTATAACAGCTGCTTTGGAAAACCCGATGCCGCATGCCAATTTAACATTTCTTGATTCCCAGCTAAACAGTTTTTAAACAAATTAAAACGGAACTGAGAAGGACCAGGCCCACCCACTGGGGAGCCAGGCCCACCCATGCCCCGCCCCCCCTAAACGATCCCGCAGGTGAAGAAGCCAGGTGTGGAGGTCCTGGGCTTGCGTGGTTATTCGTGGTCTGCAGTTGTGAGGCTGGTTGGACGTACTGCCAAATTATCTAACGCGATGTTGGAGGCTTATGGTAGAGAAATTAACATTAAATTCTCTGGCAACAGCTCTGGTGGACATTCCTGCAGTCAGCATGCCAAGTGCACACTCCGTCAAAACTTGAGACATCTTTAGCATTGGGTTTTGTGACAAAACGGCACATTCTAAAGTGGCCTTTTATAGTCCCAGCACAAGATGCACCTGAGTAATGATCATGCTGTTTAATCAGCTTCTTGATATGCCATACCTGTCAGGTGTATGGATTATTTTGGCAAATGAGAAATGCTCACTAATAGGGATGTAAATAAATGTGTGCACAAAATGTTAGAGACATTTCTGGGAAATGTTACGTGTTGCATTTATGTTTTTGTTCAGTGTAGTAAAGTAAAGTACAGATACCCCAAAAAACTACTTAAGTTGTACTTTAAAGTATTTTTACTTAAGTACTTTACACCACTACACACACACACCACACACCATACACACACACGGGATTAAATGACAAAATACCAAAGACCAATGTATCAAAATAAAATATAATATATTTTCGCAAAGTATTGTATTTTATTAAAAAACATGTATTTTGTACTTTAAAATATAGAAATACATTTGCAAGTGGCCGGCTGAACAACAGCAACATTCTCAGTATTGGAGACAGGAGAAGGGGGGAGAGGAGAGGGAGAGGAGACGGGGGAGAAGGGTTGAGGGGAGGAAAGAAGGGGGAGAGGAGAAGGGGGAAAGAAGGGGGAAGGGGAGGGGAGGAAAGGAGAAGGGGGGAGAGGAGAGGAGAGGAGAGGAGAGGGGGAGGAAAGGAGAAGGGGAGGAAAGGGGGAGGGGAGGAAAGAGAAGGGGAGGAGAGGAAAGGAGAAGGTGGGGGGAGAGGAGAAGGGGAGGGGAGGAAAGGAAAGGAGAAGGTGAGGGGAGGAAAGGAGAAGGCGGGAGAGGAGAAGGGGCAAAGGAGAAGGGGAGGGGAGGAAAGGAGAAGGTGAGGGGAGGAAAGGAGAAGGGGGGAGAGGAGAGCAGCAGTGGTGTTGAGAGATTTACAGCTCCCAGATGTGGTCAGGAAGAGTGTGTGTGTGGTGTGTGTGTTCGTGTGTGTGTGTGTTCGAGTGTGTGCGTTTGTGTGTGTGCGTTCGTGTCCTGGGCGCTGGCTGGATGGTTGACATGCGGTCCCCTGGCTCTGAAGCCCTCCATTAAGTGTAGTCAGTCACGCAGGCACACACACACACACACACACACACACACACACACCACACACACACACACACACACACACACACACACACACACACACACACACACACACACACACACACACACACACACACACACACACACACACACACAAACACTACAACAACATCATACCTACAGTTCTTACTAACTCTATCACACTGCCTATTCAGACGGATCTGTCATTGGGCCAGTTGGCTCTGTATTTTCCTATTGAGTTTCTTCTGGTGTTCCTAGGTGATAGTGATATAGCAGATAGTGTGGACTATAGCAGCCCAGTGGGGTTTGTTAATCTTCAGACTACCCTCCGAGTGGGGTTCAGATCAGAGGACAAATGGACAGCTGTGTGTGACTGTGACGACACTGGACTGGCCAAAAGGAAGTGGCACTGCACAGTGGCCACACACCATCTGTCTCCATACCCCTCTAGGAGATCTGTCTCACTACCCCTCTAGGAGATCTGTCTCACTACCCCTCTAGGAGATCTGTCTCACTACCCCTCTAGGAGATCTGTCTCACTACCCCTCTAGGAGATCTGTCTCCATACCCCTCTAGGAGATCTGTCTCACTACCCCTCTAGGAGATCTGTCTCACTACCCCTCTAGGAGATCTGTCTCACTACCCCTCTAGGAGATCTGTCTCACTACCCCTCTAGGAGATCTGTCTCACTACCCCTCTAGGAGATCTGTCTCACTACCCCTCTAGGAGATCTGTCTCCATACCCCTCTAGGAGATCTGTCTCACTACCCCTCTAGGAGATCTGTCTCACTACCCCTCTAGGAGATCTGTCTCCATACCTCTCTAGGAGATCTGTCTCCATACCCCTATAGGAGATCTGTCTCACTACCCCTCTAGGAGATCTGTCTCCATACCCCTCTAGGAGATCTGTCTCACTACCCCTCTAGAAGATCTGTCTCACTACCTCTCTAGGAGATCTGTCTCCATACCCCTGTAGGAGATCTGTCTCCATACCCCTCTAGGAGATCTGTCTCACTACCCCTCTAGGAGATCTGTCTCCATACCCCTCTAGGAGATCTGTCTCACTATCCCTCTAGAAGATCTGTCTCCATACCCCTCTAGGAGATCTGTCTCACTACCCCTCTAGGAGATCTGTCTCACTACCCCTCTAGAAGATCTGTCTCCATACCCCTCTAGGAGATCTGTCTCACTACCCCTCTAGGAGATCTGTCTCACTACCCCTCTAGGAGATCTGTCTCACTACCTTTCCATCTCTGTCTTACACCGTACTAGCCTGTAGGCTTCTGGGGGCTCATTTAAAAAACATTGAATACGCACAAAATATGCCCCCAAAACATGCATGCACCAGTTTTCACGCAAAAGTTGGCATTTATAAAAACTGATAGATGTGAGAATGTGCTTATCTTCCCGCAAACTGTGGACCATGTGTTCTTTACACAGTGTCTTGTGGTTGAAGTATTGCATTGCAACAAGGAGACAGTAGCCTAGTAGCCTTGTGCATGAATATATGATGACACTCTTATTCATACTAAAAAACTGGTAGATAAATATAATAAGATGCAATCATTTGCCATTAGTGAGAAGAGCGAAAATCTATTGATTTTATCTTTGTGTTCTAAAATAATTATAAATCGGCATCCAGTTCCTATTGTTAATGTCATTTCCATGATCGTTACAGAATAAATTCCTCACCTTTTCTGACTGGGATGGTTTCATTCTCACGAAATAGCCTATAGGGCGACAACAAGTTAGGATAGGGCACCATTCATCCCATCTCTCATTAAATTGGACCTACTTCACAGTAGTAAATAAATAAGCTATTTTAAGTATTTTGCTCTCTGTGATCCGATCCAAAGCGCAGTTTAACGGTGGAACAGACTGTTCACCTTTTCCATTGATGTTTTTAGGCTAGTCTACATCTGAATACTGTAATCAGGGGCGGAAATCCCGGGGGCGACGGGGGGGACACGACCCCCCCATCCTGGGAAAAATATGATTTGCCCCCCCCCCCAATATATCACTGAAACATAACTATGTAATTTAAATAATATTAATAATACTCAATGAAAGCAATTGTGCTGATTATAGACACTTAATAGCGCGTTTTTAAGTTTCAAAAGATTGCGACCCCCCCACCCTTTTCCTCACAATGGTTTGATCCACTGGCAAGGTAACAGAGCTGTCGTGTCTACTGTCTGAAAGGCACTCAATGCACGTAACTGACGTGAGGTTAATCCAGTCAATCGCGCACACACACTAGCTGAATATGCAGCGCTAGCACGCAAATATTAACTATTAAGCTAGCTAGTACCTATTCCATTTATGTGGCCTCGTCAAAGATGGAATCTTTGCTATCGTCAATTTATTCCGAGATCAGCATGCAGATGATGTAAGTTAGTGCTTCAAAGTCCCTGTGATAAGGTTAGCGATAAACTGAAGTCAAAACTGAACAGAACTACACTCTCTTCTACCATTGTCTTAAATATATTTAATGGTCTCGTTGCAAAAGCTAAATTGTCGCAAGGGAACTTTTATTTATTTATTTTATTTAACCCAGGTAGCAAAGATTATAGCAAACACCACTGAAACGGAATTGGTGCTTGCTTGCTTTGCAAATTCAGCTATTGTTGGAAGCCAGCCAATATGAAACAAACTATTAAAATTACAAAAGGTTGCAGCATATGTTGTGTAAATGGTGAACTCATACAGCTGTCAACTCTTGTCATTTGAATCCGTTTCACATTTGCTAGCTACCTTTTAGATCGAAGCCCAAATAGAATGATAAAAGATAAGATGATAGAAGCCCATCTCCTACTGTAAATAACCTACACACTGTGTGTGTGTGTGTAGCCAGCCAGCCAGGTAGAAAAATGGCAGAAAAATAAAAGACGGACATCAGAGTATTTTTCAGTACACCAAAACGCAAAGTAAGAACCGTAGTAGCCTAATATCTCAAAGACTAGTTGATAAAATGTTCATAAGAAAGAAATGAAATTCTAATGGAAATGTTTCACAATGATGTTATTAGGCAGAGCAGGCAACAGATGGCACACAGACAGCAGAGTTGGGGACAGATATGCAGGGACAGACTGGCAGAGACAGGGAGTCTCAGGTAAGTTTGTTGAGTCTTTGTTTGGCAACATTATGAAAGGTTCTCAATTTTTTTAACTTGTAAAATAGGGACATAATTGGAAAATGCCATGGATACCCCCACTCTCAACTTAAACTGGTGACTGAACTAAGATTTGTTAAAGGCAATGGTATTGCTGTTGTGAGTAGTTGTGTAGTTTTGGGTACCGGTAGTTAGGAGTACGGCAAACACCTTATTTCTTTGGTTCCTCAATATACATTTACCATATTACAATGTAGGCTATGTGTTACAGCACTACTTTTGGTGTCCCCCTCAGGAATTGCCCTTGAGAAAATTTCATGTAATTGTCCCCCCCAAAGTTGATATCAGATTTTCACCCCTGACTGTAATGCCAAATTTCTCAAGTAGAAAATATTTAATTCATAAACATAATGCATAATGAATATACCTGTCATAACCATTACAGACTAAATTCTTCACCTTTTCTGGCCATGATGAGTTCATATTCCCGAATTAGCCATACAACAAATGACCATGCACATCCCATTTACTTTGGCTTATTTGATAGGCTACTGTATTATAATTGTATGTTTTTGCTCTATACATCCAAAGGGAGAGCAGGTGAGCAGGCTACCACTGTAAGTAGGACTACTGTAAAATTATCAAGTCGACAATGTTTCAGAATATGCGGGCACTGCATCATACTTATGTTCGGGAAAAAGTAAACGCAAAACAGTATTGAATTCAAACGATCTGTTTACAGGTCCACAACTATTTGCAATTGTTTTTGTCTTTCAGAAACAGTCAGATAAAGCAAATGTCACTGCAAAAGAAAACATTCTGCCAACACCTCCAAAGACATTTCATCAAGTTCACCATTGATATTTCCTTTAGCCATACTGTGTTGGCCTAATTCCAATACTTCCAAAGTATACAGCAAATAAGGGTGTTATTGTCACCATAAAAGGTGAATGATGGGCGTTTTTCCGGCGGAGTTATAATGCTCGTTCACACACGCACATTTTTACGACTGGTCTGATTTATAACGGGAAACGTGTTTGTATGGCTGTGCCAGTTTTATAAATCTCAATATTTTTGTGCAGATGTTTAGTGTAAAATGTATGCAATGAATATAAATGAGGACCGTGCAGTCTGAGGTATCCAGAAGCGCTCCCCCACAACCAACCGTTCCCTTAAAAAGATACCAGTTGTTATCTGAACCTATTCCAAATAAATCCCACATAATGGAAACCAAACAGGGAGAGAAATACTGAATTCCTTGACATAGTCAGTGTGGTATTCACCATAGTTTTTTAGGGGTTTGTTGTACAAAGAACACTTGTTCTGCTGATTGTATACATTTCCCCTCTTTTAACACTAACATGTATTAGAATCTGTTAAATTAGAAGAAAAAATATATATTCCTTCCCTCTTTTTTCGAACTCGGGCAAGTCTGATAAATAGTTATTTCCGATGATTGTGCAATACTCAACAGAATGTGTGAGAAACTGCTAGCTATGATCACACACTGCTCTGTATACACTCTGTGTATCAATGAGAGTAGTTGGTTTACTTTTCTCTGTCATAAAGATACAAACTCAACTGACATGAGAATGGTTCTCAATTCTACTCCCCAAAGACAGATTTACATTCACAGAGCTTAGTCCTGGAGAAAAAGTAAATGTTTTGAAATACTTCTTTGGTCCCAAATAGAGGAAGGCCTATTGCTGATTGCAGTGTACGGTTACCCCTTTCTCTCTGTCTCTCTGTCTCTGTCTCTGTCTCTGTCTCTCTCTCTCTCTCTCTCTCTCTCTCTCTCTCTCTCTCTCTCTCTCTCTCTCTCTCCATATGTTTACATTGCCAAAGCAAGTGAAATAAACAAACAACATGTTTGATTTGTTTTCAAATTCTTTGTGGATCTGTGTAATCTGAGGGAAATATGTGTCTCTAATATGGTCATACATTTGGCAGGAGGTTAGGAAGGGCAGCTCAGTTTCCACCTCATTTTGTGGGCAGTGTGCATATATCCTGTTTTCTCTCGAGAGCCAGGTCTGCCTATGGCGGCCTCTCTCAATAGCAAGGCTATGCTCACTGAGTCTGTACATAGTTAAGGATTTTCTTAATTTTGGGTCAGTCACAGTGGTCAGGTATTCTGCCACGGTGTACTCTCTTGTTTAGGGCCAGATCGCGTTCAAATTTGCTGTTTTTGGTTGATTCTTTCCAGTGTGTCAAATAGTTATCTTTTTGCTTTCTCATAATTTAGTTGGGTCTAATTGAGTTGCTGTCCTGAATTTCTGTGGGGTCTGTTTGTGTTTGTGAACAGAGTCCCAGAGCCCGCAGGCTGAGGGGACTCTTCTCAAGGTTAATCTCTCTGTAGTTGAGGGCTTTGTTGTGGAATGCGTGGAACGTTTCCACTTCACAATAACATTACTTACAGTTGACTGGAGCAGCTCTAGCAGGGCAGAAATTTGACAGACTGACTTATTAGAATCCTATGACGGTGCCACATTGAATGTCACTGAGCTCTTCAGTACAGGCCATTCTACTGCCAATGTTTGTCTATGGAGATTGCATGGCTGTGTGCTCGATTTTATACACCTGTCAGCAACGGGTGGGGCTGAAGTAGCCGAATCCACTAATTTGAAGGGGTGTCCACATACTTTTGTATGTGTACCTGTGGTCCTGATGTTTAGGCTGAGGTAGGTATAGTTCTTTGTGTGCTTTAAGGCCACGGTGTCTAGATAGAATTTAATTTGTTGTCCTGGCAACTTTTTTGGAACACCATTATTTTTGTCTTACTGAGATTCATTGTCAGGGCCTAAGTCTGACTGCTGTAGGCCCTCCTTGGTTGGGGACAGAAGCACCAGATCATCTGCAAACTGTAGACATTTGAATTCAGAGTCCAGTAGGGTGAGGCTGGGCGCTGCAGACTGTTCTAGTGCCTTCGCCAATTCAGTGTATTAGGTACACCACCCGTTCACAAAAATGGTTCGCTCCTACAGACAGTGAGTCACATGGTTTGCTATATAAAGCAGGCAGACAGGGATCGAGGCATTCAGTTACTGTTCGATTGAACGTTAGAATGGGCAAAACGAGTGATCTAAGCGACTTTGAGCGTGGTATGATTGTCGTGTGTCAGGCTCGTTGGTTCCCTTATCTCAGAAACGGCCAGCCTCCTGGGCTTTTCACACAAGACAGTGTCTAGGGTATACCGAGCATGGTGCGACAATCAAAAAACATCCAGTCAGCGGCAGTCCTGTGGGCGAAAACAGCTCGTTGATGAGAGAGGTCGATGGAGAATGTCAAGAATCGTGCACGATAACAGGCGGGCCACAAACAGGCAAATAACGGCGCAGTACAACAGTGGTGTGCAGAACGGCATCTCGGAACGCACAACTCATCAGTCCTTGTCACGGATTGGCTATTACAGCAGACGACCACACCGGGTTCTACTTCTATTAGCTAAAAACAAGAAGAAGAGGCTCCAATGGGAAATTGGACAATTGAAGAGTGGAAAAATATTGCCTGGACCAACGAATCCCGGTTCCTATTGCATCATGCTGATGGCAGAGTCAGGATTTGGTCCATGGCCCCATCCTACCTGGTGTCAATGGTACAGGATGGTGGCGGTGGTGTAATGGTGTGGGGGTCATTTGATACCAACTGAGCACATGTTAGGTCCCTTGATACCAACTGAGCAATGTTTCCAAGCCCTGAAGAATTCAGGCTGTTCTGGAGGCAAAGGTGGTTCCGATCCGGTACTAAATGGGTGTACCTAATAAACTGTCCGCTGAGTGTATATGTTGAAGAGGATGGGGCTCAAACTGCATCTCTGTCCCACCCCACGGCCCCAATGGAAAATAAATCTGTGTTTATTGCCAATTTTAACTGCACACTTATTGTTTGTGTACATTGATTTTATAATGTTATATGATATGACATTTATCATGCCAAATTGAGTCAAATGCTTTTTGAAATCAACAAAGCATGAGAAAGCTTTGCTTTTGTATTAGTTTGTTTGTTGGTCTCTAAGAGTGTTCAGGGTGTATAGGTGGTCTGTTTCCGAAGAAGCCAATTTGACATTTGCTCAGGACATTGTTTTCACTGAGGAAATGAGTCTGCTGTTGATGATGCTGCAGAGGACTTTTCCAAGATTGCTGTTGACGCAGATTCCACGGTAATTATTGGGGTCAAATTTGTCCCCACTTTTGTGGATTGGGTGACCAGACCAGACATTGGTTCAACATATTGGAGAAGATGCCAGAGTTTAAGCATAGCCTCCCACTCTCTCTTTATCTCTCACTCTCTTTCTCTTCCCCTTTCTGTTCCAAGGCAGCAGATTAGTTCCTCACCTCTGACCCTGGGATCTCCCCCCCAGACCTGGAAAATACTGCATGGGCCACCTGCAGACCTCTCCTAATTAGCCCCCTTGCTTATAAGATGCTGACCACAGAAACAATAAAACAGAGGAGAGAGAGAATTTATGTTTATTTATTTTCTCTTTTGTACTTTAACCATTTGCACATAATATGACATTTGTAATGTCTTTATTGTTTTGGAACTTTTGTGAGTGGAATGTTTACTGTTAATTGTTATTGTTTATTTATCTTTTGTTTATTATCTTTATATTATTATTTTGTATTATTATGCTTTGGCAATGTTAACATATGTTTCCCATGCCAATAATGCCCCTTAAATTAAAATTGAAACGAGAGAGAGAGACTATGTGCACACAGCCCACAAAATGAGGTGGAGACTGAGCTGCACTTCCTAACCTCCTGCCAAATGTATGACCATATTAGAGACACATATTTTGATAAACTCCCATATCTATTGGTTGAAATACCACAGTGTGCAAATACAGCAGCAAGATTTGTGACCTGTTGCCACAAGAAAAGGGCAACAGGTTTTCCCTTTTGTACTTTAACTATTTGCACATCATTACAACACTGTATATAGACATAATATGACATTTGAAGTGTCTCTATTATTTTGGAACTTGTGTGAGTGTATTATTTACTGTTCACTTTGTATTGTTTATTTCACTTTTGTTTATCCATTTCACTTGCTTTGGCAATGTAAACATATGTTTCCCATGCCAGTAAAGCCCCTTGAATTGAATTGAGAATGAGAGAGAGAGAGCAAGACAGAGAGAGTGTGTTGGCTGTTGTTGCACTGATAGTCATTTCTCTGTTGTGCTACTCACTCTGTTGTGAATTTCTGTTGAATGTCTGTACTTTGCTGTGGCCTCCATGTGGCCCTAAACTGTAATATTTGTCTTGGTGAACCTAGTATAACTTTTTAGGTAAAAAACAAAAGTCTAAAACAAATGTTCCCTCACACAGTATCCCCCACTGTGAGTGTCTGTGCGCTATGTTAGGCCAGTGGAGTTATGAGGGTCTGTCCCAGTAAGCCAGTAAATCAGAGTTTCATTTTTTATAACATTTCTCAGAGCTAGTCCACTCCTGCATAAAAAGCCACGCTATAGTATTTATTTTTGCTCGTAATAATACGCTCCGAACATGTTTTATGGAGTTTCATGCTGGATATAGTCTTAACAGTGAAAATCGCCAAACAAATCCTCCTAATATTTCCACTTAGCTATCCAGCGTCAAGATGACAAAGTACCCTGTCAGCGTGATGCTGAATTAGTCCTAGCACACACTTGATGAGGTAAGATAGATCCACTGTCTCCCAGTCTTCAGGGAGAAAGAAGGGCTAGTCTGTTGCTGCCTGGCCTTTCCACACAGTAAAAAAGAAAAGAACAAGTTGTGCCCCGGTTTCTTGAAATGCTGCCAATTTGAGAAAGAGAGCAAGAGAGAAAATCATAAGGCTGGTAGTAAAACAGTCACATACTGGTTCATCTTCCTGGTCTTACTGGCCCAGCCAGCCGCCATAGAGGGAGACCGAAGTTAATCTCATTACCAACTCTGCAGTTTTATGTGGCTACAGCCCTCACTCAGTCCCCACTCACCCACATGTATTACTCATATTTTAAATGCTTCACGGGACTGCATCTTAACACGCTGGAGTTATTTTAGGAACAATGTGTAAATTAAAATAAGTAGCAGTGTAGTGAGACAACAAAACATTCCAACAAGCCCAACTATAAGTGTTTGGCTGTAGCTGACGAAAAGGAATTCCCTCAAGTCATTTCACATTTCATTTTATTTGATACAGTGATAACATTCATATTAAGTGTTAGGATCCCTGAAATGAATGATAGCTGAAGGCCATGCTTCTCCAATACCCTTTAGGTGAGTGTCTCAAGATAGTTGAAATACATTCATGTAGCTAGACTCTGGCTCCTTCTGAAACTCCCAGAATGAGAGAGAGTGATTTATCTCCCCAGTTGTCGCCACAGAGCCAATACTATAGACTAGAGAGATTATTGGATATTGAACAAAGTCCTAACAACTAGAATATAAAGGTTAGCAACCAACAGACGTTTTATTTATTTAATGAGGTATAGTACACCAGGCCAGACCAAGGCAATAAAAGGTCCCTCCGTTAAGTTTTAATTAAAGAGTACATTTACTTGGGGCTGACACTGGCCGGGCAGAATTAATGAATGCCCTGTGCGTGTTGTCGTTAAAGCCCAGTGTTTACTCCCAGTGGTGGCGGCTTGGGGTTTATGGACAGGGATCTTTACTGGAGGAATGCCTCTTTATATTCCCTCACCACAGATTGGAAATCTCAGCTAAGTGGTAACAGCTAAGCAATAAATAAAATCAGACTGGGGGAAAAAAGATTCTCACTTACGGAACATAAATAGTATTGCGTAAAAGACTCTTGCTAACATCAACAGTATTGCATCTCATCTGTTTGGGTAAATACAGGGGCTATAACATACAAGAGCACCACGCGGGAGGTTAGGAGATTAATATTTATTCATCTGTTGTGTGTGTTTATTGTATGCGGGAGTGTGTAGTGTGTGTATGTTTGAGTGTGGTGAGAGTATATATGGTGCTGTGCAGTGCAGATCTGAGCACCATATCAAGATATGAATCCTGTATTCCTCCAGGCAGAGAGCTTGACCTCCACCATAGCAGCAACTCATAGATTTACTATGTAGTGAGATGTTAAACTAACAGATCGTCCAGGCCCACATTTGGCAGCAAGACACTGATCTTTTTCCCTGGTACAGCCCGTCCCTACTGCGACAAATCTAACTGAAATTAGAGACGGAAAATAATAATAAACTCAGGAAATTGACGTTTTTTTTCAATATGCCAGGAGATTGTCATGTTTGCTCCTCTTTTGTTTTGAGGAGGAAAATATCTGCAAAATTACTGTTGTGTTTGTTGTGATTAGGCTCGAGAACTATTAACAATTACACACTCACTGAACTATACTAATGACAATTAGTGTTTTGATTTGTGGCTATTATAATAACTTTTAAGCATTTGTCTGCTTTTTTGGAAAGTAAATTAAGTAACATTAGTTTCAGTGTTAGTGTAGAAAAGCTGTAATGAAAAGGTGACCTGGGGTTGAATGTAAAAATGACACTGAACCAATATACTTAGACAAATCCTTCTGTCAGTATTATTATTATGAGAGATTAGCATCAGTGTCTAGGGGGATATGTCATGCAGTCTACCCACTCTCTCTGCTGTACAATGGAATCAATGCCTGGAAATAAAAGTTTCTGTGTTGTAGAGAAAGCCGTACTAAGTCTATTTTATCAAGCAATATTTCAAACTTACATGGAGTTAATACCGTTGAAGTCAGAAGTTTACATACACCTTAGCCAAATACATTTAAACTACGTTTTTCACAATTCCTGACATTTAATCCTAGTGAAAATTCCCTGTTTTAGGTCAGTTAGGATCACCACTTTATTTTAAGAATGTGAAATGTCAGAATAATAGCAGAGAAAATGATTTATTTCAGCTTTTATTTCTTTCATCACATTGCCAGTGGGTCAGAAGTTTACATACACTCAATTAGTATTTGGTAGCATTGCCTTTAAATTGTTGAACTTGGGTCAAACGTTTCGGGTAGCCTTCCACAAGCTTCACACAATAAGTTGGGTGAATTTTGGCCAATTCCTCCTGACAGAGCTGGTGTAACTGAGTCAGGTTTGTAAGCATCCTTGCTCACACACGCTTTTTCAGTTCTGCCCACAGATTTATATAGGGTTGAGGTCATGGCTTTGTGATGGCCACGCCAATACCTTGACTTTGTTGTCCTTAAGTCATTTTGCCATAACTTTGGAAGTATGCTTGGGGTCATTGTCCATTTGGAAGACCCATTTGCGACAAAGCTTTAACCTGTTGGGGCTAGGGGGCAGTATTTGCACGGCTGGATAAAAAAATGTACCCGATTTAATCTGGTTACTAATCCTACCCAGTAACTAGAATATGCATATACTTATTATATATGGATAGAAAACACTCTAAAGTTTCTAAAACTGTTTGAATGGTGTCTGTGAGTATAACAGAACTCATTTGGCAGGCAAAACCCTGAGACATTTTCTGACAGGAAGTGGATACCTGATGTGTTGTATTACCTTTAAACATATGCCATTGAAAAACACAGGGGCTGAGGAATATTTTGGCACTTCCTATTGCTTCCACTAGATGTCACCAGCCTTTACAAAGTGTTTTGAGTCTTCTGGAGGGAGATCTGACCGAACAAGAGCCATGGAACGATGATGGCCCATTAGACACCTGGCGCGCGAGTTCATGTTGGGTACCCTCGTTCCAATACGTTATAAAAGAGAATGCATTCGTCCACCTTGAATATTATTCATGTTCTGGTTAAAAAAGGCCCTAATGATTTATGCTATACAACGTTTGACATGTTTGAACGAACGTAAATATATTTTTTCCCCTCGTTCATGAAGTGAATTCCGGCGGGCTTAGATCATGTGCTAACAAGACGGAGATTTTTGGACATAAATGATGAGCTTTTTTGAACAAAACTACATTCGTTATGGACCTGTGATACCTGGAAGTGACATCTGATGAAGAGAATCAAAGGTAATGGATTATTTACATAGTATTTTCGATTTTAGATCTCCCCAACATGACGTCTAGTCTGTATCGCAACGCGTATTTTTCTGGGCGCAGTGCTCAGATTATTGCAAAGTGTGATTTCCCAGTAAGGTTATTTTTAAATCTGGCAAGTTGATTACGTTCAAGAGATGTAAATCTATAATTCTTTAAATGACAATATAATATTTTACCAATGTTTTCTAATTTTAATTATTTAATTTGTGGTGCTGACTTGACTGCCGGTTATTGGGGGGAAACGATTTCCTCAACATCAATGCCATAGTAAAACGCTGTTTTTGGATATAAATATGAACTTGATAGAACTAAAAATGCATGCATTGTCTAACATAATGTCCTAGGAGTGTCATCTGATGGAGATTGTAAAAGGTTAGTGCATCATTTTAGCTGGTTTTATGGTTTTGGTGACCCTGTCTTTGAATTGACAAAACATTACACACAACTCTTGTAAATGTACTGTCCTAACATACTCTAAATTTATGCTTTCGCCGTAAAACCTTTTTGAAATCGTAAAACGTGGTTAGATTAAGGAGATGTTTATCTTTCAAAGGGTGTAAAATAGTTGTATGTTTGAAAAATTTGAATTTTGACATTTATTTGGATTCAAATTTGCCGCTCTTGAAATGCACCTGCTGTTGATGGAGTGGACCACGGGTGGGACGCTTGCGTCCCACCTAGCCCATAGAGGTTAACTTCCTGACTGATGTCTTGAGATGTTGCTTCAATATTTCCACATAATTTTCCTTTCTCATGATGCCATCTATTTTGTGAAGTGCACAAGTCCTTCCTGCAGCAAAGCACCCCACATTATGATGCTGCCACCCCTGTGCTTCACGGTTGGCATGTTGTTCTTCGGCTTACAAGCCTCCCCACTTTTTCCTCCAAACATAACGATGGTCATTATGGCCAAACAGTTATATTTTTGTTTCATCAGACCAGAGGACATTTCTCCAAAAATTACGATCTTTGTCCCCATGTGCAGTTGCAAACCGTAGTCTGGCTTTTTTTATGGCGGTTTTGGAGCAGTGGCTTCTTCCTTGCTGAGCTGCCTTTCAGGTTATATTAATATAGGACTCGTTTTACTATGGATATAGATACTTTTGTACCTGTTTCCTCCAGCATCTTCACAAGGTCCTTTTCTGTTGTTCTGGGATTGATTTGCACTTTTCGCACCAAAGTACTTTCATCTCTAGGAGACAGAACGCTTCTCCTTCCTGAGCGGTATGACGGTTGTGTGGTCCCATGGTGTTTATACTTGCGTACTATTGTTTGTACAGATGAACGTGGTACCTCCAGGCTTTTGGAAATTGCTCCCAAGGATGAACCAGACTTATGGAGGTCTACAATTTCTTTTCTGAGGTTTTGGCTGATTTCTTTTGATTTTCCCATGATGTCAAGCAAAGAGGCACTGAGTTTGAAGGTAGGCCTTGAAATACTTCCATGTGTGGCTCAGTTGGTAGAGCATGGTGTTTGCAACGCCAGGGTTGTGGGTTCGATTCCCACGGGGGACCAGTACAGGGGGAAAAAAAATTATGAAATGTATGCATTCAGTACTGTAAGTCGCTCTGGATAAGAGCGTCTACTAAATGACTAAAATGTAAATGTACACCTCCAATTGACTCATATTATGTCAATTAGCCTATCAGAAGCTTCTAAAGCCATGACATCATTTTCTGGAATTTTCCAAGCTGTTTAAAGGCACAGTGAACTAAGTGTATGTAAACTTCTGACCCACTGGAATTGTGATTAAGTTAAATAATCTGTCTGTAAACAATTGTTGAACAAATTACGTGTGTCATGCACAAGGTAGATGTCCTAACCGACTTGCCAAAACTATAGTTTGTTAACAAGAAATTTGTGGAGTGGTTGAAAAACAAGTTTTAATGTCTCCAACCTAAGTGTATGTAAACTTCCGACTTCAACTGTATATTTGTGTGGGGGGGGGGGGGACTTTATGCGAATGATCATCAGATCATGCCTTTTTACCAGACAGTGTTGTATGCGTGAAGTCCTACTGTGTCTTACAGTAGTTGCTTCGAACCATCAGAGCAGGCTCTGTTGAAATCTCTCTTAAAGCTCAGACACACCGGTAGGATTGTCAAACGTCAATCTCTTTTGTGTTCACATAGCAAAGACCTTGGAATTCGTCAGCTACTGAGCCATGTTAATATACTCCAAACCTGAAGGTGGCAGTAGCGTTGTTTGGCAGTGCATATCAGTGCGTTTTGCTTATTGTCTAGATTCCAAGCTATCTGCACTAATGTTGCTATTTTGTAGAAAGCCCTTGTTGATACTAGCCAGATGGCTTCAGCTAGATAACTACCTAGAATTTTTTTTATTCACTCTCAATAATCCCATACTGCCAGTGTCAGCTCATAGCCAAATGTTTAGCTAGCTAGCTAACATTAGCATATTCCTAGTTAGCACAACATAGCTAACTAGCTAAGGACACAGCACTAATTTGGTAGCTAACACAAGCAGCTGTTTCATGGAAACTAGATATTCATTGTGATTGAATTATGTCAATACTAGTATTTAATGTTGTGTGTATTGCGTCTGTGCACTTAGCTAGCCACCATCCCTACAGTCTAAATTGCATATGAAGTGTGACTGGCTTATCTGTGCATGTACTAGAGAAAATGCCCCATTTATTTCCCTTTTTTTTGGGCTCCCCCACGTGGGGGTTCATGCTCTCTGATTGGCTCAAAGTCAAGTTGTTGGACACTGATAAGCATTGCGATTCTACAAGTACAATTGATAGGTTGGTTGCTAACGGGTCTGGATGCAGCAGGTACCAGTTTTGTTCTAGCAGGAGGAGGAACGGCCTCCCACTGTGATAAGTACTTATCGGCAGTGAGATTCTCGGTGTGTTCCATGCTTTAGGTCACAAAGCTGGAGTTCTGAGAAGAGAGTAATAGACTAGTACAGATCCACTCCTCTCTTTCAGAGGTTTGTCTCTCTCGCATGCAGCTCGACCTATTTGAAACACCTGTATAAATACTACTCCATCCCCTTCACTGTGTCTCTCCTTCTCCACTGGGCTTGGCTTCCACTCCCAGTAATGAAAACAGTGGCACACAGGAGCATCTGACTGGAGCTGTTTATGCGCTGGCCGTAGCGGTGCTGGCCTGGTGCTGGGGCTGCCTGGGGATCAGTTTCAAGTGGCCCAGCCCTGGCATTGATGTGGGCCGGGGGGGTTTATTCAGGTGTGGCAATGTCGCCGCTTATGTCTCCCGCGCGCTGCAGCCAGGTGCCTGGGCTCCATTAGAAGGCCCAGTGTTCAGGTTGGGGGCTGAATAAGGAGTCTGTTGACAGAGCTCGTCTGTGGGGCCCTGTGGTTTCTCTCTCACACACACAGAGACGCTCGGCCAGGGCGGATACCCGCTGGAATCCCAGAGAGGGCAGCCCACAAGGGGTGTGTGTGTGTGCGTGTGCGTGTGCGTGTGCGTGTGCGTGTGTGTGTGTATGTGTGCGTCAGTCACAAGGCCCACCTGGCTGAATAAATCCTGGGAGGGGAAGTTTTTTTTTCTATGATTATTTTCTTAAATACTTTGCAACAAGTGTAACATTGAAACGTCTGGAAACGTAACAACATACTGAATACGATACTAGGCTAATAATGTGTAAAGCATTCACAAGCTCTCTCTTTGAAGAATTTAAACCTTTGTAATATTTGGAATGCCAAGAGAGCTCTTAGATTGAGGCCAGTGTTCTATAGTTATGCAGCCCTCCCAGTCTGATTAGTGTATGGATCCATTCACAGGGTTTGGAGGATAGTCTTGACTTGATTCAGAATTACGCCTACAGATGTAGGATGTTAATTTGAGCCAGTTTGCTACAGTAAGAAGATAATAATAATAATAATCCTGCAGCAACAGGAAATGTGAATTATTATGTGTAAAGCTAAAGAGGCTCGGTTTAGGCTGATATTGCCACCATGGTGCATTTGTAAGAATGCAGGAATGATGGTTGGAGACAAGGTTTCCAGTTCAGAATATTTATTAACTACCTAAAAAGCCACAGCACAAGGACAAGGTAAGTTTGTGATACAAGTTATGATAGGAGGTTGTGGTTCTGGGGGATACAACACATTAGGCTATAAAGAAAGCAAAGTGTCATAACTAACAGAATGTAAAAAGGTATAAGAAACAGGAACAAAGGACATCAGTATAACAGGGGTGTGCAGAACATCATCTCAGAACAGATGGGCTATTGCAGCGATCTCAACAGTTGGCATGTGATCACTAACACTGGGCATTGAGGAGTGGAAAAATGCACCTGGTGCGCCATGACCCATCCTGCCTGGTGTCAACGGTAAAGGCTGGTGGCGGTGGTGTATTGGTGTGGGGAATGTTTTCCTGGCAAACGTTAGGACCTTGATACCAATTGAGCAACGTTTGAACACCATACCTTTTAGAGTCCATGCCCTGAAGAATTCAGTCTGTTCTGGAGGAAAAAGGGAGTCCAACCCAGTAATAGATGGGTGTACCTAATAAACTGTATATATATGTATATATATGTGTGTACATATGTATGTATGTATGTATGTATGTATGTATGTATGTATGTATGTATGTATGTATGTATGTATGTATGTATATACATACATACATACATACATACATACATACATACATACATACATACATACATACATACATACATACATACATACATACATATACACTCAGTGGCCAGTTTATCTAATATATATACAAATCATTAAAATCCAGACAGAAAATATTTACGCAAGAAGCAACCTATTATCACACAGTCAAACTCTCATTTCATTTAGTAAGTTCACCATCGTCATTCTAATGGAATCCAGAGAGAACAAAACCCTGTCCTCAAACATTTACATTGTGTATTTAGTCTTCATAATCATCCTTCAATAGCTTGACACGTTGCTTTTGATGGATTTTCGTTGAACTTGCTTTCTTCCTTGCCTTTAATTTTTTTCGCGAGCAAATGTAGCTTGCTAGCTAACGTTAGCCAGTAAGCTTATTTTTTATGTACACCCATATATATATTAGACACGCATATTCAGACAACAAAGGAAGTATTTTAAAGCATATAAACATTCTAATTGACAATATATAGGCTAGGAAGTCAGCAAAGTTAGCATTATACAATCTCCATTAACACATGAAAAGGCACTTCTTTAAACTCAGGTACGAAGAACAACAAACACTGAACACACACTAAGGAAAACACAAGCTACTTCATACCAGGGGAATGGAAAAAGAATGCTGATTATCAGAGTTAATTTAAGGTGTGGTGAGTTGGCAAGAAAGAGGGCGTGCCCAGAGGGTAATTAGGGAACTGGTGAGATGGAATGATTCTTCAGAAGCCAGACAAAATTAAACAGGCCTATTTTTATAATGAATATGAATTCGGAGGGCAGAAATGATTAAATGTTAAAGCATTGGACCTCTCACTGAAGGCTTCTGTCATACAAAAACTGTAATTAAATCCGAAATGGTTCTCTAACAGATTAGTAAGAATATTTCACCCTGTGTTCAAGAATGGCCTTTTGCCCTTCATTCAGATTACAACCTCTCACTTTTGTTTATTATATCTCCAAAATATCGCTATTTTTAAAACAAACAATAGAAAGCTGGTTGCAATTTCAGTTAAATCCACCAGAAAAGACAGAACAAATATTAGAACAAATATTATGGTTAAACTAATTGATTAAAAAATGTTATTATGGCTAAACGAATTGATTAAAAAAATTACTATAAAAAAATCTTAAAAAGAAAACGTATAATCTTTGTAAATGATATCAGAAATAGGACTGGTGGAGTTATGTCACACATGCAGTTAATAAAAATATATGGAAATGTCTGCTCTATTCAAAATTACAATCAACTGATTTCAGCATTACTGCAAAAATGGAAGAGTCAAGTGGAAAGGGCAGAAGGTAAGGAACTTGTCTGTCGGCCCTACATTAAGGACCAAAATTGGCTAAGGAAAATTGTGATAAATAAAAAGTGTACCAGTTTAATTTATGGACCAAAAAATTGACAGCTGCGCCAGACAGGTTGCAAAATAGTTGGGAGGAGATTTTCGGTTCCATGGTTTATGAACTGATACACAATACGACGCCGGATTCAACACTTAAGAGTTTTTAAATGTAAATTATTTATGCAAATGTTTTGCAACCAATAGAATGTTTTATATATATATATATATATATATATATATATATATATATATATATATATATATATATATATATATATATATATGTAGCTTGTTTTTGGTTGCAGGTTCAGGAATGGTTGAAAAATTGCAACATTTAGTTGGAGCTAACTCTGCAAATAGCACTGCTAGGTGATTTGAAAAGTCATAGTGAATCGATCAATAATATAATAATACTCTTAGCAAAAGTGTTTATCTTTAATTTACAATTTGTAGAAACTATGAGAGGTTCAGATCTTTTGTGAAACAGCACAGTGGAAAAATAGCAAGAAACCCAAACTGGATGTTCTTCAGAGATAGATGGGAGGGGTTGAAGGTAGCTGAAGGCTGGGACTAAAAGCAAACAAAGATACCTAATGTAAAATATACTGTCCATAAAATAAAGTATGTATAAGCTGGAAGTGGAAGCCTAAGTATTGTTGTCCATTAGTTTACTCCAGTTAGGGAAGGGGTGGTAGGGTTAGGGTAAAATAATATATATATATATTTTTTTTCTATAATATATATATTTACAAATAAAAAATATATAGGGGATTGGTAATGATGCAGACGATTTCATTGATAGAAGCCACAATCTATCTGGAATATTAAAGCTGATCTACCCACAATATTTTTTTTTTTTAAACATGCCGCAAAGCAGCATGCGAGTTAGTGTCTCACACTCAGGCATCCTTTACTGAGCATCCTTTCACTGAGCTAATTTATAGTCACACCCACTTGTATGATACACTTCACCTTTGCACAATTAATACTTTTAACACTTTGCATTTAATATTAATATTTGCGTATACTGCATAATGTTGTTGTGTTTTATACTTTAAATAGTTGTTTTTTCACACAAAAAATTGACATTTATTTTTTTGACATTTACATTCTCTTTAGTTGATAGAGTGACATACCGACTTGGCATACCGATCTCACACTTTGACTGCCATTGGAGCCAGATGTTTTAAAAGATGGGTAAAGGCTATAGATCATTGAGCGGAACTGAACAGCTTTGGCCTTGTACAGTACTCCCCTCGCCCCCAGTCCGACAGAATTAGGGTTGTAAAATTCTGGTAACTTTCTCCAAATTCCCAGTTTTTCCTAAAATCCCAGTTGGAAGATCCCTGCAAACGGCAAGGAATAAGCAGAAATTTTGGGAATCCTCATACCAGGATTTCTGGAAAATCTGGGAATTTGGGGAAGGTGACAGGAATTTTGCAACCCTACCCAGAAGTAGTGTAGTTTCCACTGCTCCTGATGGAAGCCATACAAACAGCCTAGCCTAATGAAAGGCCTCCCAGGGGCTGGGGCTGGAAGTGGGACTAATAACCTAAATAAGTTTCTCAGAGTGCTGAAAAGCCGCCTCTTTTCTCCTACAAGTGTATATGTGGTGTAAAGTCTTTTCCAGCGTGCTACTGTAACTTTACGACTTCTTTTTATCCTTTATTGAAAAACTCTGTCGTCTGTCGGGAACTTTGGGAGGAAGCTGAATCTGAAATGTCTTTTGGTGGATAAAAGTCAAGTTTTAGTTTACTTCACAGGGCTTTTGAATTTATTGGTTTAAGAGGCAAATGGGAATACATTATAGTAATGGACATAGTGGTAAAATGATCATGTACTGCTTATGATTGTGTTATGGATGTGTTATGTATGGGTTATGAATGTGTTATTATCAGAGGTGGTTACCTAGTACCTGGATTTGTGCAGTGCACTGAGTGAGGGGCTGGGGTGGACAGACAGAAAGACAGACAGACACACAAATGGGGACATGGGAACAGACTGTTATGGCTGCCATAGAGGCCCAGGAAGTGTCCAGCCTATCATTATATTTCCTGTTAAATCTTCTGACTGAAGGAGTGAGGGCAGAGGCCTCTGATAGCTGTGGGGTACACAGTGAGGCAACTTTATTGACCAGGGGTGTATTCATTAGTCGCCGTTGCAAAACATTTGGTCTGAAACCATTTACAGTTTACTCTAGGAACCAAATGGAAGCAAACAGAGCAAACGTAACTAAATGGCGATAACCCTACCTGAATTTGTCCAATAGAAACTCTAGTTTTTGTTGCAAAACATTTTCCATTTGGAGTAAATGGTTTCGCAACACACCAAACCTTTTGCAACGGTCTGTAACTAATGAATACACCCCAGACCCAGGGTACAGCCGGGTGGAAAGGTTTCTAGGCACATAAGGGTTTAGCTCGGCTAACTCACAGGAGTAAGTGAGTCAGATATGATTGAATTATAAAATGTTTTTGGTTTGACTGATGTATCGATTTTCATTGTATATTGTGCAAAAGTTGTCTCATGAAAGACATTATATTTTCCTGGTTGTCATGTGAGATCTTGGCATTTGTAGAGTTTCTTTGGGAAGGGGTGCTCTACGAGTCATGAGGGTGGGGGATGGAAAGAACCATCGGACACTAGACAGCCTGGTGACATTAGCATGAGGGCATACTCACCAGCCAGCCTATTGTCTCTCTTTTAGTACTCAGAAAGGTACATCACCTCTCTATACACTGGGACAAAATACGATTTACTTAAATACAATTGAAATTATTAATGGTAGCAAAACTATTTTGGCTGCTACTATCTCCCCTGAGAGAAATGACGGTTCCGCTAAACAGAAACCTCAAAAACAAACATCGGAGTGAAAAAGGCCAAAAGTCAGCAGTAACATACTATGAAATGGGGGAGGGGAACAGTTAGACCAGGAGAAATCTCTTCAGTCACCAGCAGGCTGTGCTATAGCTGCATCTTCCCTCACTGCACTGAACTCCCTTCACACTCATACTGAGTTACACAATATAATCATTTAAGATATGGTTTTATTTTTGTCTTTTGAACAGCGTGGATTCATTAATTCAATCGTACTGCTGCCACGCCATATTTACAGAGTGAAGAAAAGGAAATAGTTAAGCAGCCAGGGTTGAGTGAAAGTGGAAATGTCATTGTCAAGTGTTTTCCAGGGTTTGTAAGGGTGTGCCTGCCCAACTCGGTCAAGCCCTCTCCCTGGCCACTGCACGGAATTCATTATTATACGTCTACATCTCTTTTCCATTAGTGTTGTGCAGAGAAAAATGACACAAAATCCTTTAATATCAAAATCATTTTTTGAATATATATTTTTTAAATCAAAAACATAGATTTTTTGTTTCTGTCCAAAAGGATTCACTTTTCGTGTCAGAAATTAGAGGACTGTTTTCCAACTGTGAACAACATCTGTTCTATAGAAGTGTATAAAGATGGCACTAACTACAGGCCACTGTTCTTTTGGAATAGATATTTTAGAACAGACTTTGATCATCAGTTGTCTTTCCAGCCCTTATACCCAGTCAGTGTGTGATGAGATAAGCCCATTATTACAGGCCAGTGATACAGACCAGTGACACAGCCCAGTGATACAGCCCAGTGATACAGCCCAGTGATACAGGCCAGTGATACAGGCCAGTGACACAGGCCAGTGACACAGCCCAGTGACACAGCCCAGTGACACAGCCCAGTGATACAGCCCAGTGATACAGGCCAGTGATACAGGCCAGTGATACAGGCCAGTGACACAGCCCAGTGATACAGGCCAGTGACACAGCCCAGTGATACAGGCCAGTGATACAGGCCAGTGATATAGCCCAGTGATACAGCCCAGTGATACAGGCCAGCCCCAGTGTATTAGGATGTTCTCTCCACTGCAGGTTTATCTCCAGCCTCACTCTCTCTCTCTCTGGCAGCCCCCTGTCACATTGGCCTGGCCCCCGTACAACATTGTCAGTTTCAGGAAATGCACTCACGCTGTTGGGAAGTGAGGTATCTGCCGCTGGCCAGGACTGTTTTTCTGCTCCTTACGGGAAGCAGGCGGACGTGGGGCTGTGGAGCTGTAGGCCAGAGCAACTCTGTTTTCATTTCATGCAGAAACAGAGGCTGGCCTTTCCACACACGCACACACACACACACACACACACACACGCACACATACACACGTTTGTTTTACTATCTTTGTGGGGACCAAACTAAATCCTATGTTCCCTAACCCCTAAACCTAACCCTTAACCTAACCTTAGCCTTAATCCCTATTTCAATTTTTCCTTGTTTTAATAACCCTGTGAGGACTTCTGGTCCCCACAAGGATAGTAAAACCAAACACACACACACACACAAACCCCAGCCCTCACACTCCCTTTCTATAATTGGCTCTGGAAAAAATATTTGTTTTACTTCGTTGTTTTGTTTTTAATTGCTGTATATTGGTGTATATGTGTGTATATTGGTGTATATTGTTGTTGCTAAGTCTCCATTTTGGCATGCAGTCAACTGTCTCTTTTTCCCCCTTTCACATGATGAATCACATAAACATGGAAAGTAACCTCACATGATTTGTTGCAGCATTTCAGAGCAGAAGTGCGTGCAAAAAAAATGACAATAACAGAGCCTGGTGTTTTGGTCTGGGCCAGGCAGCAGGGCATGAGTGTGATGCATGAGCAGAGGGATAGGGTTAGGCTGGGCTGAGGAGAGGAGAGGAGAGAAGCAGCCTGGGGCCTGATCAGTCTGCTCTGCCTAAGCCCAAACAGGATATTGTAGTACACAGACAGATTCCTCTGGCTCTCTCTGTCTAGAGAGACATTCACAGCAGAGACACACTGCACGGCACGCAGCACCCCTGGCCATGCATTGTCCCCCTACACACCACAATATTTACTCAGTGTAGACTTTATGGTTCAGTGTAGAATTACAAAACATTTCTGAGGAAAATCACGGGTAATGTACAGTAGCATATGTCTTGTTGAATATGAACAGAGAGTATAAAAACAGCAGTTTAGTGTTTTTCATCATGAGTCTTGTTCTGGAGTGGTCACTAGCTGGCAACGCCACAATAACTCATAAACCTAACCTTAACCCTAACATTAACCACACTGCTAACCCTAATGTCTAACCTTAACCTAGCATTTTTGTTTAGACAATTTAGACAATTTTAACTTTGCAGGTGGCCCATCTAGCGGAAATCGCTCAGTTCTGCCTCCAGGACAAGACTCATCCCAATAAACATAAACCTGCACGAAAACTAGAAGAACTCTTCTGTTGGAGACAGTTAGTTTACTCTGTGAAAATCTTTCGATAGGGAACTGAAGAGAGGGTGGCCAAGGAAAACGTCTGAGTGAGGAGAGAGGAGGGCGGAATGGATTCACCTAGTGTTTGAGAGTTGTGGAGGAGTGAGCAGGCTATGTTTGTGTAACCGGACTCATCTCCCGTGGTTGTCAAGAGCGTTAAGATGAGCTGTTTGTGAAGAGACAGTGTTTGGCAGAGTGGGGTTGACACTTGTTGGACAGAGGCTGGGGATGTATCCCAAATGGCACCCTATTCCCTATATGGTGCACTACTTTTGACCGGAGACCTATTGTTCCTGGTCAAAAGTAGTACACTACATAGGGAATAGGTTGCCATTTGTGACGGATGCGCGGCCTTTCAGGACTAAAATCTATGCATAGACCTCCAACACTGGGAGAAAGAGAGTCCACAGAGTCTTAGGGTGAGCCCAAACACTACCCATAGGCCTTGAACACTGGGAGAAAGAGAGAGTCCACAGTGTCTAAAGGTGAGACCAAACACTACCCATAGGCCTTGAACACTGGGAGAAAGAGAGTCCACAGTGTCTAAAGGTGAGACCAAACACTACCCATAGGCCTTGAACACTGGGAGAAAGAGAGTCCACAGAGTCTTAGGGTGAGACCAAACACTACCCATAGGCCTTGAACACTGGGAGGAAGAGAGAGTCCACAGAGTCTTAGGGTGAGACCAAACACTACCCATAGGCCTTGAACACTGGGAGGAAGAGAGAGTCCACAGAGTCTTAGGGTGAGACCAAACACTACCTATAGGCCTTGAACACTGGGAGAAAGAGAGTCCACAGTGTCTAAAGGTGAGACCAAACACTACCTATAGGCCTTGAACACTGGGAGGAAGAGAGAGTCCACAGTGTCTTAAGGTGAGACCAAACACTACCCATAGGCCTTGAACACTGGGAGAAAGAGAGTCCACAGAGTCTTAGGGTGAGACCAAATACTACCCATAGGCCTTGAACACTGGGAGAAAGAGAGTCCACAGTGTCTAAAGGTCAGACCAAACACTACCCATAGGCCTTGAACACTGGGAGAAAGAGAGTCCACAGTGTCTTAGGGTGAGACCAAACACTAGCCATAGGCCTTGAACACTGGGAGAAAGAGAGTCCACAGAGTCTTAGGGTGAGCCCAAACACTACCCATGGGCCTTGAACACTGGGAGAAAGAGAGAGTCCACAGTGTCTAAAGGTGAGACCAAACACTACCCATAGGCCTTGAACACTGGGAGAAAGAGAGTCCACAGTGTCTAAAGGTGAGACCAAACACTACCCATAGGCCTTGAACACTGGGAGAAAGAGAGAGTCCACAGTGTCTAAAGGTGAGACCAAACACTACCCATAGGCCTTGAACACTAGGAGAAAGAGAGTCCACAGTGTCTTAGGGTGAGACCAAACACTACCCATAGGCCTTGAACACTGGGAGGAAGAGAGAGTCCACAGAGTCTTAGGGTGAGACCAAACACTACCCATAGACCTTGAACACTGGGAGGAAGAGAGAGTCCACAGTGTCTTAGGGTGAGACCAAACACTACCCATAGGCCTTGAACACTGGGAGAAAGAGAGTCCACGGTGTCTTAGGGTGAGCCCAAACACTACCCATAGGCCTTGAACACTGGGAGGAAGAGAGAGTCCACAGAGTCTTAGGGTGAGACCAAACACTACCCATAGACCTTGAACACTGGGAGGAAGAGAGAGTCCACAGTGTCTTAGGGTGAGACCAAACACTACCCATAGGCCTTGAACACTGGGAGAAAGAGAGTCCACGGTGTCTTAGGGTGAGCCCAAACACTACCCATAGGCCTTGAACACTGGGAGAAAGAGAGAGTCCACAGTGTCTAAAGGTGAGACCAAACACTACCCATAGGCCTTGAACACTGGGAGAAAGAGAGTCCACGGTGTCTTAGGGTGAGACCAAACACTACCCATAGGCCTTGAACACTGGGAGGAAGAGAGAGTCCACAGAGTCTTAGGGTGAGACCAAATACTACCCATAGGCCTTGAACACTGGGAGGAAGAGAGAGTCCACAGAGTCTTAGGGTGAGACCAAACACTACCTATAGGCCTTGAACACTAGGAGAAAGAGAGTCCACGGAGTCTTAGGGTGAGACCAAACACTACCCATAGGCCTTGAACACTGGGAGAAGACCCAACACTGTATATATACTAACTAGGCTCTGGACAATATGAGAAAACAAAGCCCTTTTCCAGATTCCAAATTCTACGCATAAACACACTCGACTATGTGGGAAAATATGAATCAAGGTTGAATAAACTATTTGCTTTGGGATGAGCCCAAGAATCCAAAATGTTCCTATTTGTTCTTTATTCCCAGTAGCTATATAACAGCCGTTTGGACCTGAAAGTAGACATTGTTATTTCCTGATATGTTGTTAGCTGATATGATTGTGTGATTGTATTTCCATCCTCTAAGTACCACTGACTTCATTTGGTTGGTTTTGGGTTGTGCTATGAAATTTGACCTGAACTAACCAGTGTTCTCATTGAAATAAAACATTTTGGGTTGTGAAATAAATTAAAACAGACATTTAAAGTTGACATTAGGGGAAAACCCACAAAGTACATTAATATTATTTTTATTTTTTTATATAATTTAAAATTACATATTTACAAATAAACCCATGACCCTGGGGATGTCCCAGCAACCATACGCTGGGAGTTCCCAAACTGAATGTTCTTATTATCCAACTGCTTCAAAACTCAAAAGGCCATGTGTTTGCACACATCCACACACACATACAGTACATACAGTACACACAACACATACAGTACACACACACATACAGTACACACAACACATACAGTACACACACACACAGTACATACAGTACACACAACACATACAGTACACACACACATACAGTACACACAACACATACAGTACACACACACACAGTACATACAGTACACACAACACATACAGTACACACACACATACAGTACACACACACATACAGTGCACACACATACAGTACACACAACACATACAGTACACACACATACAGTACACACAACACATACAGTACATACACATACAGTACACACAACACATACAGTACACACACATACAGTACACACAACACATACAGTACACACACATACAGTACACACACACAACACATAGAGTGCACTCATTTGATTTCATTAGATATTATCCTCCTAATGTGAATGCATAGTGTACACATGACTGGTGTGATCACCAAACAACCATATGCCCAAAATCACAACTTCATTATAACATTCCATGACCTCCGGTTGAGAGGAGGCTAATATAATGTTGCTTTGACATTGATGGGATCGTTCCTCATGCTGAGAGGATCAAGTGTATGGCCCGTTCCTACATGTCTGGAGGGGGTGTTCATTCCTCCTTATTGCTGTGTCTGACTAGAGTCGCCATGGAGGGGCGTTTGGTCTTGACCCCAGAGTTCCTACTCGCTATCTATCTATCTATCTATCTATCTATCTATCTATCTATCTATCTATCTATCTATCTATCTATCTATCTATCTATCTATCTATCTATCTATCTATCTATCTATCTATCTATCTATCTATCTATCTATCTATCTATCTATCTATCTATCTATCATCTGTCTGTCTGTCTGTCTGTCTGTCTGTCTGTCTGTCTGTCTGTCTGTCTGTCTGTCTGTCTGTCTGTCTGTCTGTCTGTCTGTCTGTCTGTCTGTCTGTCTGTCTGTCTGTCTGTCTGTCTGTCTGTCTGGGCAGCCAGTGGTGGGGGGGGGGGGACGGGGCGGTTGAGGAATTTCAGTGAATTTCAAGTCGAGCTTCAGCAAACAGCCCTCGCAGCGTCAACGCAAACAGGCCAGGGGTAGTCCCCTTGTACCAGGCCGGTACACACTCTGGAGCTCACTGTTGCTCCCGCTCACTGTAGCTCCCTGTTTTAATAGTGAATAGTACTGAGTAGTGGAAAGGTCACTCTAACTCCCTCACTTGAAGAGCATCGTTGTTTGTCGTTTGAGCTTAGAAAAAGTGGTGAAGTAGTTGAGATAATTTATCCCATGGCAAAACAAAGTATGACAAAGAGGAATTGATATGAGTGGAAACTGGAAAGTGTTCCGGGTAAGTGGGGGAGAGAGAGAGAAAATGAGAGAGAGAGAATGAAAGTGGCACTGAGAGAAGAAAGAGAGATGTTCTGGTGTTGACGTGGGGTCATAGTTCAGTAACTCAGCATATTCTTTCTGGGGTAACAATGAAAATCCTGGTTATTCATGAGGGGAATCGATACAGTTACATAAGAAATATTATTTTGGGACGATATTATATCGAATTTTGACTCCAATTATCGATTTGTAAAAAATGAAATAAATTATAATACCCCCAAAAATCTTGTTATGTATTTTCGCTACTGTGCTAGTGCTAGTCGGCTGTAGCTGTGCCAAAACACTGGTATTTTTCATCCTATAGCTTGTTCGGTATCTTCTTTTAAAAAATAATCCAAAATGTTTTCAGCACTTTTTTATTTCCCTGACTGATCAAATCTCTTTTTCTCATGGCTCTCTTTTGTCTCTCTGCAGCAGACATATAGTGAGCAATATGTTTACAACATCAAATTACAATAAAATCAATGCATATCGTATCGGCACCTAAGTATGGTGATAATATCGTACTTTCTACTGTAATTTGTATTACAAATGATGACAGACAGAGAGAGGGGATGAAATATTTTAGGTAGAAATTAGAATGGCATGAGGTTTGTGGGAAAATACACTGTATATATTTCACCACATTTTTGCCCTCTGGGTCACAGTCAGAGTGATGTGTTGTGTTGGTTATTGTGGTTTGTGTCCAACCGCTCAAAGCAGAGAAGTGATATGGGTGATCTAACTTTACTGTAGTGATAGTTGTCTTTATTACCATCAGTGAAAGACCGACAGGGCTGATGATCTATCCCATTATCTAATGGGTTTCATAACCCAGGTCTAGCTGCAGCTACACACAGGGATACTAGTCCCATGTCTTTCTAGCTCAGCCATACTGTAAGCAGAGCCCTGGCTCCTTCGGGCACAGGCATTATTATTATTTCAAAAAATGTTTTAACCTTTATTTAACTAGGCAAGTCAGTTAAGAACAAATTCTTATTTACAATGACGGCCTACACCAGCCAAACCCGGACGATGCTGGGCCAATTGTGCGCTGCCCTATGGGACTCCCAATCAAGGCCGGTTGTGATACAGCCTGGATACGAGCCAGGGTGTCTGTAGTGACGCCTCAAGCACTGAGATGCAGTGCCTTAGACCGCTGCGCCACTCAGGAGCGCTGGTGAAAGGGAGAGTGGAGCCGCTATTGGTAATGGTTAGGAAGAGGAGGTTAGCGGGATGAGTAGAGGTTGATTAGACTAGTGTTTTTCCTTATTTGTGACAGGGACCAGCAAACTATGATCCTTCCTCCTTGGGGTACAGCTTAAAGACGTCCTCCAGCGATTTTTTTACTTTTACAGTTGAAAAGCGATATCCCAAGTATAAATACAGTAAAGTAGACACACTAAAGGGTAAAAAATATATATTTGCGTCAAAATAGTGTTTTTATTAAGACACAACTGCAAACTTAAAGGAGTAGGGCATTCAATGAGTTGGTCTAATGGGAATCCGTGATGTCATCTGCCTCCTCCTTGCTTGAGGAGCAATAGAGGAGCAATAGAGAACAAAAGAGGAAAGCCCCCCCCACTGCTATGTACCTGGACCACCTATTGAGATGTGACTTTTGTTAATTAAATCAAGTGTTAAATGAGGTGAAAAGTAGACTAGAGTGCCACTTTAAATGAAAACTTTTTCGGAGAGTCTGGGAGCTAGCCTAGCCCTGGGTTTTGCATGAGGTAAACCTCCCTGACAGCCTCATGCTCGGGCGCCACACTCCACTCTCAGCACTACTCTGCTATACTTCCCTCAGCTCACTGTTAATGGCACGCTCCCTCTCTCCCTCCGTCTTTCTTCGTCTCTCTTTCCCTCTCCCTCTCTCTCTGTATAATCAGTAGTAGTGAGTGGAGCCGCTGAGCTGTTCCATGTGTAGGGTGCGTCAGATCAAATTAGACCGCTCTGACAAAGGGCCTTTTACACACAGGTGGATGACAGGGGGATTGTGGCTGCTGCTGCACCAAGCCAGCGAGTCAGTCAGCCAGTACTCCAGCCAGCGAGTCAGTCAGCCAGTCAGACATCCATCCAGCCAGCTCGCCAGCCAGTCAGTCAACCAGCCAGCCAGTCTGTCAGTCGGTCAGTCAGCCAGCCAGATAATCAGCCAGCAGCCAGTCAGTCAGTCAGCCGGCCAACCAGCCAGCCAGCCAATGACTCAGCCGGCCAGACAGTCAGCCATCCATCCAGCCTGCCAGCCAGACAATAAGCCATCCAGCCAGTCAGCCAGCCAGCCGGCCAGTAAGCCCAGAGTTCCTAACCCACCTCCACTGTGTCTGTGCGTCTGGGATTGAAGTGGGCTATCCCTTCCCTCTTATACCATATTGTCTTAACTGGGTACGTTTGTATTTTATTTTTCTAGGATTTACTAAATATACAGTACATTTGGAAAGTATTCAGACCCCTTCACTTTTTCCACATTTTGTTACGTTACAGCCTTACACACAATACCCCATAATGACAAAGCAAAAACAGGTTTTTAGAAATGTTTGCAAATGTATTAAAAATAAAAAGCAAAAATACCTTATTACATAAGTATTCAGACCCTTTGCAATGAGACTTGAAATTGAGCTCAGGTGCATCCTGTTTCCATTGATCATCCTTGTGATGTTTCTACAACTTGATTGGAGTCCACCTGTGGTAAATTTAATTGATTGGACATGATTTGGAAAGGGACACATCTGTCAAAAACAAAAAACAAGCCATGAGGTCAAAGGAAATGTCCGTAGAGCTCCAAGACAGGATAGTGTCGAGGCACAGATATGGGGAAGGGTACCAAAACATTTCTGCAGCATTAAAGGTCCCCAAGAACATAATGGCCTCCATCATTCTTAAATGGAAGACGTTTGGAACTACCAAGACTCTTCCTAGAGCTGGCCGCCTGGCCAAACTGGGGAGAAGGGCCTTGGTCAGGGAGGTGACCAAGAACCCGATGGTCACTCTGACAGAGCTCCAGAGTTCATCTGTGGAGATGGGAGAACCTTCCAGAAGGACAACCATCTCTGCAGCACTCCAACGGTAAGTCCTTTAGGGTAGAGTGGCCAGACGGAAGCCACTCCTCAGTAAAAGGCACATGACAGCCTGCTTGGAGTTTGCCAAAAGGCACCTAAAGGACTCTCACACCATGAGAAACAAGATTCTCTGGTCTGATGAAACCAAGATTGAACTCTTTGGCCTGAAGGCCAAGTGTCACGTCTGGAGGAAACCTGGCACCATTCCTACGGTGAAGCATGGTGGTGGCAGCATCATGCTGTGGGGATGTTTTTCAGCAGCAGGGACCGGGAGACTTGAGGGAAAGATGAACGGAGCAAAGTACAGAGAGATCCTTGATGAAAAGCTTCTCCAGAGCTCTCAGGACCTCAGACTGGTGCGAAGGTTCACCTTCCAACAGGACAACGGCCCTAAGCACACAGCCAAGACAACGCAGGGGTTGCTTCGGGACAAGTCTCTGAATGTCCTTGAGTGGCCCAGCCAGAGCCCAGACTTGAAACCGATCGAACATCTCTGGGGAGACCTGAAAATAAAAATAGCTGTGCAGCGACACTCCCCATCCAACCTGACAGAGCTTGAGATAATCTGCAAAGAAGAATGGGAGAAAACCACCAAATACAGGTGTGCCGACCTTGTAGCGTCATACCCAAGAAGACACAAGGCTGTAATCGTTGCCATAGGTGCTTCAACAAAGTACTGAGTAAAGGGTCTGAATACGTATGCAAATGTGAAATTTCAGTTTTAAATGTTTTATTAATTCGCAAACATTTCTAAAAACCTGTTTTTGCTTTGTCATTATGGTGTATTGTGTGTAGATTGATGAGGGAAAAAAAACAATTCAATACATTTTAGAATAAGGCTGTAACGTAACAAAATGTGGAAAAAGTAAAGTGCTCTGAATACTTTCCGAATGCACTGTACTGTGTAAAAATATGATATTATTGTATAAAACAACATTTATTGTATATCGTTATAATAGATACAAAATACTTTATATAAAATACCTACAAAGGGAGTGAATGGTCCATGTCTTGACATGTGTTGCGTCCGCATCCCTCTGATCATAAAATCCCCACTACATGCAAACTGAAGAGTGAAGCGTAGGCCTACAATATATAGTGTTTGCGATTGTGTTGACCTCTCTCTTTCACTAAGTGTATTACATTTCTCATAGTCAGCCATCACTTTTCATATGCAAGCAACATAAAGCCTCCCTCCATGCCCCCCCACCATCACCCCTACTGCTGGGTGCTGCTGCTGCCGTGGCAACAATAATGCAGCTACACCCCCCCTGAAGAATTATTATTTTAATCCTCCTAATTGTTCAGTTTCATAGAATGGGTCTCAGTCTGCTTTGAACTAATTCAGTCTGGGCGTTCAATTTAATTCACCACACTGGGCCTAAGCCCTTCTGAGGCAGCCTGCCCCCCTTAAGAATATAAACCCTTATCTTCCCGGCTGCACTGCACAACACTGACTGACTTGTGCTGAGAGTAATTCCTCAAGAGTCCATAAAACATTCTTCTGACGTCTGGACATTAACTCTAATGAGTTGGGATAATGCACAGAGAGGTATCATGACTGAACCGCCGCTGCCGCTTTTCAATAACAACAAGCTGCACATATGAGCTGCAACAAGCGTGACATTTATGGAAATAAGTATACATGCTGAAGTGAATCTGTTGATGTAATCTAAAGTGTTTGTGTTAACCAAGGAAACACTGAATTATATAATATAAAAGAGAATGAAAATAAGATTAAAGAGCTGTCCCACTGGGCACATACTGGTTGAATGAACGTTGTTTCCATGTCATTTCAATGAAATTACGTTGAATCAACGTGGAATAGACGTTGAATTGACATCTGTGCCGAGCGGGATGGGTGTGCCGTTGTTAATCATTTCAAACACTGTATTACACTGGAACATGTAAGAAGTGTATCTGGTTCAACTGGTGTTTTAAACAGAAGCAATGACGGTTTGACTGGTCAGACTAGTCTGGAAGCCTCCTAGCTGGACCTGACAATGAGTGTTGGGCAGCAGTGACAATCTGCACTTGCAAATCCCATGCATTTGGTCAAATTATTCCAACCCCTAAGGCTCTCATTGAACCAGCGCTTGTCAGAGCTCTCGATAGACAACAATGTAGCCATTCAGGCCCACTTGCGGCTCATAGGGGTAATTTCAAGTGTGAATCGGCTGTGTAGCCCATGGCTTACATTAAATGACCTGAGACCTGACCCACCCAAATCTGGGGGAGAGAGCACCACTCAGTCCTGCCAAACTACACCATCTCTGAGCTGCTGCTGGACTCCTTCACATTTTAATCACCCTGTCCTGCCATGCCTGGACACTCAGAATCTCCCAGATGGGGAGAGAGAGAAGGATGGAGAGAGGGATATAGTGAAAGGGGGAGAGAGAGAGAGAATAGAGCGAGTAAAAGACAGAGTTAGGGAAGGACAGAGAGAGAAAGAGAGAGTGACAGGGAGAGATTATTTAACCTAGATATCCTCTCCTCCATACCCTCTCCTCTCATCTTCCCTCCAATAACGTGCTTTTAATATCTGCCTGCCTGTATGGGTGAGCAGCCATCCCTGCCTTTGATGGGAATCTGCCTGTGATGCGCTGAGAGGCCTTTTGAAGTAGCGGGCTAGGGGGCTACAGGGGAGCTGCAGACAGGCCCTTTGATGTGAGAGACTGGAGAGGGCGGCTGCCTGCTGCCTGCCTGCCTGCCTGCCTGCTGGAGTGATTGACCCACCTGACTCACTGACTGCCTGCCTGCTGGAGTGACTGACCCACCTGACTCACTGACTGCCTGCCTGCTGGAGTGACTGATCCACCTGGCTAACTGTTGCTGCCCCACACATGCCAATACTATACTATGTGGAGTATTAATAGACTTGGTTGAGTAAACAGTTACATTGGTTAAGTAGTAATTGTGCTGCTGAAAGTGAAGTTAAAGTGGTAGTTTGTAGTGCTGATGATTGAAGTGATAGTAGAGGTACAGTAACAGTAGTAATAATAACATAATAACATGCTAGTAGATTGTCTCAGAACTAGCATAAGTATCTAGCAGTGCAGTGTAGTTCCTAAAAGCAGCACCAGTTGTAAATCTTTTGCTTGAAATCTGACTTTTGGATAAACTTCCACTTTGAGTTCATATGGTGTGAAGACTCAAACACAGCATTATTCTATTGTCCTTGCACTATATCTTTCATTTACCGTCAGTGTCTCTTCTGCTCTGAGTCTATGTAAATGTGCCACTGGGAATTGTGTCAAGCCAAATGGAATCTGTTTTCTCCAGCTGCACGAAACCTTTAAAGCAGACCATATGTTCTGACCTGTTCGTTTCACAAACGTTCAACCATGGCTAAACTTTCAACCTGCCTGGCTGGAGAGGAGGTTCCAAGTCCAGGCAATTGGTTGTTGAATAATGGTGCCCGAGAGGATGGCTGCCGTTTACGGGCTAATATTTTGAGTGTTTTTTTCGCATTGTTTGTAACTTATTTTGTACATAATGTTGCTGCTACCGTCTCTTATGACCGAAAAGATCATCTGGATATCAGAACAACGATTACTCACCTCGAACAGGATGAGGATTTTTTCTTTAATGAGTCCGAAGCAAAGGATATAATGCTTCTCCGAGACCAGGCCCAAATCCCTGTCATTCACATGAAGAAAAGACGGAAATGGGGCGGAGATCGAGATACCTTGTGAGAATTCATCAGCTCGTGGGTAACCCGCCTCAACCATCCGTTCTATTGGAGAACGTGCAATCACTAGAGAATAAACTGGATGTTCTCCGTTCGAGACTATCCTACCAACGGGACATTAAAAATCGCAATATCTTATGTTTCACCGAGTTGTGGCTGAACGACGACATGGATAATATACAGTTGGCTGGGTTTTCTGTGCATTGACAGGACAGAACAGCTACGTCTGGTAAGATGAGGGGTGGGGGTGTGTGTATATCAGTCAATAACAGCTGGTGCGCGATGTCTAATATTAAGGAAGTCTCGAGGTATTGCTCGCCTGAGGTAGACTACCTCATGATAAGCTGTAGACCACACTATCTGCCAAGAGAGTTTTCACCTATATTTTTTGTAGCCGTCTATTTATGGCCACAAACCGATGCTGGCACTAAGACCGCACTCAACGAGCTGTATAAGGCCATAAGCAAACAAGAAAATGCTCATCCAGAAGCGGCACTCATAGTGGCCAGGGACATTTCTACCAGCATATTACATATGCAAGCAGAGGGGAAAAAAACTCTAGACCACCTTTACTCCACACACAGAGATGCATACAAAGCTCTCCCTAGCCCTCCATTTGGCAAATCTGACCATAATTCTATCCTCCTGATTTCTGCTTACAAGCAAAAATGAAAGCAGGAAGTACCAGTGACTCGCTCAATACGGAAGTGGTCAGATGACACGGATGCTACGCTACAGGACTGTTTTGCTAGCACAGACTGGAATATGTTCATCGAACGACATTGAGGAGTATACCACCTCAGTCACCGGCTTCAACAATAATTGCAGTGACTGTACGTACATATCCCAACCAGAAGCCATGGATTACAGGCAACATCTGCACCAAGCTAAAGGCTAGAGCTGCTGCTTTTAAGGAGTGGGACACTAATCCAGACGCTTATAAGAAATCCCGCTATGCCCTCAGACGAACCATCAAACAGGCAAAGCGTCAGTACAGGACTAAGATTAAATTCTAGTACATTGGCTCTGACACTCATTGGATGTGGCAGGGCTTGCAAAACTATTACGGACTACAAAGGGAAACCCAGCCACAATCTACCCAGTAACGCGAGCCTACCAGACGAGCTAAATGCCTTTTATGCTCGCTTCGAGGCAAGCAACACTGAAGCATGCTTGAGAGCACTAGCTGTTCTGGACGACTGTATGATCACGCTCTCTGTAGCCGATGTGAGCAAGACCTTTAAACAGGTAAACATTCACAAGGCCGTGGGGCCAGACGGATTACCAGGACGTGTACTCAGAGCATGCGCGGACCAACTGGCAAGTGTCTTCACTGACATGTTCAACATCTCCCTGACCGAGTTTGTAATACCTACATGTTTCAAGCAGACCACCATAGTGCCTGTGCCCAAGAAAGCGAAGGTAACCTGCCTAAATGACTACCGCTCTGTAGCACTCCCGTCGGTAGCCATGAGGTGCTTTGAAAGGCTGGTCATGGCTCACATTAACACCATTATCCCAGAAACCCTAGACCTACTCCAATTCGCCCCAAAAGATCCACAGATGACGCAATCTCAATTGCACTCCACCCTGCCCTTTCCAACCTGGACAAAAGGAACACCTATGTGAGAATGCTGTTCATTGACTACAGCTCAGCTCGATCCCCCATAGTTTGGAGACGTGTCTTGGGGGACTTGAAGCAGAGCGGAGAGTGTGAGGTGGCTCGCTAATTGAGATGAGGTTTTAAATACAAGCGTGAAGATTTTTATGTCTATCCTGTAGTTGACCGGTAGCCAATTGATTTGGGCCTGAATGGGGTGATGTGATCTGACAGCACTATTCTGGATTAGTTGGAGCCTCAAAAATGATTTGCTGGGAGGCACCCAAACAGCGCATTGCTGTCGTCGATCCGATAAAAGCTGAAGGGGTGGATGAGTTTCTCTGTATCTGGCTGGGAGAGTGACAGGTTCGAATAGACAGTCTCTAATGACCAAACACTCTATCTACGCTACCAGGCTATACACAGTCTATCTACCAGTCTATACACAGTGTATCTAGCAGACTATACACAGTCTATCTACCAGGCTATACACAGTCTATCTACCAGTCTATACACAGTGTATCTAGCAGACTACACACAGTCTATCTACCAGTCTATACACAGTGTATCTAGCAGACTATACACAGTCTATCTACCAGGCTATACACAGTCTATCTACCAGGCTATACACAGTCTATCTACCAGGCTATACACAGTATATCTACCAAACACTCTATCTACGCTACCAGGTTATACACAGTCTATCTACCAGTCTATACACAGTATATCTACCAGACTATACACAGTCTATCTACCAGGCTATACACAGTATATCTAGCAGTCTATACACAGTCTATCTACCAGGCTATACACAGTATATCTACCAGACTATACACAGTCTATCTACCAGGCTATACACAGTATATCTACCAGTCTATACACAGTCTATCTACCAGGCTATACACAGTATATCTACCAAACACTCTATCAACGCTACCAGACTATACACAGTCTATCTACCAGGCTATACACAGTGTATCTAGCAGACTATACACAGTCTATCTACCAGGCTATACACAGTCTATCTACCAGGCTATACACAGTATATCTACCAAACACTCTTATCAACGCTACCAGGCTATACACAGTCTATCTACCAGTCTATACACAGTGTATCTACCAGACTATACACAGTCTATCTACCAGGCTATACACAGTGTATCTACCAGACTATACACAGTCTATCTACCAGTCTATACACAGTGTATCTACCAGACTATACACAGTCTATCTACCAGGCTATACACAGTATATCTACCAGTCTATACACAGTCTACAGTATCTACCAGGCTATACACAATCATGCTGATGCTGCTCTGTGAGGTTGTTGAGAGGGGACACAGAGGAGGAAGAAAGTATGGGGGAGGGAGGGGGAGTTGTGTTGTGAACTCTCTGACACTAGCAGCTACCCAGTGGGGGAGTGGAAGGGTTTTTGCCTTGGTTATTGCCCTGCCTTAGTTTCCATCCCCCATCATCACTAAAACGGATCATGTTGGAAATGTAGATAAATTGATATGAATGGCATTGCATATTTCTTTCAACATAACTTTAACTTGAGTGTCAAGGTGGTAGTAATCATTGTAGAGATAGGCTAGACCTGGGGGTCATGACCTTTTTATTTGTATTTATTTGATTTAAACGTTATTTAACTAGGCAAGTCAGTTAAGAACAAATTGTTATTTACAATGACAGCCTACCCCGGCCAAACCCGGACAACGCTGGGCCAATTGTGCGCCGGCCTATGGGACTCCCAATCACGGCCTGGATTTGATGCAGCCTGGATCTTAGTGTACTCTCTGGTATATGAAACGTCTGCTTTAACACATCTGTCAGTAGCTTTAGCAGGGTTGTATTAAAATAAAATAACATTTTATTGGTCGCATACCTGTATTTAGCAAACGTTATTGCGAATGTAGCGAAATGCTTGTGTTCCTAGCTCCAACAGTGCCATAGTATCTAACAATTCACAACAATACACACAAATCTAAAAGTAAAAGAATTAAGAAATATATCAATATTAGGACGTGCAATGTCGGCATGGCATTGACTAGAAAACAGTAGAATACATTATACAATGCATTCAAAAAGTGTTCAGACCCCTTTACTTTTCCCACAGTACAGCCTTATTCTAAAATTGATTAAATAGAAAAATCCTCAGCAATCTACACACATTACCCTATAATAACAAAGCGCAAACATGTTTTTAGAAATGTTTGCTAAGTTATATAAAAAAAACACTGGGGTGCAAAGGAGCAAGATAAATAAATAAATACATTATGGGGATGAGGTAGTTGGATGGGCTATTTACAGATGGGCTATGTACAGGTGCAATGATCTGTGAGCTGCTCTGACAGCTGGTGCTTAAAGCTAGTGAGAGAGATATGAGTCTCCAGCTTCAGTGATTTTTGCAGTTCGTTCCAGTCATTGGCAGCAGAGAACTGGAAGGAAAGGCGGCCAAAGGAAGAATTGGCTTTGGGGGTGACCAGTGAGATATATCTGCTGGAGCACGTGCTACGGGTGGGTGCTGCTATGGTGACCAGTGAGCTGAGATAAGGCGGGGCTTTACCTAGCAGAGACTTGTAGATGACCTGGAGCCAGTGGGTTTGGTGACGAGTATGAAGCGAGGGCCAGCCAACGAGAGCATACAGGTCGCAGTGGTGGGTAGTATATGGGGCTTTGGAGACAAAACGGATGGCACTGTGATAGACTGCATCCAATTTGTTGAATAGAGTGTTGGAGGCTATTTTGTAAATGACATCGCCGAAGCCGAGGATCGGTAGGATGGTCAGTTTTACGAGAGTATGTTTGGCAGCATGAGTGAAGGATGCTTTGTTGCGAAATAGAAAGCTGATTCTAGATTTAATTTTGGATTGGAGATGCTTAATGTGAATCTGGAAGGAGAGTTTACAGTCTAACCAGACACCTAAGTAATTGTAGTTGTCCACATATTCTAAATCAGAACCGTCCAGAGTAGTGAGGGCAGCAATCGGTTGAAGAGCATGCATTTAGTTTTACTTGCATTTAAGAGCAGTTGGAGGCCACGGAAGGAAAGTTGTATGGTATTGAAGCTCGTCTGGAGGTTTGTTAACACAGGTTCCAAAGAAGGGCCAGAGGTATACAGAATGGTGTCATTTGCCTAGAGGTGGATCAGAGAATCACCAGCAGCAAGAGCGACATCATTGATGTATACAGAGAAAAGAGTCGGCCCGAGAATTGAACTCTGTGGCACCCCCATAGAGTCTGCCAGAGGTCCGGACAACAGGCCCTCCGATTTGACACACTGAACTGTTCCTACAACTTGATTGGAGTCCACCTGGACATAATTTGGAAAGGCACACAACTGTCCATAGAAGGTCCCACAGTTGACAGTGCATGTCAGAACAAAAGGGAATTGTCTGTAGACGTCCGAGACAGGATTGTGTCAAGGCACAAATCTGGGGAAGTGTACTAAAAGGTCGCCAAGAACACAGTGGCCTCCACCATTCTTAAATGGAATTCGTTTGGAATGACCAAGACTCTTCCTAGACCTGGCCGCTTGGCCAAACTGAGCAATCGGGGGAGGTGACCAAGAATCTGATGGTCACTCTGACAGAGCTCTAGAGTTCCTCTGTGGACATGAGAGAACGTTCCAGAATGACAACCATCGCTACAGCACTCCACAAATCAGGCCTTCATGATAAAGTGGCCAGACGGAAGCCACTCCTCATTAAAAGGCACATGACAGCCGCTTGGAGTTTGCCAAAATGCACCTAAAGACTCTCAGATCATGAGAAAGAAGATTCTCTGGTCTGATGAAACCAAGATTGAACTCTTTGGCCTGAATGCCAAGCGTCACGTCTGGAGGAAACCTGGCACCATCCCTACAGTGAAGCATGGTGGTGGCAGCACATCATGCTGTGGGGATGTTCTTCAGCGGCAGGGACTGGGAGACTTGTCAGGATCGAGGGAAAGATGAATGGAGCAAAGTACAGAGAGATCCTTGATGAAAACCTGCTGTAGAGCACTCAGGACCACTGACTCGGGCGAAGGTTCACCTTCCAATAGGACAATGACCCGAAGCACACAGACAAGGTAACGCTGAAGTAGCTTTGGGACATTTCTCTGAATATCCTTGAGTGGCCCAACCAGAGCCCGGACTGAACACGATCGAGCATCTCTGGAGAGACCTAAAAATAGCTGTGCAGTGAAACTCCCTATCCAACCTGACAGAGCATGAGAGGATCTGCAGAGAAGAATGGGAAAAACTCCCCAAATGCAGGTGTGCCAAGCTTGTAGCGTCATACCCAAAAAGACTTGAGGCTGTAGTCGCTGCCAAAGGTACTTCAACAAAGTACTGAGTAAAGGGTCTGAATACTTAAGTGAATGTGATATTACACATTTGTAGGTATTATAATAGAATTTCATTTGTTTTTTTAAATAGGGGTATTGTGTGTAGATTGATGAGGGGAAAAACGATTTAATACATTTTAGAATAAGGCTGTAACGTAACAAAATGTGGAAAAAGTCAAGGGGTCTGAATACTTTCCGAAGGCACTGTACATATGAAATGAGTAAAACAGTATGTAAACGTTATTAAAGTGACCAGTGTTCCATGTCTATCTCCATAGGGCAGCAGCCTCTAAGGTGCAGGGTTGAGTAACTGGTTGGTAGCCAGCTAGTGACAGTGACTAAGTTCAGGGAAGGGTACTGTGTGGAGGCTCCTGAAGTCCACGATCACCTCCTTCATTTTGTTGAGGAAGAGGGTATTGTTTTCCTGGCACCACTCCACCAGGGCTCTCACTTCCTCCCTTTAGGCTGTCTCATCATTGTTGGTAATCAGGTTTACTAATGTTGTCTCGTCTGCAAACTTGATGATTGAGTTGGAGGCGTGCGTGGCCGCGCAGTCATCACAGTCATGGGTGGACAGGGAGTAAAGGATGGGGCTGAGCACGGACCCTTGTGGGGCCCCTGTGTTGAAGATCAGCTTAGAGGAGGTGTTGTTTCCTACCTTCACCACCTGGGGGTGGCCCGTCAGGAAGTCCAGGACCCAGTTGCACAGGGTGAGGTTCAGACCCAGGGCCCAGGGCTTAATGATGAGCTTGGTGTTGAAGGCTGTAGTCAATGAACAACATTCTTACATACAGTTGAAGTCGGAAGTTGACATACAGCTTAGCCAAACACATTCAAACTCAGTTTTTCACAATTCCTGACATTTAATCCTAGTAAAAATGCCCTGTCTTAGGTCAGTTAGGATCACCACTTTCTTTTAAGAATGTGAAATGTCAGAATAATAGTAGAGAGAATGATTTATTTCAGCTTGTATTTATTTCATCACATTCCCAGTGGGTCAGAAGTTTACATACACTCAATTAGTATTTGGTAGCATTGCCTTTAAATTGTTTAACTTTGGTCAAACGTTTCAGATAACCTTCCCACAATAAGTTGGGTGAATTTTGGCCCATTTCTCCTCACAGAACTGGTGTAACTCAGTCAGGTTTGTAAGCCTCCTTGCTCGCACACACTTTTTCAGTTCTGCCCACACATTTTCTATGGGATTGAGGTCAGGGCTTTGTGATGGCCACTCCAATACCTTGACTTTGTTGTCCTTAAGCCATTTTGACACAACTTTGGAAGTATGCTTGGGGTCATTGTCCATTTGGAAGACCCATTTGTGATCAAGCTTTAACTTCCTGACTGATGTCTTAAGATGTTGCTTCAATATATCCACATAATTTTCCTACCTCATGATTCCATCACTTTTGTGAAGTGCACCAGTCCCTCCTGCAGCAAAGAACCCCCACAACATGATGCTGCCACCCCCGTGCCTCACGGTTGGGATGGTGTTCTTTGGCTTGCAAGCCTCCCCCTTTTTCCTCCAAACATAACAATGGTCATTATGGCAAAACAGCTCTATTTTTGTTTCATCAGACCAGAGGACATTTCTCCAAAAAGTACAATCTTTGTCCCCATGTGCAGTTGCAAACAGTAGTCTGGCTATTTTATGGCGGTTTTGGAGCAGAGGCTTCTTCCTTGCTGAGAGCCCTTTCAGGTTATGTTGATATAGGACTCGTTTTACTGTGGATATAGATACTTATGTACCTGTTTCTTCCAGCATCTTCACAATGTCCTTTGCTGTTGTTCTGGAATTGATTAGCACTTTTCGCACCAAAGTACGTTCATCTCTAGGAGACAGAATGTGTCTCCTTCCTGAGCGGTATGACAGCTGCGTGGTCCCATGGTGTTTATACTTTCGTACTATTGTTTGTACAGATGAACGACGTAATGCTCCCAAGGATGAACCAGACTTGTGGGGGTCTACAATTTTTTTCTGAGGTCTTGGCTGATTTCTTTGGATTTTCCCATGATGTCAAGCAAAGAATCAAATCAAATCAAATGTATTTATATAGCCCTTCTTACATCAGCTGATATCTCAAAGTGCTGTACAGAAACCCAGCCTAAAACCCCAAAGAGCAAGCAATGCAGGTGTAGAAGCACAGAGTTTGAAGGTAGGCCTTGAAATACATCCACAGGTACACTTCCAATTGACTCAAATGATGTAATTTAGCCTATCAGAAGCTTCTAAAGCCATGACAACATTTTCTGGAGTTTTCCAAGCTGTTTAAAGGCACAGTCAACTTAGTGTATGTAAACTTCTGACTCATTGGAATTGTGATACGGTGAATTACAAGTTAAATAATCTGTCTGTAAACAATTGTTGGGAAAATTACTTGTGTCATGCACAAAGTAGATGTCCTAACCGACTTGCCAAAACACTAGTTTGTTAACAAGAAATTATTGGAGTGGTTGAAAAACGAGTTTTAATGACTCCAACCCAAGTGTATGTAAACTTCCGACTTCAACTGTAGGTATTCCTCTTGTCCAGATGGGATAGGGCAGTGGCGATAGCATTGTCTGTGGATCTATTGGGGCGGTATGAAAATTGAAGTGGGTCTAGGGTGTCAGGTAAAGTGGAGGTGATATGATCCTTAACTAGCCTTTCAAAGCACTTCATGATGACAGAAGTGAGTGCTACGGGGCAATAGTAATTTAGTTCAGTTACCTTTGCTTTCTTGGGTACAGGAACAATGGTGGACAAGCAAGTGGGGACAGCAGACTGGGGTAGGGAGATATTGAATATGTCCATAAACCCTCCAGGCAGCTGGTCTGCACATGCTCTGAGGATGCAGCTAGGGATGCCATCTGAGCCAGCAGCCTTACGAAGGTTAACAATCTTAAATGTCTTACTCACGTCGTCCATGGAGAATGAGAGTCCACAGTCCTTGTGAGAGGGCCGGGTCGGTGGCTGGTTTTCCCTTTGTAATCCGTGATTGTCTTGGAGGTCCTGCCAGGTATGTCTTTTGTCTGAGCTTTTGAATTGCGACTCCACTTTGTTTCGGGACTGATGTTTTGCCTGTTTGATTGCCTTTCGGACGGCGTAGCTGCACTGTTTGTATTCAATCATAATCCCAGTCACCTTGCCGTGGGTTAAATGCAGTGGTTCGCACTTTAATGTTTTTGCGAATACTGCCATATACCCACGGTTTTTGATTTGGGTAAGTTTTAATAGTCACATTGGGAACAACATTGCCTATACACTTCCTGATTAACTCAGTCCACGTGTCAGTGTATAGGTCAATGTTGTTCTCAGAGGCAACCCGGAACATATCCCAGTCCGCGTGATCAATACAATCTTGAAGCATGGATTCTGATTGGTCCGACCAGCATTGAATAGACTCTGCTACTTCCCGTTTGAGTTGGGAAGAGGATGATCTTGGGGTCTTAGTTGGACTAGTCACCCCTATCTCACTGCACATGTGGTTAGTAACCATGGCAATGCAGCATAAAGGCGGTTTCCTGAAACTTTTTTCGGGGGGGGAAGTTGGCTCAGCAAAGCATTGTAACCCAGATATTATTTTTAGACTGTACACCTGAGGCCCAGAGTGTTGTTGATGCAGGATATAAACTGAGTGACTAGCAGTATTTCCCCATACTAAGGCAGAACAGAGAGACTGGGCTGAGACAACAGGTAAATTCAGATTCTTTGTAGATTTTGTACCTTTCATAATTTGTACCATTTTGTAGCTCTTCTTCTAGTCTGCTTTCCCCCAATGCAATCCTGTGTTTAAAAGACATTTCATTTCTTAATCAAATAAAAAACATTTATGGGTGCTTACATTTGTCCTATTTCACACAATGTGTATTAATACCAGAGCATGTGAGTGAAGTTGAGCGGTTGGAAATTCCGCTCATCGCTCATGGCACTCCATGTGCTTCCCTACAGCCCCGATAAAAACCGCTCCGTGCTCACATAAAAAAATAAACTGCATGTCACGCCCTGACCATAGAGAGCCCTTGGTTCTCTATGGTGTAGTAGGTCAGGGCGTGACTAGGGGTGATCTAGTATGTTTATTTGTAACGTCCGTCGTCAAGAATGGACCAAGGCGCAGCAGGTATGTGGATACTCATGTTTTTTAATTTAAAAAAAGGAGTAAAGTATCCACTGGACAAAAAACAATAAAGACAACAGCAACAGTTTTGCAGGCACATACAACGCAGTGCAAAATCAACTACCCACAAAACCAAGTGACAAACATACTCCTACATATATGACTCCCAATCAGGAACAACGATCCCCAGCTGTTCCTGATCAGGAGTCACAAGACCAACACAGAACATTCACACACACAAGACTGCCACGTCCTGACCCCAAAACTACTACAACAGCTCCATCTGCTGGTCAGGACGTGACAGTACCCCCCCCCCCTCAAGGTGCAGACCCCGGAATGCACCTAACAACAAAAAACACCAACAAACAAAATCCCCAACAAAACCCATAAACAATAACCCCTAAACAATAAGGGAGGGAAGGGAGGGTGGCTGCCATCAACGACGGCACTGTGCTACACCCTCCCTTCTCAACCCACCTATCCTGGAGGTGGCTCAGGTGCAGGACGTGGACCTTGCTCCACCCTCGGCGTCGCCCACTTCGGTGGCGCCGATAGCTGCGCTGGGCAGACGGGCCACTCGGGCTGGGCCGGAGGACAGGAGGGCCCCTCGGGCTGGGCCGGAGGACAGGAGGGCCACTCGGGCTGGGCCGGAGGACAGGAGGGCCACTCGGGCTGGGCCGGAGGACAGGAGGGCCACTCGGGCTGGGCCGGAGGACAGGAGGGCCACTCGGGCTGATCCTGACTGACGGGCCACTCGGGCTGATCCTGACTGACGGGCCACTCTGGCAGCTCCTGACAGGCAGGGCACTCTGGCAGTTCCGGGCAGTCGGGCCACTCTGGCAGTTCCGGGCAGTCGGGCCACTCTGGCAGTTCCGGGCAGTCGGGCCACTCTGGCAGTTCCGGGCAGTCGGGCCACTCTGGCAGTTCCGGGCAGTCGGGCCACTCTGGCAGTTCCGGGCAGTCGGGCCTCTCTGGCATTTCCGGGCAGTCGGGCCACTCTGGCAGCTTCTGACTAGCGGGCGGCTCTGGCGGCTCCTGACTAGCGGGCGGCTCTGGTGACTCCTGACTGGCGGGCAGCTCTGGTGACTCCTGACTGGCGGGCAGCTCTGGTGACGTACGACTGGCGGGCAGCTTTGGCGACGTACGACTGGCGGGCAGCTCTGGCGACTTACGACTGGCGGGCAGCTCTGGCGACTCTTGACTGGCGGGCAGCTCTGGTGACTTACGACTGGTGGGCAGCTCTGGTGACTGTTGACTGGTGGGCAGCTCTGGTGACTGTTGACTGGCGGGCAGCTCTGGTGACTGTTGACTGGCGGGCAGCTCTGGCGACTGTTGACTGGCGGGCAGCTCTGGTGACTGTTGACTGGCGGGCAGCTCTGGTGACTGTTGACTGGCGGGCAGCTCTGGTGACTGTTGACTGGCACTCCAGTCTTGCCCTGTCAAACAGCCCTTGTGCCCCCACCTAAAAAAATCTTGGGGGTGCCTCTCGGTCTCCCTTACCCGTCGTGTTCCCCAGTCCTCGCCAGACTTCTTCCGCTGCTTGGTCCTGGTTTGGTGGTGGGTAGTTCTGTAACGTCCGTCGTCAAGAATGGACCAAGGCGCAGCAGGTATGTGGATACTCATGTTTTTTAATTAAAAAAAAAGGAGTAAAGTATCCACTGGACAAAAAACAATAAAGACAACAGCAACAGTTTTGCAGGCACATACAACGCAGTGCAAAATCAACTACCCACAAAACCAAGTGACAAACATACTCCTACATATATGACTCCCAATCAGGAACAACGATCCCCAGCTGTTCCTGATCAGGAGTCACAAGACCAACACAGAACATTCACACACACAAGACTTCCACGTCCTGACCCCAAAACTACTACAACAGCTCCATCTGCTGGTCAGGACGTGACATTATTTCTATGTTCGTGCTAATATGGTTCCCAATTAGAGACAGCTGTTTATCGTTGCCTCTGATTGGGGATCATATTTAGGTAGTTATTTCCCCACCTGTGTTTTGTGGGATATTGATTGATTGTTAGTGTGTTTGGGCACTACGTCCTCACGGTCTTTGTAACTTTTGTTATTTTGTTTTGTTAGTTTCACTTAAATAAATATGTGGAACTATACTCACGCTGCGCCTTGGTCCGCTCATTTCCAAGAACGTGACAGAATATCCCACCAAACCAGGACCAAGCAGCGTGTTCACCAGGTAAAGGAGTTTTGGACATGGGAAGAAGTGATGGGTGGATGCGAAACCCTTCCTTGGTGGCAGACGGAAGGTAATAATGGAGGACAGCGACGACGCCAGGGTTCGCTGCCACAGAAAGCCCAAGGACAACCCCAACATTTTTTGGGGGGGGGGCACAAGAGGTGGCCGGTCGAGTCGAGGAGAGTGCCAGAGCCCGAATGGCAAACTCTGGAGGAGCGTGTCGCCAGACCACGGCCACAGAAACCCCAAGATTTTTTTTTGGGGGGGGGGGGGGGGGCACATGGAGCTGGCGGCTGAGCCGCGGGAAGAGCCAGAGACTGTCAGGGAGGCAATGGAGAAGTTGGGAGAGAGAGAGATGAGAGAGATGTTGTGCAAGTGTGTTCTGCTCAACATTCGACCAGAAGAACCGGTTAGCTGTCTGGTGAAACCTGTGCCGGCTCCACGCATCAGGCCTCCAGTGCGCCTCCCCAGTCCGGTACGTCCTGTGCCTGCTCCTCGCACTCGCCCTGAAGTGCGTGTCACCAGTCCGGTACGTCCTGTGCCTGTTCCCGGCAACGGCAACGGTTCCCAGTCCAGAGCAACGGTTCCCGGCAACAGTTCAAAGTCAGGTCAGTGTGTGACTAGGGGGTGATCTAGTATGTTTATTTCTATGTTGGTGCTAATATGGTTCCCAATTAGAGGAAGCTGTTTATCGTTGCCTCTGATTGGGGATCATATTTAGGTAGTTATTTCCCCACCTGTGTTTTGTGGGATTTTGATTGATTGTTAGTGTGTTTGGGCACTACGTCCTCACGGTCTTTGTAAGTTTTGTTATTTTGTTTTGTTAGTTTCACTTAAATAAATATGTGGAACTATACTCACGCTGCGCCTTGGTCCGCTCATTTCCAAGAACGTGACACTACAGCTCCAAATTCACACGCCCATCTATTTTTGTGACTACCTGAACCTACAAATTGATTTTTAGGTATTGAAACCAAACCATATGGATTTCAATGAAAAGTATTTGAATAAACATGAAAAGGTGAATGTAAGAAGTGAACATAATTTCAAATAAGCTACATGTCATATTAAACAGCATATAAATACTCTAAATAGGTCAGGAGCCAGACAGGGCGCCTAAGGTTATATTATTTCAAGGCTATAGCCTTCAAATAAATACAGTTGTTTTTTGCTTTCTATAGGTGGGGCTAAAGGTTTTTAGGCAAAATAACCTAATCAAACGGAAAGCTCCTTGAACGTGGGAATATGCAAGGCCTATTGGGACAAAATCAATTATGGCTTATTGTATAGATAATAGGACGGAATTTTAAGAGATCAGATTTTTTGTTTATAAATACTTTCCTACGATGACACTTAGTTATCTACCCACCTCATTCCTTTCAGCACATGCAATCACCTGATCCTTTTGGGATACGTGTCTTTTCAGATTCAACAATGATTTTTTAGTTGTGGCAGACCCAGGAGCAATTATGGTTAAGTGCCTTGCTCAAGGGCACAGACAGATTTTTCACCTTGTCAGCTCGGGGATTCAAACTTACGACCTTTCGTTTACTGGCCCAATGCTCTAACCGCTAGGGTATGTGATGTTGTTTTAATTTATGAACTTAATGAATATATATTTAAATCTCAGACAAATCCCATTGACAGTCATCCATCTTATCAAAGCTCAATGAGGTGGAGCGGTAGTATGTGAGACAGCTCTGTGTTTCCCCGTTCATCAGCTGTGTTGTCCCAGCCGTGCCTCTGACCGTTATTGCTTTACTCTGTGTATGTGTGTAAAAGGCTCTAATAAACGTCCAGGCCTTTCTGCCTGCTCTGACATGCAGACCCTGAAGGTCACGGCTATTAGATGGTAAAAGCATATAGGCCACAGCTGGGCTAGAGCTGCCCTGGGCTGGGTGCTCAGTAGGATAGGAAAGAAGGAGGAGCAGTGAGAGGGAGATCTGTAAGAGATCATTAGTTGCTGATGGAAGTTTGTGAAGATTAGTGAGCTTTTTTAAGTGAAAGGTCAATGACAGGTCTGTCTGAGAAGACTATGTGAGAGAGAGATAGAGAGAGAGAGAGAGAGAGAGAGAGAGGTTAACAGTATGAGGTATTTGAGAGAGCGAAAGAGAGAGAGATGGAGGTTGACAGTATGAGGTATTTGAGAGAGAGAGAGTTGACAGTATGAGGTATTTGAGAGAGAGAGAGGTTGACAGTATGAGGTATTTGAGAGAGAGAGTTGACAGTATGAGGTATTTGAGAGAGAGAGAGGTTGACAGTATGAGGTATTTGAGAGAGAAAGAGGTTGACAGTATGAGGTATTTGAGAGAGAAAGAGGTTGACAGTATGAGGTATTTGAGAGAGAGAAAGCGCGAGAGAGAGAGATTGACAGTACGAGGTATTTGAGAGAGCGAGAAAGAGAGAAAGAGAGAGAGCTCATCCTCACTGATCTGTCTGTCAGCGTTCACACTTTGACAGACTCTGTTTGAGCTTCTGAGGCCAACGCTGTAGGAGTTCAGCTGTGATCCCTATAGCCCCTATACACACGCACGCACGCACGCACGCACGCACACACACACACACACCACACACACACACACACACACACACACACACACACACACACACACTTCAATCCCCTTTTGATGAGATGGCTCCTTTTGATCCTCAGTCCCTGACACCACCAGATCAAGCCCTGACTCTTTAAGTGCTCCTCCAGCATATCTTAGAGTAGATACACCAAACACACACTTGGAAACAACAGTCAATTCTGGTAATATAGTAGATTAACTTCTAAGGCAGCAGCTACTCTTCCTGGGCTCCAGCAACAACATATTACATTTCACAGAACGTTTTTTCTGCCAAAGTATCTTTGATACAGTATATCAGTGATGATTATTGATTTTGAAATGTCACAAGGGATAGGCCTATTTTCATCGTGTTTGAATGTTGTGTTCGGCTCAGAGATGTTTTTAAAGAAACATTAAACCACTTTTGTTAGCGATTCATAAAACATACAGGTCATGACCGCATCCTCTGATTTAGCTTTTAAAGAACTATGTTGAGTTAACATGAAGCAAAACAATACTTTATCTGAGACCTATGTAAATTGCCTCTGCTTCAGAGTAAGAAGGGGAAAAGAATCAAACAGAAATGTAATAAACAGTGACAGTTTGTCTTAAAGACCTCTTTTCGAAATATTGTGTTTGGGTGACATCCAGGTTTCTTGCCAGATATCGCTATTCCAAGCCTGAAGTATTCCCAAGTGGCCTTAGTGCTGTTATGGAAAATACAGCAGAAGTCCCCCCCCCCCCTTTCCCCCCCACCCCCAAAACGTCTTTTCATCACATTATCATCTATAAAGCTTTTTTGGATGAACTCCCTCTCAGCTCATTTACATTGATATGAAATGTTTGAATAAATGTGAGGAGGAGCTCCCTGTCCATTATGTGGGCACTACCCAGCTATAATGTGTCTATAAGCAGCATTGCTCTTAAACGCAGTACCCTGTGGAGGGAAAATAGTCTCCAGCCTTCTTCTTTGTGTCTGATATTTGTTGGGCACAGAGGCGTTTCATTCAGGGATGAGGTTCAGAAGTTCATCCTTTTTCGCTGCGACCTGCGTTTGACCTCACAGAGCGCTCGCTGGGCTGGGCTGGGCTGGCTGGGTGGCTGGGTTGCTGCAGGAAGGGAGTGAGGGAGGGCTGCAGAAACACACCCTGGGACCCTTTGATTCGACTCAGCACTCAAAAGGTGCTGGGACCCAAAGAACAACACACATCCTGATGGGTGTGAAAATACACTACATGACCAAAAATATGTGGGCACCGGTGTTGGGCGATTACACCTGGCTCGCAGTGGGTGTTCCAATTAATCCCAAAGGTGCTCGATGGGATTGAGGTCAGGGCTCTGTGTAGGCCAGTCAAGTTCTTCCACACCGATCTCGACAAACCATTTCTGTATGGACCTTGCTTTGTGCATAGGGGCATTGTCATGCTGAAACAGGAAAGGGCCTTCCCCAAACTGTTGCCACAAAGTTGTGCGCACAGTATCGTGTAGAATTTCATTGTATGCTGTCGCGTTAAGATTTCTCTTCACTGGAACTAAGGGGCCTAACCCGAACTATGAAAAACAGCCCCAGACCATTATTCCTCCTCCACCAAACTTTACAGTTGGCACTATGCATCTGGGCAGATAGCGTTCTCCTGGCATCTGCCAAATCCAGATTCATCCATCGGACTGCCAGATTGTGAAGGGTGATTCATCACCCCAGAGAACGCGTTTCCACTGCTCCAGAGTCCAATGGCGGCAAGCTTTACACCAGTCCAGCCAACGCTTGGCATTGTGCATGGTGATCTTAGGCTTATGTGTGGCTGCTTTGGAACTCATTAGTGAGTGTTGCAATCGAGAACAGACGATTTGTTCGCGCTATGCGCTTCAGCACTCGGGGGTACCGTTCTGCAAGCTTGTGTGGTCTACCACTTCGCGGCTAAGCCGTTGTTGCTCCTAGACGTTTCCACTTCACAGTAACAGTGCTTACAGTTGACCGTGGCAGCTCTAGCAGGACAGGCATTTGACAAACTGACTTGTTGGAAAGGTGGCGTCCTATGACTGTGCCACGTTGAAAGTCACTGAGTTCTTCAGTAAGGCCATTCTACTGCCAATGTTTGTCTATGGAGATTGCATGGCGGTGTGCTCGATTTTATACACCTGTCAGAAAAGGGTTTGGCTGAAGTAGCCGAATCCACTAATTTGAAGGGGTGTCCACATACTTTTGATGTATCCTGTCAAGCATCCCCTTACCCCTGTGTGTTGATTTGATGTGACTAGCAGTGATGAGGAGACAGAGAGTTTATGTAAACATCAACAGATACATTCTGACAAGACAAGATGACAGCCTGTCAAAATGTTTATTGTTTCCTGACCTGAAGAGATGATCTGTGAGAGAAGGAAGAGAGTGATGAGGTCAAATAGGAAATGAGAAACAATGCATCGTCAGTCAGCAGTGACAGGAGGTATAGTACAATAATACCATGGGAGCTGGGAAACCTGTCTGCCTGGCTAACGCAGAGGGCAAAGGTTACGCACGCACACACACACACACACACACACACACACACACACACACACACACACACACACACACACACACACACACACACACACACACACACATACACACACACACACACATCATTATTTCTTCCCGAAACAATATTTTTTCGGACAGGGTGTTTTTGCCTCAGCAAAAATATACTGTATATTTACTTCCATAGGCAAGGTCAACCCATTCCATGAAGGAAAAGTCCATTTGATTTCCATTGTTTTGAAAGATGAAATGAATTAGCTGGTTTGGGGTCAGTAGTGACACTCATACTGTACAAACATCCCACATCCGCCAGCCCAGGGCTCAGGGTGTGGGTTCACCTCATGTCAGGGGCCCTGCCTGCCTGACAGCCCAGCCAAGTGGAAAACCTGAGCTCACATCACTGCATTAGCATTCAAAGCATGTACTTACACTCAGAGGGACCTGCCTCCAAACTGACAGCCATGGATGTGTATGTGTTTGTGTGCGTGTGCACGTGGTCTAACTTTACTATCCTTTTGGGTTCCATAAGTCCTCACAAGGATAATAAAACAAGAAACATTTGACAAGTGAGAACATTTTGCCGGTCCCCAAAAGGAAAAATGCTACTTTAGGCTTAGGGGTTAGGTTTAGGCTTAGGGGTTAGGTTCAGGCTTAAGGGTTAGGTTTAGAGTTAGCTTTAGAATTAGGGTTAGGGTTAGAAGTTGTGGTTAGGTTTAGGCTTAAGGGTTTGGGGTTATGGTTAGGGTTAGGTTAAGGGTTAGGGTTAGGGGAAATTGGATTTTGTATGGGAATACATTTTTGGGTCCCCAATTGGATAGTAAAACCAACGTACACGTGTGGGTGTGTGAGAGTGTGTGAAAATCCTGTCAGAAGATGACTATTTGACCTTTGCCCTCTGCGTCAGCTAGGCAGATAGGTTCTCCAGCTCCTATGGTACTGTGCCTCGCGTCACTCCTGACTGATGATGTACGGTTTCTCATTTCCTATTTGACCTTATCACTCGCTTCCATTCTGTCCAGTGTGGGCAACAACAAGACCCCACATGAAACACAGCAGAGTCCAGGGGCTGTGGCCTCAACTCTAACTGTCCTATGTCTCAGGTGCACCTCTCTTTAATATTGAATGGCAGTGTTCTAAGAAGGAGGGTTGTTTTTTGGAATCCATTGATTCCTGCTCTTTTACATACTTCTTTCCTTCAGTGCAGAAAATTATTTTAGATTCATATTATTTTCAATAAATGCCACAACCAAATGTAGTCTTGCCCCCATCCTCCTCTCTTTCTCTCCCTCGTGCCGAGTTGAGAATCAGAAGAGGTAAACTAACAGACAATTCAGAAGCTGTCACTGACTGACGGATCCCTCTAACTCATCTCTCCGTCGGTAGGCAGCCTTCAGGGTTTTTTCAGGAGCTTTAGGCTGGCTGAATGGGGTCAACGCCTCCACCAGCTGGAACCACAGAACAGCAGTCCCTGTGATAGAGACTGGAGGAGTCCTCTACTAGCCTGGTCCCAGATCTGTTTGTGCTGTATTGCCAATACTCCTAGGGTTGTTGGCTATACTGCACAGATCTGGGACCAGGCTAAGCAAGCCATTGTCCTCCGTTGGATTTCTATTTGAATGTGAGGTACACAAATTACTGTCAGAGAGGGTGGGTGTCACCGGAGCCCAAAGCTGTCCTGTCCTGTCATCCTCAGCTCTGTTTGCTCGCTGTATTTGCTCCAGCATTAAGCACAATGTTGACAGAAACTTTACTAGAAGAGTGTTAGGCTTGGATATGCCCTAAGAGGCATTGGAGCATACATGTGGAGTTTTTGTTCTGTTTTCTTGGACATGTTTGTCATGATGTGTGTCATGATGTTATGGGTTGTCTGACCATGATCTGAGACCTTGTCATGTCACTGTAGTGTCTTGATGCAAGAAGTGGAAATGTTGTGCAATGACAACTGTACGTCGACAGAAAATACATTTGGTCCAATATGTTCTCACCCTTTTTCTCAGTTCTATTGAAACCAGTTTATGGAGTTCAAGTTGCTTCCAATAACCAAAAGTCCAGGCATCCAATGGGTAGATGGATAGACCAACAGAGAGCCGGACAAATTTACCCTGACTGGAATTCTCCTCCCTAAGGTTTAGTTGTCCTCTTTCTACCATGAAGGGGTCTCAGCCGTCATGCTCCCCACTAGTGGTTAATTGAGCCCCTGCCAGGCCTGCCTCTTTATTGCCTTCATTTGTCAAAGCCCACCAAGCTGAATGGAGCAGTAGACGTTAAACAAATGGAGTCTCCTCTGGCTTCTTTCCCCTTCTCTCAGCGCAAACAGGCTAGGGCAGTGCCGTCCAGGGCAAACACTGGCCCAACAATAGGATCTCTGCTGGGGGGAGCTGGGCAGCAGACACCCCCTAGCTCTGACTTCTCCATGGTCCTGGTGATGCTGGAGTCACAATGGAGTGGGGCAGGGGTGGAGTGGGTGATCTGTTGAGATAATGTATTGCCCTCCTCCTCTGCCTCCCGCTCTATCCTTCCCGTCCCCACGAACCCTCCTCCAAGGTTTCCCTCGCTCCACTAATCCCCTTTATACACACACAAATGCAATCACACTCACACACACACCGGTTTGAGCAGGTTAAATGAAAAGGAGGGGGGGTTAATGGCCAAAACAGAAGAAAGCGGGCTACAGACAGGCTGGCAGCCTGGATGGGGAGGGACTGGAGGACTGGAGGGACAGGTGTACAGTGGACGGTATTGTGTGGAGCTGAGTGCTGCCATGTGCTGCCATCACTCCCTCCATCACGCCATGGCCACGCCAGACAAGGCCTGCCATTCAGCTCAGCCATCTTTGTTTGGCTGGCACGGTCAGAAGGAAGAAGACATGTAATGTACAGAACAGAGAGAGAGAGCCAGAGCCCACTCAGCCCAGAGCCATATGGAATAGAAAAGTCCCAGTGGAGACAGAGAGGAGAGGCAGAGCCCACTCAGCCCAGAGTCATATGGAATAGAAAAGTCCCAGTGGAGACGGAGAGGAGAGGCAGAGCCCACTCAGCCCAGAGCCATATGGAATAGAAAAGTCCCAGTGGAGACGGAGAGGAGAGGCAGAGCCCACTCAGCCCAGAGCCATATGGAATAGAAAAGTCCCAGTGGAGACGGATAGGAGAGGCAGAGCCCACTCAGCCCAGAGCCATATGGAATAGAAAAGTCCCAGTGGAGACAGAGAGGAGAGGCAGAGCGCACTCAGCCCAGAGCCATATGGAATAGAAAAGCCCCAGTGGAGACAGAGAGGAGAGGCAGAGCCCACTCAGCCCAGAGCCATATGGAATAGAAAAGTCCCAGTGGAGACGGAGAGGAAAGGCAGAGCCCACTCAGCCCAGAGCCATATGGAATAGAAAAGTCCCAGTGGAGACGGAGAGGAGAGGCAGAGCCCACTCAGCCCAGAGCCATATGGAATAGAAAAGTCCCAGTGGAGACGGAGAGGAGAGGCAGAGCCCACTCAGCCCAGAGCCATATGGAATAGAAAAGTCCCAGTGGAGACGGAGAGGAGAGGCAGAGCCCACTCAGCCCAGAGCCATATGGAATAGAAAAGTCCCAGTGGAGACGGAGAGGAGAGGCAGAGCCCACTCAGCCCAGAGCCATATGGAATAGAAAAGTCCCAGTGGAGACGGATAGGAGAGGCAGAGCCCACTCAGCCCAGAGCCATATGGAATAGAAAAGTCCCAGTGGAGACAGAGAGGAGAGGCAGAGCGCACTCAGCCCAGAGCCATATGGAATAGAAAAGTCCCAGTGGAGACAGAGAGGAGACGCAGAGCCCACTCAGCCCAGAGCCATATGGAATAGAAAAGTCCCAGTGGAGACAGAGAGGAGAGGCAGAGCGCACTCAGCCCAGAGCCATATGGAATAGAAAAGTCCCAGTGGAGACAGAGAGGAGAGGCAGAGCCCACTCAGCCCAGAGCCATATGGATAGAAAAGTCCCAGTGGAGACAGAGAGGAGAGGCAGAGCCCACTCAGCCCAGAGCCATATGGATAGAAAAGTCCCAGTGGAGACAGAGAGGAGAGGCAGAGCCCACTCAGCCCAGAGCCATATGGAATAGAAAAGTCCCAGTGGAGAGAGGAGAGCCAGAGTTGAGCAGCCTGCCAGAGCCATTGTGTGGCTGGGCTTCGTGTGTCTGCTGCTGCTGCAGACTTCACTTAGAGGATCAGATTAACTCACAGATTGTCAGATCATTCCAATTTACATTGAGAATAGAGCAGGGTTTCGAATGGCTCCTTCTTGGGAGCTGAATCTCTAGAATGTCCATCCTCTAACAGGAAAGGCAGGATGCCCTTATGGAAAAACCAAATAATTTCACATGTGTAAAATCACATGATTTCACATGTGACATTTCCACGTTTTGCACATGTGAAAACGTGAAACTATGTGTTTTTGGAACACTTCACATGTGATCGCATAACCTTTGTGGATTCAAATTTTCACATGAGATTTCACAGACAAACAAAGTCTTTATGATACACACACAGTGCTTTTAACGTAAAGTATTTTCAACTTACATATTTAACACACTTTGACATACATGACCACATTGTGTGTTTATTTATACAGTAATTATTATTCAATGTCACATGTACTGTAAAATGTAAAATGTGAAGTGTTCCAAAAAGTGTACCAAAAACATGACTTCACATGGACTAGACTTGACAAGTCTAGTCCATGGATAAGAAATCATCCATGGACTAGACTTCCCTCTGGCTAGGTTTTAAAGATCATTTAGAGATCATCCATGGATTAGACTTCCTTCTGGTTAGGTTTTAGAGATCATCCATGGACTAGACTTCCTTCTGGTTAGGTTTTAGAGATCATCCATGGACTAGACTTCCCTCTGGTTAGGTTTTAGAGATCATCCATGGACTAGACTTCCCTCTGGTTAGGTTTTAGAGATCATCCATGGACTAGACTTCCCTCTGGTTAGGTTTTAAAGATCATTTAGAGATCATCCATGGACTAGACTTCCTTCTGGTTAGGTTTTAGAGATCATCCATGGACTAGACTTCCTTCTGGTTAGGTTTTAGAGATCATCCATGGACTAGACTTTCTTATGGCTAGGTTTTAGAGCTCATTCATGGACTAGACTGTCTTATGGCTAGGTTTAAGAGATCGTCCATTGACTAGACTTTCTTATGGCTAGGTTTAAGAGATCGTCCATGGACTAGACTTTCTTATGGCTAGGTTTTAGAGCTCATTCATGGACTAGACTTTCTTATGGCTAGGTTTAAGAGATCATCCATGGACTAGACTTTCTTATGGCTAGGTTTAAGAGATCATCCATGGACTAGACTTTCCTACCTACAGTATTGATGAGTGTTGCCGTCGATCAATTTGTTGTCATGTTGAAACGGTCATTGACTAGACTCCAGTGGAGGCTGCTGAGGGGAGGACGGCTCACAATAATGGCTGGAACGGAGCAGATGGAATGGCATTGATGCATGGAAACATGGAAACCATGTTTTCTGTATTTGATACCATTCCACTCCAGCCATTACCTCGAGCCCATCCTCCCCAATTAAGGTGCCACCAACCTCCTGTGCTAGACTCACTACATCCCTTTCACGTGTTGAGCCGTGCTTTCAGATATTAACAGTTGTTCCGCATATCAAATCAAACATATGTGTGACTGATGGTGATGACTATTTCCGTTAATCATCTCCAAAGTGTGGCTGTTGTGTGGTCACTTAAAGCGTAAAGCACCCTGGTATCATGTTTTTCCCACTCCCAATCTGGCATAGCGTGTTTCTAGGGAGCGGGTACCATCTGGCTCTGCCGTGCCCCAGTCAGAGTGCTCAGACATGGGGTTAAACAGAGAAACAGAGGGGGGCCAGCCAGCCAGGCAGAGCCACCGTGAGGCTTTGAACCCACAGAGAGATATTTGGTGAAATACCAGTGTGCCATCACAGCAGCAAGATTTGTGACCTGTTGCCACAAGAAAAGGGCAACCAGTGAAGCTCAAACACAATTGTAAATCCAACCCACATTTATATTTATTTATTGTCCCTTTTGTACTTTAACTATTTGCACATAATATGACATTTGTAATGTATTTATTCTATTGGAACTTCTGTGAGTGTAATGTTTACTATTAATACATTTTTATTGTTTATTTCACTTTAGTTTATTATCTAGTTCACTTGCTTTGGCAATGTTAACATATGTTTCCCATGTCAATAAAGCCCTTAAATTGAATTGAATTGAGAGAGAAACACCAAATTGAGACTCTGCATGCAGAATTCTGCAAAAATATCCTCCGTGTACAATGCAAAACACCAAATAATGCATGCAGAGCAGAATTAGGCCGATACCTGCTAATGATCAAAATCTAGAAAAGAGACGTTAAATTCTACAACCACCTAAAAGGAAGCGATTCCCAAACCTTCCATAACAAAGCCATCACCTACAGAGAGATGAACCTGGAGAAGAGTCCCCTAAGCAAACTGGTCCTGGGGCTCTGTTCACAAACACAAACACAAACAGACCCCACAGAGCCCCAGGACAGCAACACAATTAGACCCAACCAGATCATGAGAAAACAAAAAGATAATTACTTGACACATTGGAAAGAATTAACAAAAAACAGAGCAAACTAGAATGCTATTTGGCCCTAAACAGAGAGTACACAGTGGCAGAATACCTGACCACTGTGACTGACCCAAACTTAAGGAAAACTTTGACTATGTACAGACTCAGTGAGCATAGCCTTGCTATTGAGAAAGGCCGCCATTAGGCAGACCTGGCTCTCGAGAGAAGACAGGCTATGAGCACACTGCCCACAAAATGAGGTGGAAACTGAGCTGCACTTCCTAACCTCCTGCCATATGTATGACCATATTAGAGACATATTTCCCTCAGATTACACAGATCCACAAAGAAATTGAAAACAAACCCAATGTTGATAAACTCCCATATCTACTGGGTGAAATACCACAGTGTGCCATCACAGCAGCAAGATTTGTGACCTGTTGCCACAAGAAAAGGGCAACCAGTGAAGAACAAACACCACTGTAAATACAACCCATATTTATGTTTATTTATTTTCCCCTTTGTACTTTAACCATTTGCACATCGTTACAACACTGTATATATACATAATATGATATTTGAAATGTCTTAATTCTTTTGGAACTTCTGTGAGTGTAATGTTTGCTGTTAATTTTTATTGTTTATTTCACTTTTGTTTATTATCTACTTCACTTGCTTTGGCAATGTTAACATATGTTTCCCATGCCAATAAAGCCCTTACATCGAATTGAATTGAGCGAGCGAGAGAGAGAGAGAGAGAGAGAGAGAGAGAGGGGGCATGGGGGGAGTGGGGGTCTGTGCCAGCAGGCCAGCAGGCCAGCCACAGAGAGGGGCCTTGGCAGTGTGGTGGGCTGGGGCTAGGCAGCGGGGGAGCGGGGGGTTAACTCTTTATGTGGATGAATGGCTGAATGGAGGAGGAGGGTTGAAACACTAGCCCCCAGTGGATCCTGTGTGTTCTGCCGGACCAGGGGTCCCCACCGACAGTTACCATCAATCACCACATAGAGGAGTCCTGTTCACCATATGGCCAGTGGCCGTATAGAAATTGCCCTGTTCCCTGTTCGAGGTCCCGTCATTGCATATGTTTCCAGGCATCTATTATAGATGCTGCTGCTGTTGATGCAAGTGTGTATGTGTGTGTGCGTGCGTTGCCACCGGATACCGTTGGTGAAGGCAGGGCTAGTATTACAGGTTGGCCTGAGAGTCAGCAGGTCAGGGTTGAGTTACATACGGTGGGGGATGGAAGAGTCATCCAGGTTTCAGCTGTCTACCATGTTACTGTATTTTTAAACCCCTGACAGCCAATCTACAGCCCCAATCAGTCAGGACAAGAGTCAAAATACACATCATTAGGGACTTGAGGAGCAGCCAATGTTAATTTGTACAGGCTTCACAAAGTAATTTACCAATGACACCCAACCATCAGTCTTTCCCCATTCTTGTTCATATTGCCTGTTTCTTACATGAGATAAATAAAACAAAAAACATTGTAATTCAATTAGACAAGTCTGTTTGAAAGTCAGCTCTAACTAGGAGAAGAAATACGAGTTTCTACAGATCCCTCTGCATTCAGGTCATAAACATTAACAAAAACACATTGTTCTCTCTCGATCTCTCTTTACAGTAATAGAGAGAGAGAGAGATGTAGAGAGAGAGACTTTCTGTTTGATATATAATGTGAGAAAGAGCCAACAGCAAAACAAGGAAACATCTGGGTAATTCATCTTTTAAAATGGAGAAAACAGTACCAGCCTGGTGGAGAATGGGAGCCTTGTGACTGTCTGAATGCTGCTAAATGGACAGCCTGAATGGACCATAGATAATGATAATGATCCAAGCTAGGCACTATGCTCATTAATATGGACTCCCGGGTGGCGCACCGGTCTAAGACACTGCATCTCAATGCTAGAGGTGTCACTATAGACCCTGGTTCAATTCCAGGCTCTTTCACAACCGGCCGTTATTGGTAGTTCAGTCGGGCTGCGCACAATTTGCCCAGTGTCGTTAGAGTTTGGCCGGGGTAGGCCGTAATTGTAAATAAGAGTTTGTTCTTAGCTGACTTGCCTAGTTAAATGAAGGTAAAATATTATATCGAAGCGTCTTCAATTCAGGCTCTTGTTTCAGATTGGCTCATCGTGGATGGGAGGTCAAAGCAGTACAGTACAGTGAGAGAGCGTCAGGCTTTCCACTAGTGTTTGGCTGGACCCAGCTATGAATCATCCTGGCCGATGCATCGTTTAAGGAGCTATTTTAGGGGAGCTGGACTAAAACCAAAACTTTGGGGGTACGAGGATGGGGAGTAAGGGAGTTCAGAGGAATGGGGCTGGAACATGGGGTTAGGGTTAGTGAGGGAGTTCAGGGGATGGGGCTGGAACATAGGGTTAGGGTTAGTATCAGAGTTGGAGGGATGAGGCTGGAACATGGGGTTAGGGTTAGTAACAGAGTTGGAGGGATGGGGCTGGAACATGGGGTTAGGGTTAGTAAGGGAGTTGGAGGGATGGGGCTGGAACATGGGGTTAGGGTTAGTAAGGGAGTTGGAGGGATGGGGCTGGAACATGGGGTTATGGTTAGTATGGAGATGGATGGATGGGGCTGGAACATGGGGTTAGGGTTAGTAAGGGAGTTGGAGGGATGGGGCTGGAACATGGGGTTAGGGTTAGTAAGGGAGTTGGATGGATGGGGCTGGAACATGGGGTTAGGTTTAGTAAGGGAGTTGAAGGGATGGGGCTGGAACATGGGGTTAGGGTTAGTAAGGGAGTTGGAGGGATGGGGCTGGAACATGGGGTTATGGTTAGTAAGGAGTTGGATGGATGGGGCTGGAACATGGGGTTAGGGTTAGTAACAGAGTTGGAGGGATGGGGCTGGAACATGTGGTTAGGGTTAGTAAGGGAGTTGGAGGGATGGGCTGGAACATGGGGTTAAGGTTAGTATCAGAGTTGGAGGGATGGGGCTGGAACATGGGGTTAGGTAGGTAACAGAGTTGGAGGGATGGGGCTGGAACATGGGGTTAGGTTTAGTAAGGGAATTGGAGGGATGGGGCTGGAACATGGGGTTATGGTTAGTATGGAGTTGGATGGATGGGGCTGGAACATGGGGTTAGGGTTAGTAAGGGAGTTGGAGGGATGGGGCTGGAGCATGGGGTTAGGGTTAGTAAGGGAGTTGGATGGATGGAGCTGGAACATGGGGTTAGGGTTAGTAAGGAGTTGGAGGGATGGGGCTGGAACATGGGGTTAGGGTTAGTAAGGGAGTTCGATGGATGAGGCTGGAACATGGGGTTATGGTTAGTAAGGGAGTTGGATGGATGAGGCTGGAACATGGGGTTAGGGTTAGTAAGGGAGTTGGAGGGATGGGGCTGGAACATGGGGTTAGGGTTAGTAAGGAGTTGGAGAGATGGGGCTGGAACATGGGGTTAGGGTTAGTAAGGAGTTGGAGAGATGGGGCTGGAACATGGGGTTATGGTTAGTAAGGAGTTGGAGAGATGGGGCTGGAACATGGGGTTAGGGTTAGTAAGGGAGTTGGAGGGATGGGGCTGGAACATGGGGTTATGGTTAGTAAGGAGTTGGAGGGATGGGGCTGGAACATGGGGTTAGGGTTAGTAAGGGAGTTGGAGGGTAGGGGCTGGAACATGGGGTTAGGGTTAGTAAGGGAGTTGGAGGGATGGGGCTGGAACAGGGGTTAGGATTAGTATCAGAGTTGCATGGATGGGGCTGGAACATGGGGTTATGGTTAGTAAGGGAGTTGGGTGGATGGGGCTGGAACATGGGGTTAGGGTTAGTAAGGGAGTTGGAGGGATGGGGCTGGATCTTGTGGTTATGGTTAGTAAGGAGTTGGATGGATGGGGCTGGAACATGGGGTTACGGTTAGTAACAGAGTTGGAGGGATGGGGCTGGAACATGGGGTTAGGGTTAGTAAGGGAGTTGGATGGATGGGCATGGGGCTGGAACATGGGGTTAGGGTTAGTAAGGTGCTGGGAGGGATGGGGCTGGAAAATGGGGTTAGGGTCAGTAAGGAGTTGGATGGATGGGGCTGGAACATGGGGTTAGGGTTAGTAAGGGAGTTGGAGGGAAGGGGCTGGAGCATGGGGTTAGGGCTAGTAAGGGAGTTGGAGGGATGGGGCTCGAACATGGGGTTAGGGTTAGTAAGGGAGTTGGATGGATGAGGCTGGAACATGGGGTTATGGTTAGTAGGGGAGTTGGAGGGATGGGGCTGGAACAGGGGGTTAGGGTTAGTATCAGAGTTGGATGGATGGGGCTGGAACATGTGGTTATGGTTAGTAACAGAGTTGGAGGGATGGGGCTGGAACATGGGGTTAGGGTTAGTAAGGGAGTTGGAGGGATGGGGCTGGATCATGGGGTTAGGCTTAGTAAGGCAGTTGGAGGGATGGGGCTGGAACATGGGGTTAGGGTTACTTACAGAGTTGGAGGGATGGGGCTGGAACATGGGGTTAGGGCTAGTAAGGGAGTTGGAGGGATGGGGCTGGAACATGGGGTTAGGGTTAGTATCAGAGTTGGAGGGATGGGGCTGGAACATGGGGTTAGGGTTAGTAACAGAGTTGGAGGAATGGGGCTGGAACATGGGGTTAGGGTTAGTAACAGAGTTGGAGGGATGGGGCTGGAACATGGGGTTAGGCTTAGTAAGGGAGTTGGATGGATGAGGCTGGAACATGGGGTTATGGTTAGTAGGGGAGTTGGAGGGATGGGGCTGGAACATGGGGATATGGTTAGTAAGGAGTTGGATGGATGGGGCTGGAACATGGGGTTAGGGTTAGTAAGGGAAGTTGGAGGGATGAGGCTGGAACATGGGGTTATGGTTAGTAAGGAAGTTGGATGGATGGGGCTGGAACATGGGGTTATGGTTAGTAAGGAGTTGGATGGATGGGGCTGGAACTTGGGGTTAGGGTTAGTAAGGAGTTGGAGGGATGGGGCTGGAACATGGGGTTAGGGTTAGTATCAGAGTTGGAGGGATGGGGTTGGAACATGGGGTTAGGGTTAGTATGGAGTTGGATGGATGGGGCTGGAACATGGGGTTATGGTTAGTAAGGTAGTTGGAGGGATGGGGCTGGAACATGTGGTTAGGGTTAGTAACAGAGTTGGATGGATGGGGCTGGAACATGGGGTTAGGGTTAGTAAGGAGTTGGAGGGATGGGGCTGGAACATGCGGTTAGGGTTAGTATCAGAGTTGGATGGGTAGTGCTGGAACATGGGGTTAGGGTTAGTAACAGAGTTGGAGGGATGGGGCTGGAACATGGGGTTAGGGTTAGTAACAGAGTTGGAGGTATGTGGCTGGAACATGGGGTTATGGTTAGGAACAGAGTTGGAGGGATGGGGCTGGAACATGGGGATAGGGTTAGTAAGGGAGTTGGAGGGATGGGGCTGGAACATGGGGTTATGGTTTGTATGGAGTTGGAGGGATGGGGCTGGAACATGGGGTTAGGGTTAGTAAGGAGTTGGATGGATGGGGCTGGAACATGGGGTTAGGGTTAGTAAGGGAGTTGGAGGGATGGGGCTGGAACATGGGGTTAGGGTTAGTAAGGGAGTTGGAGGGATGGGGCTGGAGCATGGGGTTAGGGTTAGTAAGGGAGTTGGAGGGATGGGGCTGGAACATGGGGTTATGGTTAGTAACAGAGTTGGATGGATGGGGCTGGAACATGGGGTTAGGGTTAGTAAGGAGTTGGAGGGATGGGGCTGGAACAGGGGGTTAGGGTTAGTATCAGAGTTGGATGGATGGGGCTGGAACATGTGGTTATGGTTAGTAACAGAGTTGGAGGGATGGGGCTGGAACATGGGGTTAGGGTTAGTAAGGGAGTTGGATGGATGGGCATGGGGCTGGAACATGGGGGTAGGGTTAGTAAGGTGCTGGGAGGGATGGGGCTAGAAAATGGAGTTAGGGTCAGTAAGGAGTTGGATGGATGGGGCTGGAACATGGGGTTAGGGTTAGTAACAGAGTTGGAGGGATGGGGCTGGAACATGGGGTTAGGGTTAGTAAGGGAGTTGGAGGGATGGGGCTGGAACATGGGGTTAGGCTTAGTAAGGCAGTTGGAGGGATGGAGCTGGAACATGGGGTTAGTGTTACTTACAGAGGTGGAGGGATGGGGCTGGAACATAGGGTTAGGGCTAGTAAGGGAGTTGGAGGGATGGTGCTGGAACATGGGGTTAGGGTTAGTATCAGAGTTGGAGGGATGGGGCTGGAACATGGGGTTAGGCTTAGTAACAGAGTTGGAGGGATGGGGCTGGATCATGGGGTTAGGGTTAGTAACAGAGTTGGAGGGATGGGGCTGGAACATGGGGTTAGGGTTAGTAAGGGAGTTGGAGGGATGGGGCTGGAACATGGGGTTAGGGTTAGTAAGGGAGTTGGAGGGATGGGGCTGGAACATGGGGTTAGTGTTAGTATCAGAGTTGGAGGGATGGGGCTGGAACATGGGGTTAGGGTTAGTAAGGGAGTTGGATGGATGGGGCTGGAACATGGGGTTAGGGTTAGTAATGGAGTTGGAGGGATGGGGCTGGAACATGGGGTTAGGGTTAGTATCAGAGTTGGAGGGATGGGGCTGGAACATGGGGTTAGGGTTAGTAAGGGAGTTGGAGGGATGGGCTGGAACATGGGGTTAAGGTTAGTATCAGAGTTGGAGGGATGGGGCTGGAAAATGGGGTTAGGGTTTGTAAGGGAGTTGGAAGGATGGGGCTGGATCATGGGGTTAGGCTTAGTAAGGCAGTTGGAGGGATGGGGCTGGAACATGGGGTTAGGTTTACTTACAGAGTTGGAGGGATGGGGCTGGAACATGGGGTTAGGGTTAGTAACAGAGTTGGAGGGATGGGGCTGGAACATGGGGTTAGGGTTAGTAAGGGAGTTGGAGGGATGGGGCTGGATCATGGGGTTAGGCTTAGTAAGGCAGTTGGAGGGATGGGGCTGGAACATGGGGTTAGGGTTACTTACAGAGTTGGAGGGATGGGGCTGGAACATGGGGTTAGGGCTAGTAAGGGAGTTGGAGGGATGGGGCTGGAACATGGGGTTAGGGTTAGTACCAGAGTTGGAGGGATGGGGCTGGAACATGGGGTTAGGGTTAGTAACAGAGTTGGAGGGATGGGGCTGGAACATGGGGTTAGGGTTAGTAACAGAGTTGGAGGGATGGGGCTGGAACATGGGGTTAGGCTTAGTAAGGGAGTTGGATGGATGGGGCTGGAACATGGGGTTATGGTTAGTAAGGGAGTTGGAGGGATGGGGCTGGAACATGGGGTTATGGTTAATAAGGTAGTTGGAGGGATGGGGCTGGAACATGTGGTTAGGGTTAGTAACAGAGTTGGATGGATGGGGTTGGAACATGGAGTTAGGGTTAGTAAGGAGTTGGAGGGATGGGGCTGGAACATGCGGTTAGGGTTAGTATCAGAGTTGGATGGGTAGTGCTGGAACATGGGGTTAGGGTTAGTAACAGAGGTGGAGGGATCGGGCTGGAACATGGGGTTAGGGTTAGTAACAGAGTTGGAGGTATGGGGCTGGAACATGGGGTTATGGTTAGTAACAGAGTTGGAGGGATGGGGCTGGAACATGGGGATAGGGTTAGTAAGGGAGTTGGAGGGATGGGGCTGGAACATGGGGTTAGCCTTCCCTGTAGCTCAGTTGGTAGAGCATGGTGTGTGCAACGCCAGGGTTGTGGGTTCGATTCCCACGGGGGGCCAGCACAAAAAAAAAAAAAAGAAATGTATGCATTCACTACTGTAAGTCGCTCTGGATAAGAGCGTCTGCTAAATGACTTAAATGTAAATGTTAAATGATGGTTTGTATGGAGTTGGAGGGATGGGGCTGGAACATGGGGTTAGGGTTAGTAAGGAGTTGGATGGATGGGGCTGGAACATGGGGTTAGGGTTAGTAAGGGAGTTGGAGGGATGGGGCTGGATCATGGGGTTAGGGTTAGTAAGGGAGTTGGAGGGATGGGGCTAGAACATGGTTTTAGGGTTAGTAAGGGAGTTGGAGGGATGGGGCTGGAACATGGGGTTAGGGTTAGTAACAGAGTTGGATGGATGGGGCTGGAACATGGGGTTAGGGTTAGTAAGGGAGTTGGAGGGATGGGGCTGGAACATGGGGTTAGGGTTAGTAAGGGAGTTGGATGGATGGGGCTGGAACATGGGGTTAGGTTTAGTAAGGGAGTTGAAGGGATGGGGCTGGAACATGGGGTTAGGGTTAGTAAGGGAGTTGGAGGGATGGGGCTGGAACATGGGGTTATGGTTAGTAAGGAGTTGGATGGATGGGGCTGGAACATGGGGTTAGGGTTAGTAACAGAGTTGGAGGGATGGGGCTGGAACATGTGGTTAGGGTTAGTAAGGGAGTTGGAGGGATGGGCTGGAACATGGGGTTAAGGTTAGTATCAGAGTTGGAGGGATGGGGCTGGAACATGGGGTTAGGTAGGTAACAGAGTTGGAGGGATGGGGCTGGAACATGGGGTTAGGTTTAGTAAGGGAATTGGAGGGATGGGGCTGGAACATGGGGTTATGGTTAGTATGGAGTTGGATGGATGGGGCTGGAACATGGGGTTAGGGTTAGTAAGGGAGTTGGAGGGATGGGGCTGGAGCATGGGGTTAGGGTTAGTAAGGGAGTTGGATGGATGGAGCTGGAACATGGGGTTAGGGTTAGTAAGGAGTTGGAGGGATGGGGCTGGAACATGGGGTTAGGGTTAGTAAGGGAGTTCGATGGATGAGGCTGGAACATGGGGTTATGGTTAGTAAGGGAGTTGGATGGATGAGGCTGGAACATGGGGTTATGGTTAGTAAGGGAGTTGGAGGGATGGGGCTGGAACATGGGGTTAGGGTTAGTAAGGAGTTGGAGAGATGGGGCTGGAACATGGGGTTAGGGTTAGTAAGGAGTTGGAGAGATGGGGCTGGAACATGGGGTTATGGTTAGTAAGGAGTTGGAGAGATGGGGCTGGAACATGGGGTTAGGGTTAGTAAGGGAGTTGGAGGGATGGGGCTGGAACATGGGGTTATGGTTAGTAAGGGAGTTGGGTGGATGGGGCTGGAACATGGGGTTAGGGTTAGTAAGGGAGTTGGAGGGATGGGGCTGGATCTTGTGGTTATGGTTAGTAAGGAGTTGGATGGATGGGGCTGGAACATGGGGTTACGGTTAGTAACAGAGTTGGAGGGATGGGGCTGGAACATGGGGTTAGGGTTAGTAAGGGAGTTGGATGGATGGGCATGGGGCTGGAACATGGGGTTAGGGTTAGTAAGGTGCTGGGAGGGATGGGGCTGGAAAATGGGGTTAGGGTCAGTAAGGAGTTGGATGGATGGGGCTGGAACATGGGGTTAGGGTTAGTAAGGGAGTTGGAGGGAAGGGGCTGGAGCATGGGGTTAGGGCTAGTAAGGGAGTTGGAGGGATGGGGCTCGAACATGGGGTTAGGGTTAGTAAGGGAGTTGGATGGATGAGGCTGGAACATGGGGTTATGGTTAGTAGGGGAGTTGGAGGGATGGGGCTGGAACAGGGGGTTAGGGTTAGTATCAGAGTTGGATGGATGGGGCTGGAACATGTGGTTATGGTTAGTAACAGAGTTGGAGGGATGGGGCTGGAACATGGGGTTAGGGTTAGTAAGGGAGTTGGAGGGATGGGGCTGGATCATGGGGTTAGGCTTAGTAAGGCAGTTGGAGGGATGGGGCTGGAACATGGGGTTAGGGTTACTTACAGAGTTGGAGGGATGGGGCTGGAACATGGGGTTAGGGCTAGTAAGGGAGTTGGAGGGATGGGGCTGGAACATGGGGTTAGGGTTAGTATCAGAGTTGGAGGGATGGGGCTGGAACATGGGGTTAGGGTTAGTAACAGAGTTGGAGGAATGGGGCTGGAACAAGGGGTTAGGGTTAGTAACAGAGTTGGAGGGATGGGGCTGGAACATGGGGTTAGGCTTAGTAAGGGAGTTGGATGGATGAGGCTGGAACATGGGGTTATGGTTAGTAGGGGAGTTGGAGGGATGGGGCTGGAACATGGGGATATGGTTAGTAAGGAGTTGGATGGATGGGGCTGGAACATGGGGTTAGGGTTAGTAAGGGAAGTTGGAGGGATGAGGCTGGAACATGGGGTTATGGTTAGTAAGGAAGTTGGATGGATGGGGCTGGAACATGGGGTTATGGTTAGTAAGGAGTTGGATGGATGGGGCTGGAACTTGGGGTTAGGGTTAGTAAGGAGTTGGAGGGATGGGGCTGGAACATGGGGTTAGGGTTAGTATCAGAGTTGGAGGGATGGGGTTGGAACATGGGGTTAGGGTTAGTATGGAGTTGGATGGATGGGGCTGGAACATGGGGTTATGGTTAGTAAGGTAGTTGGAGGGATGGGGCTGGAACATGTGGTTAGGGTTAGTAACAGAGTTGGATGGATGGGGCTGGAACATGGGGTTAGGGTTAGTAAGGAGTTGGAGGGATGGGGCTGGAACATGCGGTTAGGGTTAGTATCAGAGTTGGATGGGTAGTGCTGGAACATGGGGTTAGGGTTAGTAACAGAGTTGGAGGGATGGGGCTGGAACATGGGGTTAGGGTTAGTAACAGAGTTGGAGGTATGTGGCTGGAACATGGGGTTATGGTTAGTAACAGAGTTGGAGGGATGGGGCTGGAACATGGGGATAGGGTTAGTAAGGGAGTTGGAGGGATGGGGCTGGAACATGGGGTTATGGTTTGTATGGAGTTGGAGGGATGGGGCTGGAACATGGGGTTAGGGTTAGTAAGGAGTTGGATGGATGGGGCTGGAACATGGGGTTAGGGTTAGTAAGGGAGTTGGAGGGATGGGGCTGGAACATGGGGTTAGGGTTAGTAAGGGAGTTGGAGGGATGGGGCTGGAGCATGGGGTTAGGGTTAGTAAGGGAGTTGGAGGGATGGGGCTGGAACAGGGGGTTAGGGTTAGTATCAGAGTTGGATGGATGGGGCTGGAACATGTGGTTATGGTTAGTAACAGAGTTGGAGGGATGGGGCTGGAACATGGGGTTAGGGTTAGTAAGGGAGTTGGATGGATGGGCATGGGGCTGGAACATGGGGGTAGGGTTAGTAAGGTGCTGGGAGGGATGGGGCTAGAAAATGGAGTTAGGGTCAGTAAGGAGTTGGATGGATGGGGCTGGAACATGGGGTTAGGGTTAGTAACAGAGTTGGAGGGATGGGGCTGGAACATGGGGTTAGGGTTAGTAAGGGAGTTGGAGGGATGGGGCTGGAACATGGGGTTAGGCTTAGTAAGGCAGTTGGAGGGATGGGGCTGGAACATGGGGTTAGTGTTACTTACAGAGGTGGAGGGATGGGGCTGGAACATAGGGTTAGGGCTAGTAAGGGAGTTGGAGGGATGGTGCTGGAACATGGGGTTAGGGTTAGTATCAGAGTTGGAGGGATGGGGCTGGAACATGGGGTTAGGCTTAGTAACAGAGTTGGAGGGATGGGGCTGGATCATGGGGTTAGGGTTAGTAACAGAGTTGGAGGGATGGGGCTGGAACATGGGGTTAGGGTTAGTAAGGGAGTTGGAGGGATGGGGCTGGAACATGGGGTTAGGGTTAGTAAGGGAGTTGGAGGGATGGGGCTGGAACATGGGGTTAGTGTTAGTATCAGAGTTGGAGGGATGGGGCTGGAACATGGGGTTAGGGTTAGTAAGGGAGTTGGATGGATGGGGCTGGAACATGGGGTTAGGGTTAGTAATGGAGTTGGAGGGATGGGGCTGGAACATGGGGTTAGGGTTAGTATCAGAGTTGGAGGGATGGGGCTGGAACATGGGGTTAGGGTTAGTAAGGGAGTTGGAGGGATGGGCTGGAACATGGGGTTAAGGTTAGTATCAGAGTTGGAGGGATGGGGCTGGAACATGGGGTTAGGGTTTGTAAGGGAATTGGAGGGATGGGGCTGGATCATGGGGTTAGGCTTAGTAAGGCAGTTGGAGGGATGGGGCTGGAACATGGGGTTAGGTTTACTTACAGAGTTGGAGGGATGGGGCTGGAACATGGGGTTAGGGTTAGTAACAGAGTTGGAGGGATGGGGCTGGAACATGGGGTTAGGGTTAGTAAGGGAGTTGGAGGGATGGGGCTGGATCATGGGGTTAGGCTTAGTAAGGCAGTTGGAGGGATGGGGCTGGAACATGGGGTTAGGGTTACTTACAGAGTTGGAGGGATGGGGCTGGAACATGGGGTTAGGGCTAGTAAGGGAGTTGGAGGGATGGGGCTGGTCATGGGGTTAGGGTTAGTACCAGAGTTGGAGGGATGGGGCTGGAACATGGGGTTAGGGTTAGTAACAGAGTTGGAGGGATGGGGCTGGAACATGGGGTTAGGGTTAGTAACAGAGTTGGAGGGATGGGGCTGGAACATGGGGTTAGGCTTAGTAAGGGAGTTGGATGGATGGGGCTGGAACATGGGGTTATGGTTAGTAAGGGAGTTGGAGGGATGGGGCTGGAACATGGGGTTATGGTTAATAAGGTAGTTGGAGGGATGGGGCTGGAACATGTGGTTAGGGTTAGTAACAGAGTTGGATGGATGGGGTTGGAACATGGAGTTAGGGTTAGTAAGGAGTTGGAGGGATGGGGCTGGAACATGCGGTTAGGGTTAGTATCAGAGTTGGATGGGTAGTGCTGGAACATGGGGTTAGGGTTAGTAACAGAGGTGGAGGGATGGGGCTGGAACATGGGGTTAGGGTTAGTAAGGGAGTTGGATGGATGGGCATGGGGCTGGAACATGGGGGTAGGGTTAGTAAGGTGCTGGGAGGGATGGGGCTAGAAAATGGAGTTAGGGTCAGTAAGGAGTTGGATGGATGGGGCTGGAACATGGGGTTAGGGTTAGTAACAGAGTTGGAGGGATGGGGCTGGAACATGGGGTTAGGGTTAGTAAGGGAGTTGGAGGGATGGGGCTGGAACATGGGGTTAGGCTTAGTAAGGCAGTTGGAGGGATGGGGCTGGAACATGGGGTTAGTGTTACTTACAGAGTTGGAGGGATGGGGGTGGAACATAGGGTTAGGGCTAGTAAGGGAGTTGGAGGGATGGTGCTGGAACATGGGGTTATGGTTAGTAAGGAGTTGGATGGATGGGGCTGGAACATGGGGTTAGGGTTAGTAAGGGAAGTTGGAGGGATGAGGCTGGAACATGGGGTTATGGTTAGTAAGGAAGTTGGATGGATGGGGCTGGAACATGGGGTTATGGTTAGTAAGGAGTTGGATGGATGGGGCTGGAACTTGGGGTTAGGGTTAGTAAGGAGTTGGAGGGATGGGGCTGGAACATGGGGTTAGGGTTAGTATCAGAGTTGGAGGGATGGGGTTGGAACATGGGGTTAGGGTTAGTATGGAGTTGGATGGATGGGGCTGGAACATGGGGTTATGGTTAGTAAGGTAGTTGGAGGGATGGGGCTGGAACATGTGGTTAGGGTTAGTAACAGAGTTGGATGGATGGGGCTGGAACATGGGGTTAGGGTTAGTAAGGAGTTGGAGGGATGGGGCTGGAACATGCGGTTAGGGTTAGTATCAGAGTTGGATGGGTAGTGCTGGAACATGGGGTTAAAGTTAGTAACAGAGTTGGAGGGATGGGGCTGGAACATGGGGTTAGGGTTAGTAACAGAGTTGGAGGTATGTGGCTGGAACATGGGGTTATGGTTAGTAACAGAGTTGGAGGGATGGGGCTGGAACATGGGGATAGGGTTAGTAAGGGAGTTGGAGGGATGGGGCTGGAACATGGGGTTATGGTTTGTATGGAGTTGGAGGGATGGGGCTGGAACATGGGGTTAGGGTTAGTAAGGAGTTGGATGGATGGGGCTGGAACATGGGGTTAGGGTTAGTAAGGGAGTTGGAGGGATGGGGCTGGAACATGGGGTTAGGGTTAGTAAGGGAGTTGGAGGGATGGGGCTGGAGCATGGGGTTAGGGTTAGTAAGGGAGTTGGAGGGATGGGGCTGGAACATGGGGTTATGGTTAGTAACAGAGTTGGATGGATGGGGCTGGAACATGGGGTTAGGGTTAGTAAGGAGTTGGAGGGATGGGGCTGGAACAGGGGGTTAGGGTTAGTATCAGAGTTGGATGGATGGGGCTGGAACATGTGGTTATGGTTAGTAACAGAGTTGGAGGGATGGGGCTGGAACATGGGGTTAGGGTTAGTAAGGGAGTTGGATGGATGGGCATGGGGCTGGAACATGGGGGTAGGGTTAGTAAGGTGCTGGGAGGGATGGGGCTAGAAAATGGAGTTAGGGTCAGTAAGGAGTTGGATGGATGGGGCTGGAACATGGGGTTAGGTTTAGTAACAGAGTTGGAGGGATGGGGCTGGAACATGGGGTTAGGGTTAGTAAGGGAGTTGGAGGGATGGGGCTGGAACATGGGGTTAGGCTTAGTAAGGCAGTTGGAGGGATGGGGCTGGAACATGGGGTTAGTGTTACTTACAGAGGTGGAGGGATGGGGCTGGAACATAGGGTTAGGGCTAGTAAGGGAGTTGGAGGGATGGTGCTGGAACATGGGGTTAGGGTTAGTATCAGAGTTGGAGGGATGGGGCTGGAACATGGGGTTAGGCTTAGTAACAGAGTTGGAGGGATGGGGCTGGATCATGGGGTTAGGGTTAGTAACAGAGTTGGAGGGATGGGGCTGGAACATGGGGTTAGGGTTAGTAAGGGAGTTGGAGGGATGGGGCTGGAACATGGGGTTAGGGTTAGTAAGGGAGTTGGAGGGATGGGGCTGGAACATGGGGTTAGTGTTAGTATCAGAGTTGGAGGGATGGGGCTGGAGCATGGGGTTAGGGTTAGTAAGGGAGTTGGATGGATGGGGCTGGAACATGGGGTTAGGGTTAGTAATGGAGTTGGAGGGATGGGGCTGGAACATGGGGTTAGGGTTAGTATCAGAGTTGGAGGGATGGGGCTGGAACATGGGGTTAGGGTTAGTAAGGGAGTTGGAGGGATGGGCTGGAACATGGGGTTAAGGTTAGTATCAGAGTTGGAGGGATGGGGCTGGAACATGGGGTTAGGGTTTGTAAGGGAGTTGGAGGGATGGGGCTGGATCATGGGGTTAGGCTTAGTAAGGCAGTTGGAGGGATGGGGCTGGAACATGGGGTTAGGTTTACTTACAGAGTTGGAGGGATGGGGCTGGAACATGGGGTTAGGGTTAGTAACAGAGTTGGAGGGATGGGGCTGGAACATGGGGTTAGGGTTAGTAAGGGAGTTGGAGGGATGGGGCTGGAACATGGGGTTATGGTTAGTAAGGGAGTTGGAGGGATGGGGCTGGAACATGGGGTTATGGTTAATAAGGTAGTTGGAGGGATGGGGCTGGAACATGTGGTTAGGGTTAGTAACAGAGTTGGATGGATGGGGTTGGAACATGGAGTTAGGGTTAGTAAGGAGTTGGAGGGATGGGGCTGGAACATGCGGTTAGGGTTAGTATCAGAGTTGGATGGGTAGTGCTGGAACATGGGGTTAGGGTTAGTAACAGAGGTGGAGGGATCGGGCTGGAACATGGGGTTAGGGTTAGTAACAGAGTTGGAGGTATGGGGCTGGAACATGGGGTTATGGTTAGTAACAGAGTTGGAGGGATGGGGCTGGAACATGGGGATAGGGTTAGTAAGGGAGTTGGAGGGATGGGGCTGGTGATGGGGTTAGCCTTCCCTATAGCTCAGTTGGTAGAGCTTGGTGTGTGCAACGCCAGGGTTGTGGGTTCGATTCCCACGGGGGGCCAGCACAAAAAAAAAATAAAGAAATGTATGCATTCACTACTGTAAGTCGCTCTGGATAAGAGCGTCTGCTAAATGACTTAAATGTAAATGTTAAATGATGGTTTGTATGGAGTTGGAGGGATGGGGCTGGAACATGGGGTTAGGGTTAGTAAGGAGTTGGATGGATGGGGCTGGAACATGGGGTTAGGGTTAGTAAGGGAGTTGGAGGGATGGGGCTGGAACATGGGGTTAGGGTTAGTAAGGGAGTTGGAGGGATGGGGCTGGAACATGGGTTTAGGGTTAGTAAGGGAGTTGGAGGGATGGGGCTGGAACATGGGGTTATGGTTAGTAACAGAGTTGGATGGATGGGGCTGGAACATGGGGTTAGGGTTAGTAAGGAGTTGGAGGGATGGGGCTGGAACAGGGGGTTAGGGTTAGTATCAGAGTTGGATGGATGGGGCTGGAACATGTGGTTATGGTTAGTAACAGAGTTGGAGGGATGGGGCTGGAACATGGGGTTAGGGTTAGTAAGGGAGTTGGATGGATGGGCATGGGGCTGGAACATGGGGGTAGGGTTAGTAAGGTGCTGGGAGGGATGGGGCTAGAAAATGGAGTTAGGGTCAGTAAGGAGTTGGATGGATGGGGCTGGAACATGGGGTTAGGGTTAGTAACAGAGTTGGAGGGATGGGGCTGGAACATGGGGTTAGGGTTAGTAAGGGAGTTGGAGGGATGGGGCTGGAACATGGGGTTAGGCTTAGTAAGGCAGTTGGAGGGATGGGGCTGGAACATGGGGTTAGTGTTACTTACAGAGTTGGAGGGATGGGGCTGGAACATAGGGTTAGGGCTAGTAAGGGAGTTGGAGGGATGGTGCTGGAACATGGGGTTAGGGTTAGTATCAGAGTTGGAGGGATGGGGCTGGAACATGGGGTTAGGGTTAGTAACAGAGTTGGAGGGATGGGGCTGGATCATGGGGTTAGGGTTAGTAACAGAGTTGGAGGGATGGGGCTGGAACATGGGGTTAGGGTTAGTAAGGGAGTTGGAGGGATGGGGCTGGAACATGGGGTTAGGGTTAGTAAGGGAGTTGGAGGGATGGGGCTGGAACATGGGGTTAGTGTTAGTATCAGAGTTGGAGGGATGGGGCTGGAACATGGGGTTAGGGTTAGTAAGGGAGTTGGATGGATGGGGCTGGAACATGGGGTTAGGGTTAGTAATGGAGTTGGAGGGATGGGGCTGGAACATGGGGTTAGGGTTAGTATGAGACTTGGAGTGATGGGGCTGGAACATGGGGTTAGGGTTAGTAAGGGAGTTGGAGGGATGGGCTGGAACATGGGGTTAAGGTTAGTATCAGAGTTGGAGGGATGGGGCTGGAACATGGGGTTAGGTAGGTAACAGAGTTGGAGGGATGGGGCTGGAACATGGGGTTAGGTTTAGTAAGGGAATTGGAGGGATGGGGCTGGAACATGGGGTTATGGTTAGTATGGAGTTGGATGGATGGGGCTGGAACATGGGGTTAGGGTTAGTAAGGGAGTTGGAGGGATGGGGCTGGATCATGGGGTTAGGGTTAGTAAGGGAGTTGGATGGATGGGGCTGGAACATGGGGTTAGGGTTAGTAAGGGAGTTGAAGGGATGGGGCTGGAACATGGGGTTAGGGTTAGTAAGGGAGTTGGAGGGATGGGGCTGGAACATGGCGTTAGGGTTAGTAACAGAGTTGGATGGATGGGGCAGGAACATGGGGTTAGAGTTAGTAAGGGAGTTGGAGGGATGGGGCTGGAACAAGGGCTTATGGTTAGTAAGGAGTTGGATGGATGGGGCTGGAACATGGGGTTAGGGTTAGTACAGAGTTGGAGGGATGGGGCTGGAGCATGGGGTTGGGGTTAGTAAGGGAGTTGGATGGATGGAGCTGGAACATGGGGTTAGGGTTAGTAAGGAGTTGGAGGGATGGGGCTGGAACATGGGGTTAGGGTTAGTAAGGGAGTTCGATGGATGAGGCTGGAACATGGGGTTATGGTTAGTAAGGGAGTTGGATGGATGAGGCTGGAACATGGGGTTATGGTTAGTAAGGGAGTTGGAGGGATGGGGCTGGAACATGGGGTTAGGGTTAGTAAGGAGTTGGCGAGATGGGGCTGGAAGATGGGGTTATGGTTAGTAAGGAGTTGGAGAGATGGGGCTGGAACATGGGGTTAGGGTTAGTAAGGGAGTTGGAGGGATGGGGCTGGAACATGGGGTTATGGTTAGTAAGGAGTTGGAGGGATGGGGCTGGAACATGGGGTTAGGGTTAGTAAGGGAGTTGGAGGGATGGGGCTGGAACATGGGGTTAGGATTAGTATCAGAGTTGGATGGATGGGGCTGGAACATGGGGTTATGGTTAGTAAGGGAGTTGGGTGGATGGGGCTGGAACATGGGGTTAGGGTTAGTAAGGGAGTTGGAGGGATGGGGCTGGATCTTGTGGTTATGGTTAGTAAGGAGTTGGATGGATGGGGCTGGAACATGGGGTTACGGTTAGTAACAGAGTTGGAGGGATGGGGCTGGAACATGGGGTTAGGGTCAGTAAGGAGTTGGATGGATGGGGCTGGAATATGGGGTTAGGGTTAGTAACAGAGTTGGAGGGATGGGGCTGGAACATGGGGTTAGGGTTAGTATGGAGTTGGAGGGATGGGGCTGGAACATGGGGTTAGGGTTAGTAAGGGACTTGGAGGGATGGGGCTGGAACATGGGGTTATGGTTAGTAAGGGAGTTGAAGGGATGGGGCTGGAACTTGGGGTTAGGGTTAGTAAGGGAGTTGGAGGGATCGGGCTGGAACATGGGGTTAGGGTTAGTAAGGGAGTTGGAGGGATGGGGCTGAAACATGGGGTTAGGGTTAGTAAGGGAGTTGGAGGGATGGGGCTGAAACATGGGGTTAGGGTTATTATCAGAGTTGGAGGGATGGGGCTGGAACATGGGGTTAGGGTTAGTATGGAGTTGGAGGGATGGGGCTGGAACATGGGGTTAGGGTTAGTAAGGGAGTTGGAGGGATGGGGCTGGATCATGGGGTTAGGGTTAGTAACAGAGTTGGATGGATGGGGCTGGAACATGGGGTTATGGTTAGTTTGGAGTTGGAGGGATGGGGCTGGATCATGGGGTTAGGGTTAGTACGGGAGTTGGAGGGATGGGGCTGGAACATGGGGTTAGGGTTAGTAACAGAGTTGGAGGGATGAGGCTGGAACATGGGGTTACGGTTTGTAACAGAGTTGGATGGATGGGGCTGGAACATGGGGTTATGGTTAGTATGGAGTTGGAGGGATGGGGCTGGAACATGGGGTTAGGGTTAGTAATGGAGTTGGAGGGATGGGGCTGGAACATGGGGTTATGGTTAGTATCAGAGTTGGATGGATGGGGCTGGAACATGGGGTTATGGTTAGTATGGAGTTGGAGGGATGGGGCTGGATCATGGGGTTAGGGTTAGTAACAGAGTTGGAGGAATGGGGCTGGAACATGGGGTTAGGGTTAGTAACAGAGTTGGAGGGATGGGGCTGGAACATGGGGTTGGGGTTAGTATGGAGTAGGAGGGATGTGGCTGGAACATGGGGTTAGGGTTAGTAAGGAGTTGGAGGGATGGGGCTGGAACATGGGGTTAGGGTTAGTAAGGGAGTTGGAGGGACGGGGCTGGATCATGGGGTTAGGATTAGTAAGGGAGTTGGAGGGATGGGGCTGGAACATGGGGTTATGGTTAGTAAGGGAGTTGGATGAATGGGGCTGGAACATGGGGTTAGGGTTAGTAACATAGTTGGAGGGATGGGGCTGGAACATGGGGTTAGGGTGAGTAACAGAGTTGGAGGGATGGGGCTGGATCATGGGGTTAGGGTTAGTAAGGGAGTTGGATGGATGGGGCTGGAACATGGGGTTAGGGTTAGTAACAGAGTTGGATGGATGGGGCTGGAACATGGGGTTAGGGTTAGTATGGAGTAGGAGGGATGGGGCTGGAACATGGGGTTAGGGTTAGTAACAGAGTTGGATGGATGGGGCTGGAACATGGGGTTAGGGTTAGTATGGAGTAGGAGGGATGGGGCTGGAACATGGGGTTAGGGTTAGTAAGGAGTTGGAGGGATGGGGCTGGAACATGGGGTTAGGGTTAGTAAGGGAGTTGGAGGGATGGGCCTGGAACATGGGGTTAGGGTTAGTAAGGAGTTGGAGGGATGGGGCTGGATCATGGAGTTATGGTTAGTAAGGGAGTTGGAGGGATGGGGCCGGAACATGGGGTTAGGGTTAGTAAGGGAGTTGGATGGGTGGGGCTGGAACATGGGGTTAGGGCTAGTAAGGGAGTTGGATGGGTGGGGCTGGAACATGGGGTTAGGGTTAGTAAGGCAGTTGGAGGGATGGGGCTGGAACATGGGGTTAGTGTTACTTACAGAGGTGGAGGGATGGGTCTGGAACATAGGGTTAGGGCTAGTAAGGGAGTTGGAGCGATGGTGCTGGAACATGGGGTTAGGGTTAGTATCAGAGTTGGAGGGATGGGGCTGGAACATGGGGTTAGGCTTAGTAACAGAGTTGGAGGGATGGGGCTGGATCATGGGGTTAGGGTTAGTAACAGAGTTGGAGGGATGGGGCTGGAACATGGGGTTAGGGTTAGTAAGGGAGTTGGAGGGATGGGGCTGGAACATGGGGTTAGTGTTAGTATCAGAGTTGGAGGGATGGGGCTGGAACATGGGGTTAGGGTTAGTAAGGGAGTTGGATGGATGGGGCTGGAACATGGGGTTAGGGTTAGTAATGGAGTTGGAGGGATGGGGCTGGAACATGGGGTTAGGGTTAGTATGAGACTTGGAGTGATGGGGCTGGAACATGGGGTTAGGGTTAGTAAGGGAGTTGGAGGGATGGACTTGAACATGGGGTTAAGGTTAGTATCAGAGTTGGAGGGATGGGGCTGGAACATGGGGTTAGGTAGGTAACAGAGTTGGAGGGATGGGGCTGGAACATGGGGTTAGGTTTAGTAAGGGAATTGGAGGGATGGGGCTGGAACATGGGGTTATGGTTAGTATGGAGTTGGATGGATGGGGCTGGAACATGGGGTTAGGGTTAGTAAGGGAGTTGGAGGGATGGGGCTGGATCATGGGGTTAGGGTTAGTAAGGGAGTTGGATGGATGGGGCTGGAACATGGGGTTAGGGTTAGTAAGGGAGTTGAAGGGATGGGGCTGGAACATGGGGTTAGGGTTAGTAAGGGAGTTGGAGGGATGGGGCTGGAACATGGCGTTAGGGTTAGTAACAGAGTTGGATGGATGGGGCAGGAACATGGGGTTAGAGTTAGTAAGGGAGTTGGAGGGATGGGGCTGGAACAAGGGCTTATGGTTAGTAAGGAGTTGGATGGATGGGGCTGGAACATGGGGTTAGGGTTAGTACAGAGTTGGAGGGATGGGGCTGGAGCATGGGGTTGGGGTTAGTAAGGGAGTTGGATGGATGGAGCTGGAACATGGGGTTAGGGTTAGTAAGGAGTTGGAGGGATGGGGCTGGAACATGGGGTTAGGGTTAGTAAGGGAGTTCGATGGATGAGGCTGGAACATGGGGTTATGGTTAGTAAGGGAGTTGGATGGATGAGGCTGGAACATGGGGTTATGGTTAGTAAGGGAGTTGGAGGGATGGGGCTGGAACATGGGGTTAGGGTTAGTAAGGAGTTGGCGAGATGGGGCTGGAACATGGGGTTATGGTTAGTAAGGAGTTGGAGAGATGGGGCTGGAACATGGGGTTAGGGTTAGTAAGGGAGTTGGTGGGATTGGGCTGGAACATGGGGTTATGGTTAGTAAGGAGTTGGAGGGATGGGGCTGGAACATGGGGTTAGGGTTAGTAAGGGAGTTGGAGGGTAGGGGCTGGAACATGGGGTTAGGGTTAGTAAGGGAGTTGGAGGGATGGGGCTGGAACATGGGGTTATGGTTAGTATGGAGTTGGAGGGATGGGGCTGGATCATGGGGTTAGGGTTAGTAACAGAGTTGGAGGAATGGGGCTGGAACATGGGGTTAGGGTTAGTAACAGAGTTGGAGGGATGGGGCTGGAACATGGGGTTGGGGTTAGTATGGAGTAGGAGGGATGTGGCTGGAACATGGGGTTAGGGTTAGTAAGGAGTTGGAGGGATGGGGCTGGAACATGGGGTTAGGGTTAGTAAGGGAGTTGGAGGGACGGGGCTGGATCATGGGGTTAGGATTAGTAAGGGAGTTGGAGGGATGGGGCTGGAACATGGGGTTATGGTTAGTAAGGGAGTTGGATGAATGGGGCTGGAACATGGGGTTAGGGTTAGTAACATAGTTGGAGGGATGGGGCCGGAACATGGGGTTAGGGTGAGTAACAGAGTTGGAGGGATGGGGCTGGATCATGGGGTTAGGGTTAGTAAGGGAGTTGGATGGATGGGGCTGGAACATGGGTTTAGGGTTAGTAACAGAGTTGGATGGATGGGGCTGGAACATGGGGTTAGGGTTAGTATGGAGTAGGAGGGATGGGGCTGGAACATGGGGTTAGGGTTAGTAACAGAGTTGGATGGATGGGGCTGGAACATGGGGTTAGGGTTAGTATGGAGTAGGAGGGATGGGGCTGGAACATGGGGTTAGGGTTAGTAAGGAGTTGGAGGGATGGGGCTGGAACATGGGGTTAGGGTTAGTAAGGGAGTTGGAGGGATGGGCCTGGAACATGGGGTTAGGGTTAGTAAGGAGTTGGAGGGATGGGGCTGGATCATGGAGTTATGGTTAGTAAGGGAGTTGGAGGGATGGGGCCGGAACATGGGGTTAGGGTTAGTAAGGGAGTTGGATGGGTGGGGCTGGAACATGGGGTTAGGGCTAGTAAGGGAGTTGGATGGGTGGGGCTGGAACATGGGGTTAGGGTTAGTAAGGCAGTTGGAGGGATGGGGCTGGAACATGGGGTTAGTGTTACTTACAGAGGTGGAGGGATGGGTCTGGAACATAGGGTTAGGGCTAGTAAGGGAGTTGGAGGGATGGTGCTGGAACATGGGGTTAGGGTTAGTATCAGAGTTGGAGGGATGGGGCTGGAACATGGGGTTAGGCTTAGTAACAGAGTTGGAGGGATGGGGCTGGATCATGGGGTTAGGGTTAGTAACAGAGTTGGAGGGATGGGGCTGGAACATGGGGTTAGGGTTAGTAAGGGAGTTGGAGGGATGGGGCTGGAACATGGGGTTAGTGTTAGTATCAGAGTTGGAGGGATGGGGCTGGAACATGGGGTTAGGGTTAGTAAGGGAGTTGGATGGATGGGGCTGGAACATGGGGTTAGGGTTAGTAATGGAGTTGGAGGGATGGGGCTGGAACATGGGGTTAGGGTTAGTATGAGACTTGGAGTGATGGGGCTGGAACATGGGGTTAGGGTTAGTAAGGGAGTTGGAGGGATGGGCTGGAACATGGGGTTAAGGTTAGTATCAGAGTTGGAGGGATGGGGCTGGAACATGGGGTTAGGTAGGTAACAGAGTTGGAGGGATGGGGCTGGAACATGGGGTTAGGTTTAGTAAGGGAATTGGAGGGATGGGGCTGGAACATGGGGTTATGGTTAGTATGGAGTTGGATGGATGGGGCTGGAACATGGGGTTAGGGTTAGTAAGGGAGTTGGAGGGATGGGGCTGGATCATGGGGTTAGGGTTAGTAAGGGAGTTGGATGGATGGGGCTGGAACATGGGGTTAGGGTTAGTAAGGGAGTTGAAGGGATGGGGCTGGAACATGGGGTTAGGGTTAGTAAGGGAGTTGGAGGGATGGGGCTGGAACATGGCGTTAGGGTTAGTAACAGAGTTGGATGGATGGGGCAGGAACATGGGGTTAGAGTTAGTAAGGGAGTTGGAGGGATGGGGCTGGAACAAGGGCTTATGGTTAGTAAGGAGTTGGATGGTTGGATGGATGGGCATGGGGCTGGAACATGGGGTTAGGGTTAGTAAGGTGCTGGGAGTGATGGGGCTGGAAAATGGGGTTAGGGTCAGTAAGGAGTTGGATGGATGGGGCTGGAATATGGGGTTAGGGTTAGTAACAGAGTTGGAGGGATGGGGCTGGAACATGGGGTTAGGGTTAGTATGGAGTTGGAGGGATGGGGCTGGAACATGGGGTTAGGGTTAGTAAGGGACTTGGAGGGATGGGGCTGGAACATGGGGTTATGGTTAGTAAGGGAGTTGAAGGGATGGGGCTGGAACTTGGGGTTAGGGTTAGTAAGGGAGTTGGAGGGATCGGGCTGGAACATGGGGTTAGGGTTAGTAAGGGAGTTGGAGGGATGGGGCTGAAACATGGGGTTAGGGTTAGTAAGGGAGTTGGAGGGATGGGGCTGAAACATGGGGTTAGGGTTATTATCAGAGTTGGAGGGATGGGGCTGGAACATGGGGTTAGGGTTAGTATGGAGTTGGAGGGATGGGGCTGGAACATGGGGTTAGGGTTAGTAAGGGAGTTGGAGGGATGGGGCTGGATCATGGGGTTAGGGTTAGTAACAGAGTTGGATGGATGGGGCTGGAACATGGGGTTATGGTTAGTTTGGAGTTGGAGGGATGGGGCTGGATCATGGGGTTAGGGTTAGTACGGGAGTTGGAGGGATGGGGCTGGAACATGGGGTTAGGGTTAGTAACAGAGTTGGAGGGATGAGGCTGGAACATGGGGTTACGGTTTGTAACAGAGTTGGATGGATGGGGCTGGAACATGGGGTTATGGTTAGTATGGAGTTGGAGGGATGGGGCTGGAACATGGGGTTAGGGTTAGTAATGGAGTTGGAGGGATGGGGCTGGAACATGGGGTTATGGTTAGTATCAGAGTTGGATGGATGGGGCTGGAACATGGGGTTATAGTTAGTATGGAGTTGGAGGGATGGGGCTGGATCATGGGGTTAGGGTTAGTAACAGAGTTGGAGGAATGGGGCTGGAACATGGGGTTAGGGTTAGTAACAGAGTTGGAGGGATGGGGCTGGAACATGGGGTTGGGGTTAGTATGGAGTAGGAGGGATGTGGCTGGAACATGGGGTTAGGGTTAGTAAGGAGTTGGAGGGATGGGGCTGGAACATGGGGTTAGGGTTAGTAAGGGAGTTGGAGGGACGGGGCTGGATCATGGGGTTAGGATTAGTAAGGGAGTTGGAGGGATGGGGCTGGAACATGGGGTTATGGTTAGTAAGGGAGTTGGATGAATGGGGCTGGAACATGGGGTTAAGGTTAGTAACATAGTTGGAGGGATGGGGCTGGAACATGGGGTTAGGGTGAGTAACAGAGTTGGAGGGATGGGGCTGGATCATGGGGTTAGGGTTAGTAAGGGAGTTGGATGGATGGGGCTGGAACATGGGGTTAGGGTTAGTAACAGAGTTTGATGGATGGGGCTGGAACATGGGGTTAGGGTTAGTATGGAGTAGGAGGGATGGGGCTGGAACATGGGGTTAGGGTTAGTAACAGAGTTGGATGGATGGGGCTGGAACATGGGGTTAGGGTTAGTATGGAGTAGGAGGGATGGGGCTGGAACATGGGGTTAGGGTTAGTAAGGAGTTGGAGGGATGGGGCTGGAACATGGGGTTAGGGTTAGTAAGGGAGTTGGAGGGATGGGCCTGGAACATGGGGTTAGGGTTAGTAAGGAGTTGGAGGGATGGGGCTGGATCATGGAGTTATGGTTAGTAAGGGAGTTGGAGGGATGGGGCCGGAACATGGGGTTAGGGTTAGTAAGGGAGTTGGATGGGTGGGGCTGGAACATGGGGTTAGGGCTAGTAAGGGAGTTGGATGGGTGGGGCTGGAACATGGGGTTAGGGTTAGTAAGGCAGTTGGAGGGATGGGGCTGGAACATGGGGTTAGTGTTACTTACAGAGGTGGAGGGATGGGGCTGGAACATAGGGTTAGGGCTAGTAAGGGAGTTGGAGGGATGGTGCTGGAACATGGGGTTAGGGTTAGTATCAGAGTTGGAGGGATGGGGCTGGAACATGGGGTTAGGCTTAGTAACAGAGTTGGAGGGATGGGGCTGGATCATGGGGTTAGGGTTAGTAACAGAGTTGGAGGGATGGGGCTGGAACATGGGGTTAGGGTTAGTAAGGGAGTTGGAGGGATGGGGCTGGAACATGGGGTTAGGGTTAGTAAGGGAGTTGGAGGGATGGGGCTGGAACATGGGGTTAGTGTTAGTATCAGAGTTGGAGGGATGGGGCTGGAAAATGGGGTTAGGGTTAGTAAGGGAGTTGGATGGATGGGGCTGGAACATGGGGTTAGGGTTAGTAATGGAGTTGGAGGGATGGGGCTGGAACATGGGGTTAGGGTTAGTATCAGAGTTGGAGGGATGGGGCTGGAACATGGGGTTAGGGTTAGTAAGGGAGTTGGAGGGATGGCCTGGAACATGGGGTTAAGGTTAGTATCAGAGTTGGAGGGATGGGGCTGGAACATGGGGTTAGGGTTTGTAAGGGAGTTGGAGGGATGGGGCTGGATCATGGGGTTAGGCTTAGTAAGGGAGTTGGATGGATGGGGCTGGAACATGGGGTTAGGGTTAGTAAGGGAGTTGAAGGGATGGGGCTGGAACATGGGGTTAGGGTTAGTAAGGGAGTTGGAGGGATGGGGCTGGAACATGGCGTTAGGGTTAGTAACAGAGTTGGATGGATGGGGCAGGAACATGGGGTTAGAGTTAGTAAGGGAGTTGGAGGGATGGGGCTGGAACAAGGGCTTATGGTTAGTAAGGAGTTGGATGGATGGGGCTGGAACATGGGGTTAGGGTTAGTACAGAGTTGGAGGGATGGGGCTGGAGCATGGGGTTGGGGTTAGTAAGGGAGTTGGATGGATGGAGCTGGAACATGGGGTTAGGGTTAGTAAGGAGTTGGAGGGATGGGGCTGGAACATGGGGTTAGGGTTAGTAAGGGAGTTCGATGGATGAGGCTGGAACATGGGGTTAGGGTTAGTAAGGGAGTTGGAGGGATGGGGCTGGAACATGGGGTTAGGATTAGTATCAGAGTTGGATGGATGGGGCTGGAACATGGGGTTATGGTTAGTAAGGGAGTTGGGTGGATGGGGCTGGAACATGGGGTTAGGGTTAGTAAGGGAGTTGGAGGGATGGGGCTGGATCTTGTGGTTATGGTTAGTAAGGAGTTGGATGGATGGGGCTGGAACATGGGGTTACGGTTAGTAACAGAGTTGGAGGGATGGGGCTGGAACATGGGGTTAGGGTTAGTAAGGGAGTTGGATGGATGGGCATGGGGCTGGAACATGGGGTTAGGGTTAGTAAGGTGCTGGGAGTGATGGGGCTGGAAAATGGGGTTAGGGTCAGTAAGGAGTTGGATGGATGGGGCTGGAATATGGGGTTAGGGTTAGTAACAGAGTTGGAGGGATGGGGCTGGAACATGGGGTTAGGGTTAGTATGGAGTTGGAGGGATGGGGCTGGAACATGGGGTTAGGGTTAGTAAGGGACTTGGAGGGATGGGGCTGGAACATGGGGTTATGGTTAGTAAGGGAGTTGAAGGGATGGGGCTGGAACTTGGGGTTAGGGTTAGTAAGGGAGTTGGAGGGATCGGGCTGGAACATGGGGTTAGGGTTAGTAAGGGAGTTGGAGGGATGGGGCTGAAACATGGGGTTAGGGTTAGTAAGGGAGTTGGAGGGATGGGGCTGAAACATGGGGTTAGGGTTATTATCAGAGTTGGAGGGATGGGGCTGGAACATGGGGTTAGGGTTAGTATGGAGTTGGAGGGATGGGGCTGGAACATGGGGTTAGGGTTAGTAAGGGAGTTGGAGGGATGGGGCTGGATCATGGGGTTAGGGTTAGTAACAGAGTTGGATGGATGGGGCTGGAACATGGGGTTATGGTTAGTTTGGAGTTGGAGGGATGGGGCTGGATCATGGGGTTAGGGTTAGTACGGGAGTTGGAGGGATGGGGCTGGAACATGGGGTTAGGGTTAGTAACAGAGTTGGAGGGATGAGGCTGGAACATGGGGTTACGGTTTGTAACAGAGTTGGATGGATGGGGCTGGAACATGGGGTTATGGTTAGTATGGAGTTGGAGGGATGGGGCTGGAACATGGGGTTAGGGTTAGTAATGGAGTTGGAGGGATGGGGCTGGAACATGGGGTTATGGTTAGTATCAGAGTTGGATGGATGGGGCTGGAACATGGGGTTATAGTTAGTATGGAGTTGGAGGGATGGGGCTGGATCATGGGGTTAGGGTTAGTAACAGAGTTGGAGGAATGGGGCTGGAACATGGGGTTAGGGTTAGTAACAGAGTTGGAGGGATGGGGCTGGAACATGGGGTTGGGGTTAGTATGGAGTAGGAGGGATGTGGCTGGAACATGGGGTTAGGGTTAGTAAGGAGTTGGAGGGATGGGGCTGGAACATGGGGTTAGGGTTAGTAAGGGAGTTGGAGGGACGGGGCTGGATCATGGGGTTAGGATTAGTAAGGGAGTTGGAGGGATGGGGCTGGAACATGGGGTTATGGTTAGTAAGGGAGTTGGATGAATGGGGCTGGAACATGGGGTTAGGGTTAGTAACATAGTTGGAGGGATGGGGCTGGAACATGGGGTTAGGGTGAGTAACAGAGTTGGAGGGATGGGGCTGGATCATGGGGTTAGGGTTAGTAAGGGAGTTGGATGGATGGGGCTGGAACATGGGGTTAGGGTTAGTAACAGAGTTGGATGGATGGGGCTGGAACATGGGGTTAGGGTTAGTATGGAGTAGGAGGGATGGGGCTGGAACATGGGGTTAGGGTTAGTAACAGAGTTGGATGGATGGGGCTGGAACATGGGGTTAGGGTTAGTATGGAGTAGGAGGGATGGGGCTGGAACATGGGGTTAGGGTTAGTAAGGAGTTGGAGGGATGGGGCTGGAACATGGGGTTAGGGTTAGTAAGGGAGTTGGAGGGATGGGCCTGGAACATGGGGTTAGGGTTAGTAAGGAGTTGGAGGGATGGGGCTGGATCATGGAGTTATGGTTAGTAAGGGAGTTGGAGGGATGGGGCCGGAACATGGGGTTAGGGTTAGTAAGGGAGTTGGATGGGTGGGGCTGGAACATGGGGTTAGGGCTAGTAAGGGAGTTGGATGGGTGGGGCTGGAACATGGGGTTAGGGTTAGTAAGGCAGTTGGAGGGATGGGGCTGGAACATGGGGTTAGTGTTACTTACAGAGGTGGAGGGATGGGTCTGGAACATAGGGTTAGGGCTAGTAAGGGAGTTGGAGGGATGGTGCTGGAACATGGGGTTAGGGTTAGTATCAGAGTTGGAGGGATGGGGCTGGAACATGGGGTTAGGCTTAGTAACAGAGTTGGAGGGATGGGGCTGGATCATGGGGTTAGGGTTAGTAACAGAGTTGGAGGGATGGGGCTGGAACATGGGGTTAGGGTTAGTAAGGGAGTTGGAGGGATGGGGCTGGAACATGGGGTTAGGGTTAGTAAGGGAGTTGGAGGGATGGGGCTGGAACATGGGGTTAGTGTTAGTATCAGAGTTGGAGGGATGGGGCTGGAACATGGGGTTAGGGTTAGTAAGGGAGTTGGATGGATGGGGCTGGAACATGGGGTTAGGGTTAGTAATGGAGTTGGAGGGATGGGGCTGGAACATGGGGTTAGGGTTAGTATCAGAGTTGGAGGGATGGGGCTGGAACATGGGGTTAGGGTTAGTAAGGGAGTTGGAGGGATGGGCTGGAACATGGGGTTAAGGTTAGTATCAGAGTTGGAGGGATGGGGCTGGAACATGGGGTTAGGGTTTGTAAGGGAGTTGGAGGGATGGGGCTGGATCATGGGGTTAGGCTTAGTAAGGCAGTTGGAGGGATGGGGCTGGAACATGGGGTTAGGTTTACTTACAGAGTTGGAGGGATGGGGCTGGAACATGGGGTTAGGGTTAGTAACAGAGTTGGAGGGATGGGGCTGGAACATGGGGTTAGGGTTAGTAAGGGAGTTGGAGGGATGGGGCTGGATCATGGGGTTAGGCTTAGTAAGGCAGTTGGAGGGATGGGGCTGGAACATGGGGTTAGGGTTACTTACAGAGTTGGAGGGATGGGGCTGGAACATGGGGTTAGGGCTAGTAAGGGAGTTGGAGGGATGGGGCTGGAACATGGGGTTAGGGTTAGTACCAGAGTTGGAGGGATGGGGCTGGAACATGGGGTTAGGGTTAGTAACAGAGTTGGAGGGATGGGGCTGGAACATGGGGTTAGGGTTAGTAACAGAGTTGGAGGGATGGGGCTGGAACATGGGGTTAGGCTTAGTAAGGGAGTTGGATGGATGGGGCTGGAACATGGGGTTATGGTTAGTAAGGGAGTTGGAGGGATGGGGCTGGAACATGGGGTTATGGTTAATAAGGTAGTTGGAGGGATGGGGCTGGAACATGTGGTTAGGGTTAGTAACAGAGTTGGATGGATGGGGTTGGAACATGGAGTTAGGGTTAGTAAGGAGTTGGAGGGATGGGGCTGGAACATGCGGTTAGGGTTAGTATCAGAGTTGGATGGGTAGTGCTGGAACATGGGGTTAGGGTTAGTAACAGAGGTGGAGGGATCGGGCTGGAACATGGGGTTAGGGTTAGTAACAGAGTTGGAGGTATGGGGCTGGAACATGGGGTTATGGTTAGTAACAGAGTTGGAGGGATGGGGCTGGAACATGGGGATAGGGTTAGTAAGGGAGTTGGAGGGATGGGGCTGGTACATGGGGTTAGCCTTCCCTGTAGCTCAGTTGGTAGAGCATGGTGTGTGCAACGCCAGGGTTGTGGGTTCGATTCCCACGGGGGGCCAGCACAAAAAAAAAAAAAGAAATGTATGCATTCACTACTGTAAGTCGCTCTGGATAAGAGCGTCTGCTAAATGACTTAAATGTAAATGTTAAATGATGGTTTGTATGGAGTTGGAGGGATGGGGCTGGAACATGGGGTTAGGGTTAGTAAGGAGTTGGATGGATGGGGCTGGAACATGGGGTTAGGGTTAGTAAGGGAGTTGGAGGGATGGGGCTGGAACATGGGGTTAGGGTTAGTAAGGGAGTTGGAGGGATGGGGCTGGAACATGGGTTTAGGGTTAGTAAGGGAGTTGGAGGGATGGGGCTGGAACATGGGGTTAGGGTTAGTAACAGAGTTGGATGGATGGGGCTGGAACATGGGGTTAGGGTTAGTAAGGAGTTGGAGGGATGGGGCTGGAACAGGGGGTTAGGGTTAGTATCAGAGTTGGATGGATGGGGCTGGAACATGTGGTTATGGTTAGTAACAGAGTTGGAGGGATGGGGCTGGAACATGGGGTTAGGGTTAGTAAGGGAGTTGGATGGATGGGCATGGGGCTGGAACATGGGGGTAGGGTTAGTAAGGTGCTGGGAGGGATGGGGCTAGAAAATGGAGTTAGGGTCAGTAAGGAGTTGGATGGATGGGGCTGGAACATGGGGTTAGGGTTAGTAACAGAGTTGGAGGGATGGGGCTGGAACATGGGGTTAGGGTTAGTAAGGGAGTTGGAGGGATGGGGCTGGAACATGGGGTTAGGCTTAGTAAGGCAGTTGGAGGGATGGGGCTGGAACATGGGGTTAGTGTTACTTACAGAGTTGGAGGGATGGGGCTGGAACATAGGGTTAGGGCTAGTAAGGGAGTTGGAGGGATGGTGCTGGAACATGGGGTTAGGGTTAGTATCAGAGTTGGAGGGATGGGGCTGGAACATGGGGTTAGGGTTAGTAACAGAGTTGGAGGGATGGGGCTGGATCATGGGGTTAGGGTTAGTAACAGAGTTGGAGGGATGGGGCTGGAACATGGGGTTAGGGTTAGTAAGGGAGTTGGAGGGATGGGGCTGGAACATGGGGTTAGGGTTAGTAAGGGAGTTGGAGGGATGGGGCTGGAACATGGGGTTAGTGTTAGTATCAGAGTTGGAGGGATGGGGCTGGAACATGGGGTTAGGGTTAGTAAGGGAGTTGGATGGATGGGGCTGGAACATGGGGTTAGGGTTAGTAATGGAGTTGGAGGGATGGGGCTGCAACATGGGGTTAGGGTTAGTATCAGAGTTGGAGGGATGGGGCTGGAACATGGGGTTAGGGTTAGTAAGGGAGTTGGAGGGATGGGCTGGAACATGGGGTTAAGGTTAGTATCAGAGTTGGAGGGATGGGGCTGGAACATGGGGTTAGGTAGGTAACAGAGTTGGAGGGATGGGGCTGGAACATGGGGTTAGGTTTAGTAAGGGAATTGGAGGGATGGGGCTGGAACATGGGGTTATGGTTAGTATGGAGTTGGATGGATGGGGCTGGAACATGGGGTTAGGGTTAGTAAGGGAGTTGGAGGGATGGGGCTGGATCATGGGGTTAGGGTTAGTAAGGGAGTTGGATGGATGGGGCTGGAACATGGGGTTAGGGTTAGTAAGGGAGTTGAAGGGATGGGGCTGGAACATGGGGTTAGGGTTAGTAAGGGAGTTGGAGGGATGGGGCTGGAACATGGCGTTAGGGTTAGTAACAGAGTTGGATGGATGGGGCAGGAACATGGGGTTAGAGTTAGTAAGGGAGTTGGAGGGATGGGGCTGGAACAAGGGCTTATGGTTAGTAAGGAGTTGGATGGATGGGGCTGGAACATGGGGTTAGGGTTAGTACAGAGTTGGAGGGATGGGGCTGGAGCATGGGGTTGGGGTTAGTAAGGGAGTTGGATGGATGGAGCTGGAACATGGGGTTAGGGTTAGTAAGGAGTTGGAGGGATGGGGCTGGAACATGGGGTTAGGGTTAGTAAGGGAGTTCGATGGATGAGGCTGGAACATGGGGTTATGGTTAGTAAGGGAGTTGGATGGATGAGGCTGGAACATGGGGTTATGGTTAGTAAGGGAGTTGGAGGGATGGGGCTGGAACATGGGGTTAGGGTTAGTAAGGAGTTGGCGAGATGGGGCTGGAACATGGGGTTATGGTTAGTAAGGAGTTGGAGAGATGGGGCTGGAACATGGGGTTAGGGTTAGTAAGGGAGTTGGAGGGATGGGGCTGGAACATGGGGTTATGGTTAGTAAGGAGTTGGAGGGATGGGGCTGGAACATGGGGTTAGGGTTAGTAAGGGAGTTGGAGGGTAGGGGCTGGAACATGGGGTTAGGGTTAGTAAGGGAGTTGGAGGGATGGGGCTGGAACATGGGGTTAGGATTAGTATCAGAGTTGGATGGATGGGGCTGGAACATGGGGTTATGGTTAGTAAGGGAGTTGGGTGGATGGGGCTGGAACATGGGGTTAGGGTTAGTAAGGGAGTTGGAGGGATGGGGCTGGATCTTGTGGTTATGGTTAGTAAGGAGTTGGATGGATGGGGCTGGAACATGGGGTTACGGTTAGTAACAGAGTTGGAGGGATGGGGCTGGAACATGGGGTTAGGGTTAGTAAGGGAGTTGGATGGATGGGCATGGGGCTGGAACATGGGGTTAGGGTTAGTAAGGTGCTGGGAGTGATGGGGCTGGAAAATGGGGTTAGGGTCAGTAAGGAGTTGGATGGATGGGGCTGGAACATGGGGTTAGGGTTAGTAACAGAGTTGGAGGGATGGGGCTGGAACATGGGGTTAGGGTTAGTATGGAGTTGGAGGGATGGGGCTGGAACATGGGGTTAGGGTTAGTAAGGGACTTGGAGGGATGGGGCTGGAACATGGGGTTATGGTTAGTAAGGGAGTTGAAGGGATGGGGCTGGAACTTGGGGTTAGGGTTAGTAAGGGAGTTGGAGGGATGGGGCTGAAACATGGGGTTAGGGTTATTATCAGAGTTGGAGGGATGGGGCTGGAACATGGGGTTAGGGTTAGTATGGAGTTGGAGGGATGGGGCTGGAACATGGGGTTAGGGTTAGTAAGGGAGTTGGAGGGATGGGGCTGGATCATGGGGTTAGGGTTAGTAACAGAGTTGGATGGATGGGGCTGGAACATGGGGTTATGGTTAGTTTGGAGTTGGAGGGATGGGGCTGGATCATGGGGTTAGGGTTAGTACGGGAGTTGGAGGGATGGGGCTGGAACATGGGGTTAGGGTTAGTAACAGAGTTGGAGGGATGAGGCTGGAACACAGGGTTACGGTTTGTAACAGAGTTGGATGGATGGGGCTGGAACATGGGGTTATGGTTAGTATGGAGTTGGAGGGATGGGGCTGGAACATGGGGTTAGGGTTAGTAATGGAGTTGGAGGGATGGGGCTGGAACATGGGGTTATGGTTAGTATCAGAGTTGGATGGATGGGGCTGGAACATGGGGTTATGGTTAGTATGGAGTTGGAGGGATGGGGCTGGATCATGGGGTTAGGGTTAGTAACAGAGTTGGAGGAATGGGGCTGGAACATGGGGTTAGGGTTAGTAACAGAGTTGGAGGGATGGGGCTGGAACATGGGGTTAGGGTTAGTAAGGGAGTTGGAGGGATGGGGCTGGAACAAGGGCTTATGGTTAGTAAGGAGTTGGATGGATGGGGCTGGAACATGGGGTTAGGGTTAGTACAGAGTTGGAGGGATGGGGCTGGAGCATGGGGTTGGGGTTAGTAAGGGAGTTGGATGGATGGAGCTGGAACATGGGGTTAGGGTTAGTAAGGAGTTGGAGGGATGGGGCTGGAACATGGGGTTAGGGTTAGTAAGGGAGTTCGATGGATGAGGCTGGAACATGGGGTTATGGTTAGTAAGGGAGTTGGATGGATGAGGCTGGAACATGGGGTTATGGTTAGTAAGGGAGTTGGAGGGATGGGGCTGGAACATGGGGTTAGGGTTAGTAAGGAGTTGGCGAGATGGGGCTGGAACATGGGGTTATGGTTAGTAAGGAGTTGGAGAGATGGGGCTGGAACATGGGGTTAGGGTTAGTAAGGGAGTTGGAGGGATGGGGCTGGAACATGGGGTTATGGTTAGTAAGGAGTTGGAGGGATGGGGCTGGAACATGGGGTTAGGGTTAGTAAGGGAGTTGGAGGGTAGGGGCTGGAACATGGGGTTAGGGTTAGTAAGGGAGTTGGAGGGATGGGGCTGGAACATGGGGTTAGGATTAGTATCAGAGTTGGATGGATGGGGCTGGAACATGGGGTTATGGTTAGTAAGGGAGTTGGGTGGATGGGGCTGGAACATGGGGTTAGGGTTAGTAAGGGAGTTGGAGGGATGGGGCTGGATCTTGTGGTTATGGTTAGTAAGGAGTTGGATGGATGGGGCTGGAACATGGGGTTACGGTTAGTAACAGAGTTGGAGGGATGGGGCTGGAACATGGGGTTAGGGTTAGTAAGGGAGTTGGATGGATGGGCATGGGGCTGGAACATGGGGTTAGGGTTAGTAAGGTGCTGGGAGTGATGGGGCTGGAAAATGGGGTTAGGGTCAGTAAGGAGTTGGATGGATGGGGCTGGAACATGGGGTTAGGGTTAGTAACAGAGTTGGAGGGATGGGGCTGGAACATGGGGTTAGGGTTAGTATGGAGTTGGAGGGATGGGGCTGGAACATGGGGTTAGGGTTAGTAAGGGACTTGGAGGGATGGGGCTGGAACATGGGCTTATGGTTAGTAAGGGAGTTGAAGGGATGGGGCTGGAACTTGGGGTTAGGGTTAGTAAGGGAGTTGGAGGGATCGGGCTGGAACATGGGGTTAGGGTTAGTAAGGGAGTTGGAGGGATGGGGCTGAAACATGGGGTTAGGGTTAGTAAGGGAGTTGGAGGGATGGGGCTGAAACATGGGGTTAGGGTTATTATCAGAGTTGGAGGGATGGGGCTGGAACATGGGGTTAGGGTTAGTATGGAGTTGGAGGGATGGGGCTGGAACATGGGGTTAGGGTTAGTAAGGGAGTTGGAGGGATGGGGCTGGATCATGGGGTTAGGGTTAGTAACAGAGTTGGATGGATGGGGCTGGAACATGGGGTTATGGTTAGTTTGGAGTTGGAGGGATGGGGCTGGATCATGGGGTTAGGGTTAGTACGGGAGTTGGAGGGATGGGGCTGGAACATGGGGTTAGGGTTAGTAACAGAGTTGGAGGGATGAGGCTGGAACACAGGGTTACGGTTTGTAACAGAGTTGGATGGATGGGGCTGGAACATGGGGTTATGGTTAGTATGGAGTTGGAGGGATGGGGCTGGAACATGGGGTTAGGGTTAGTAATGGAGTTGGAGGGATGGGGCTGGAACATGGGGTTATGGTTAGTATCAGAGTTGGATGGATGGGGCTGGAACATGGGGTTATGGTTAGTATGGAGTTGGAGGGATGGGGCTGGATCATGGGGTTAGGGTTAGTAACAGAGTTGGAGGAATGGGGCTGGAACATGGGGTTAGGGTTAGTAACAGAGTTGGAGGGATGGGGCTGGAACATGGGGTTAGGGTTAGTATGGAGTAGGAGGGATGTGGCTGGAACATGGGGTTAGGGTTAGTAAGGAGTTGGAGGGATGGGGCTGGAACATGGGGTTAGGGTTAGTAAGGGAGTTGGAGGGATGGGGCTGGATCATGGGGTTAGGATTAGTAAGGGAGTTGGAGGGATGGGGCTGGAACATGGGGTTATGGTTAGTAAGGGAGTTGGATGAATGGGGCTGGAACATGGGGTTAGGGTTAGTAACATAGTTGGAGGGATGGGGCTGGAACATGGGGTTAGGGTGAGTAACAGAGTTGGAGGGATGGGGCTGGATCATGGGGTTAGGGTTAGTAAGGGAGTTGGATGGATGGGGCTGGAACATGGGGTTAGGGTTAGTAACAGAGTTGGATGGATGGGGCTGGAACATGGGGTTAGGGTTAGTATGGAGTAGGAGGGATGGGGCTGGAACATGGGGTTAGGGTTAGTAACAGAGTTGGATGGATGGGGCTGGAACATGTGGTTAGGGTTAGTATGGAGTAGGAGGGATGGGGCTGGAACATGGGGTTAGGGTTAGTAGGGAGTTGGAGGGATGGGGCTGGAACATGGGGTTAGGGTTAGTAAGGGAGTTGGAGGGATGGGCCTGGAACATGGGGTTAGGGTTAGTAAGGAGTTGGAGGGATGGGGCTGGATCATGGAGTTATGGTTAGTAAGGGAGTTGGAGGGATGGGGCCGGAACATGGGGTTAGGGTTAGTAAGGGAGTTGGATGGGTGGGGCTGGAACATGGGGTTAGGGCTAGTAAGGGAGTTGGATGGGTGGGGCTGGAACATGGGGTTAGGGTTAGTATCAGAGTTGGAGGGATGGGGCTGGATCATGGGGTTAGGGTTAGTATCAGAGTTGGAGGGATGGGGCTGGATCATGGGGTTGTGGTTAGTAAGGGAGTTGGATGGATGGGGCTGGAACATGGGGTTATGGTTAGTAAGGGAGTTGGATTAATGGGGCTGGAACATGGGGTTAGGGTTAGTAAGGGAGTTGGATGGGTGGGGCTGGGACATGGGGTTAGGGTTAGTATCAGAGTTGGAGGGATGGGGCTGGAACATGGGGTTAGGGTTAGTAAGGGAGTTGGATGGGTGGGGCTCGAACATGGGGTTAGGGTTAGTAAGGGAGTTGGATGGGTGGCGCTGGAACATGGGGTTAGGGTTAGTATCAGAGTTGGAGGGATGGGGCTGGAACATGGGGTTATGGTTAGTAAGGGAGTTGGAGGGATGGGGCTGGAACATGGGGTTAGGGTTAGTAAGGGAGTTGGAGGGATGGGGCTGGAACATGGGGTTAGGGTTAGTAAGGGAGTTGGAGGGATGGGGCTGGAACATGGGGTTAGGGTTAGTAACAGAGTTGGAGGGATGGGGCTGGAACATGGGGTTAGTGTTAGTAACAGAGTTGGAGGGATGGGGCTGGAACATGGGGTTAGTGTTAGTAACAGAGTTGGAGGGATGGGGCTGGAACATGGGGTTAGGGTTAGTAATAGAGTTGGAGGGATGGGGCTGGAACATGAGGTTAGGTTTAGTAACAGAGTTGGAGGGATGGGGCCTGAACATGGGGTTAGTGTTAGTAACAGAGTTGGAGGGATGGGGCTGGAACATGGGGTTAGGGTTAGTAAGGGAGTTAAAGGGATGGGGCTGGAACATGGGGTTAGGGTTAGTAAGGGAGTTGGATGGGTGGGGCTCGAACATGGGGTTAGGGTTAGTAAGGGAGTTGGATGGGTGGCGCTGGAACATGGGGTTAGGGTTAGTATCAGAGTTGGAGGGATGGGGCTGGAACATGGGGTTATGGATAGTAAGGGAGTTGGAGGGATGGGGCTGGAACATGGGGTTAGGGTTAGTAAGGGAGTTGGAGGGATGGGGCTGGAACATGGGGTTAGGGTTAGTAACAGAGTTGGAGGGATGGGGCTGGAACATGGGGTTAGTGTTAGTAACAGAGTTGGAGGGATGGGGCTGGAACATGGGGTTAGTGTTAGTAACATTGTTGGAGGGATGGGGCTGGAACATGGGGTTAGGGTTAGTAATAGAGTTGGAGGGATGGGGCTGGAACATGAGGTTAGGTTTAGTAACAGAGTTGGAGGGATGGGGCCTGAACATGGGGTTAGTGTTAGTAACAGAGTTGGAGGGATGGGGCTGGAACATGGGGTTAGGGTTAGTAAGGGAGTTAAAGGGATGGGGCTGGAACATGGGGTTAGGGTTAGTAAGGGAGTTGGAGGGATGGGGCTGGAACATGGGGTTAGGGTTAGTATCAGAGTTGGAGGGATGGGGCTGGAACATGGGGTTAGGGTTAGTAACAGAGTTGGAGGGATGGGGCTGGAACATGGGGTTAGTGTTAGTAACAGAGTTGGAGGGATGGGGCTGGAAAATGGGGTTAGGGTTAGTAAGGGAGTTGAAGGGATGGGGCTGGAACATGGGGTTAGGGTTAGTAAGGGAGTTGGAGGGATGGGGCTGGAACATGGGGTTAGTGTTAGTATCAGAGTTGGAGGGATGGGGCTGGAACATGGGGTTAGGGTTAGTAACAGAGTTGGAGGGATGGGGCTGGAACATGGGGTTAGGGTTAGTATCAGAGTTGGAGGGATGGGGCTGGAACATGGGGTTAGGGTTAGTAACAGAGTTGGAGGGATGGGGCTGGAACATGGGGTTAGGGTTAGTATCAGAGTTGGAGGGATGGGGCTGGAACATGGGGTTATGGTTATTATGGAGTTGGAGGGATGGGGCTGGAATATGGGGTTAGGGTTAGTAAGGGAGTTGGAGGGATGGGGCTGGATCATGGGGTTATGGTTAGTATCAGAGTTGGATGGATGGGGCTGGAACATGGGGTTATGGTTAGTATGAAGTTGGAGGGATGGGGCTGGATCATGGGGTTAGGGTTAGTAACAGAGTTGGAGGGATGGGGCTGGAACATGGGGTTAGGGTTAGTAACAGAGTTGGAGGGATGGGGCTGGAACATGGGGTTAGGGTTAGTAACAGAGTTGGAGGGATGGGGCTGGAACATGGGGTTAGGGTTAGTAAGGGAGTTGGATGGATGGGGCTGGAACATGGGGTTAGGGTTAGTAACAGAGTTGGATGGATGGGGCTGGAACATGGGGTTATGGTTAGTATGAAGTTGGAGGGATGGGGCTGGATCATGGGGTTAGGGTTAGTAACAGAGTTGGAGGGATGGGGCTGGAACATGGGGTTAGGGTTAGTAACAGAGTTGGAGGGATGGGGCTGGAACATGGGGTTAGGGTTAGTAACAGAGTTGGAGGGATGGGGCTGGAACATGGGGTTAGGGTTAGTAAGGGAGTTGGATGGATGGGGCTGGAACATGGGGTTAGGGTTAGTAACAGAGTTGGATGGATGGGGCTGGAGCATGGGGTTAGGGTTAGTATGGAGTAGGAGGGATGTGGCTGGAACATGGGGTTAGGGTTAGTAAGGAGTTGGAGGGATGGGGCTGGAACATGGGGTTAGGGTTAGTAAGGGAGTTGGAGGGATGGGGCTGGAACATGGGGTTAGGGTTAATAAGGATTTGGAGGGATGGGGCTGGAACATGGTGTTAGGATTAGTAAGGGAGTTGGAGGGATGGGGCTGGAACATGGGGTTATGGTTAGTAAGGGAGTTGGATGAATGGGGCTGGAACATGGGGTTAGGGTTAGTAACATAGTTGGAGGGATGGGGCTGGAACATGGGGTTAGGGTGAGTAACAGAGTTGGAGGGATGGGGCTGGATCATGGGGTTAGGGTTTGTAAGGGAGTTGGATGGATGGGGCTGGATCATGGGGTTAGGGTTAGTAACAGAGTTGGATGGATGGGGCTGGAACATGGGGTTAGGGTTAATAACAGAGTTGGATGGATGGGGCTGGAACATGGGGTTAGGGTTAGTATGGAGTAGGAGGGATGGGGCTGGAACATGTGGTTAGGGTTAGTAAGGAGTTGGAGTGATGGGGCTGGAACATGGGGTTAGGGTTAGTAAGGCAGTTGGAGGGATGGGCCTGGAACATGGGGTTAGGGTTAGTAAGGAGTTGGAGGGATGGGGCTGGAACATGGAGTTATGGTTAGTAAGGGAGTTGGAGGGATGGGGCTGGAACATGGGGTTTGGGTTAGTAAGGGAGTTGGATGGGTGGGGCTGGAACATGGGGTTAGGGCTAGTAAGGGAGTTGGATGGGTGGGGCTGGAACATGGGGTTATGGTTAGTATCAGAGTTGGAGGGATGGGGCTGGAACATGGGGTTAGGGTTAGTAAGGGAGTTGGATGGATGGGCATGGGGCTGGAACATGGGGTTAGGGTTAGTAAGGTGCTGGGAGTGATGGGGCTGGAAAATGGGGTTAGGGTCAGTAAGGAGTTGGATGGATGGGGCTGGAACATGGGGTTAGGGTTAGTAACAGAGTTGGAGGGATGGGGCTGGAACATGGGGTTAGGGTTAGTATGGAGTTGGAGGGATGGGGCTGGAACATGGGGTTAGGGTTAGTAAGGGACTTGGAGGGATGGGGCTGGAACATGGGGTTATGGTTAGTAAGGGAGTTGAAGGGATGGGGCTGGAACTTGGGGTTAGGGTTAGTAAGGGAGTTGGAGGGATGGGGCTGAAACATGGGGTTAGGGTTATTATCAGAGTTGGAGGGATGGGGCTGGAACATGGGGTTAGGGTTAGTATGGAGTTGGAGGGATGGGGCTGGAACATGGGGTTAGGGTTAGTAAGGGAGTTGGAGGGATGGGGCTGGATCATGGGGTTAGGGTTAGTAACAGAGTTGGATGGATGGGGCTGGAACATGGGGTTATGGTTAGTTTGGAGTTGGAGGGATGGGGCTGGATCATGGGGTTAGGGTTAGTACGGGAGTTGGAGGGATGGGGCTGGAACATGGGGTTAGGGTTAGTAACAGAGTTGGAGGGATGAGGCTGGAACACAGGGTTACGGTTTGTAACAGAGTTGGATGGATGGGGCTGGAACATGGGGTTATGGTTAGTATGGAGTTGGAGGGATGGGGCTGGAACATGGGGTTAGGGTTAGTAATGGAGTTGGAGGGATGGGGCTGGAACATGGGGTTATGGTTAGTATCAGAGTTGGATGGATGGGGCTGGAACATGGGGTTATGGTTAGTATGGAGTTGGAGGGATGGGGCTGGATCATGGGGTTAGGGTTAGTAACAGAGTTGGAGGAATGGGGCTGGAACATGGGGTTAGGGTTAGTAACAGAGTTGGAGGGATGGGGCTGGAACATGGGGTTAGGGTTAGTAAGGGAGTTGGAGGGATGGGGCTGGAACAAGGGCTTATGGTTAGTAAGGAGTTGGATGGATGGGGCTGGAACATGGGGTTAGGGTTAGTACAGAGTTGGAGGGATGGGGCTGGAGCATGGGGTTGGGGTTAGTAAGGGAGTTGGATGGATGGAGCTGGAACATGGGGTTAGGGTTAGTAAGGAGTTGGAGGGATGGGGCTGGAACATGGGGTTAGGGTTAGTAAGGGAGTTCGATGGATGAGGCTGGAACATGGGGTTATGGTTAGTAAGGGAGTTGGATGGATGAGGCTGGAACATGGGGTTATGGTTAGTAAGGGAGTTGGAGGGATGGGGCTGGAACATGGGGTTAGGGTTAGTAAGGAGTTGGCGAGATGGGGCTGGAACATGGGGTTATGGTTAGTAAGGAGTTGGAGAGATGGGGCTGGAACATGGGGTTAGGGTTAGTAAGGGAGTTGGAGGGATGGGGCTGGAACATGGGGTTATGGTTAGTAAGGAGTTGGAGGGATGGGGCTGGAACATGGGGTTAGGGTTAGTAAGGGAGTTGGAGGGTAGGGGCTGGAACATGGGGTTAGGGTTAGTAAGGGAGTTGGAGGGATGGGGCTGGAACATGGGGTTAGGATTAGTATCAGAGTTGGATGGATGGGGCTGGAACATGGGGTTATGGTTAGTAAGGGAGTTGGGTGGATGGGGCTGGAACATGGGGTTAGGGTTAGTAAGGGAGTTGGAGGGATGGGGCTGGATCTTGTGGTTATGGTTAGTAAGGAGTTGGATGGATGGGGCTGGAACATGGGGTTACGGTTAGTAACAGAGTTGGAGGGATGGGGCTGGAACATGGGGTTAGGGTTAGTAAGGGAGTTGGATGGATGGGCATGGGGCTGGAACATGGGGTTAGGGTTAGTAAGGTGCTGGGAGTGATGGGGCTGGAAAATGGGGTTAGGGTCAGTAAGGAGTTGGATGGATGGGGCTGGAACATGGGGTTAGGGTTAGTAACAGAGTTGGAGGGATGGGGCTGGAACATGGGGTTAGGGTTAGTATGGAGTTGGAGGGATGGGGCTGGAACATGGGGTTAGGGTTAGTAAGGGACTTGGAGGGATGGGGCTGGAACATGGGCTTATGGTTAGTAAGGGAGTTGAAGGGATGGGGCTGGAACTTGGGGTTAGGGTTAGTAAGGGAGTTGGAGGGATCGGGCTGGAACATGGGGTTAGGGTTAGTAAGGGAGTTGGAGGGATGGGGCTGAAACATGGGGTTAGGGTTAGTAAGGGAGTTGGAGGGATGGGGCTGAAACATGGGGTTAGGGTTATTATCAGAGTTGGAGGGATGGGGCTGGAACATGGGGTTAGGGTTAGTATGGAGTTGGAGGGATGGGGCTGGAACATGGGGTTAGGGTTAGTAAGGGAGTTGGAGGGATGGGGCTGGATCATGGGGTTAGGGTTAGTAACAGAGTTGGATGGATGGGGCTGGAACATGGGGTTATGGTTAGTTTGGAGTTGGAGGGATGGGGCTGGATCATGGGGTTAGGGTTAGTACGGGAGTTGGAGGGATGGGGCTGGAACATGGGGTTAGGGTTAGTAACAGAGTTGGAGGGATGAGGCTGGAACACAGGGTTACGGTTTGTAACAGAGTTGGATGGATGGGGCTGGAACATGGGGTTATGGTTAGTATGGAGTTGGAGGGATGGGGCTGGAACATGGGGTTAGGGTTAGTAATGGAGTTGGAGGGATGGGGCTGGAACATGGGGTTATGGTTAGTATCAGAGTTGGATGGATGGGGCTGGAACATGGGGTTATGGTTAGTATGGAGTTGGAGGGATGGGGCTGGATCATGGGGTTAGGGTTAGTAACAGAGTTGGAGGAATGGGGCTGGAACATGGGGTTAGGGTTAGTAACAGAGTTGGAGGGATGGGGCTGGAACATGGGGTTAGGGTTAGTATGGAGTAGGAGGGATGTGGCTGGAACATGGGGTTAGGGTTAGTAAGGAGTTGGAGGGATGGGGCTGGAACATGGGGTTAGGGTTAGTAAGGGAGTTGGAGGGATGGGGCTGGATCATGGGGTTAGGATTAGTAAGGGAGTTGGAGGGATGGGGCTGGAACATGGGGTTATGGTTAGTAAGGGAGTTGGATGAATGGGGCTGGAACATGGGGTTAGGGTTAGTAACATAGTTGGAGGGATGGGGCTGGAACATGGGGTTAGGGTGAGTAACAGAGTTGGAGGGATGGGGCTGGATCATGGGGTTAGGGTTAGTAAGGGAGTTGGATGGATGGGGCTGGAACATGGGGTTAGGGTTAGTAACAGAGTTGGATGGATGGGGCTGGAACATGGGGTTAGGGTTAGTATGGAGTAGGAGGGATGGGGCTGGAACATGGGGTTAGGGTTAGTAACAGAGTTGGATGGATGGGGCTGGAACATGTGGTTAGGGTTAGTATGGAGTAGGAGGGATGGGGCTGGAACATGGGGTTAGGGTTAGTAGGGAGTTGGAGGGATGGGGCTGGAACATGGGGTTAGGGTTAGTAAGGGAGTTGGAGGGATGGGCCTGGAACATGGGGTTAGGGTTAGTAAGGAGTTGGAGGGATGGGGCTGGATCATGGAGTTATGGTTAGTAAGGGAGTTGGAGGGATGGGGCCGGAACATGGGGTTAGGGTTAGTAAGGGAGTTGGATGGGTGGGGCTGGAACATGGGGTTAGGGCTAGTAAGGGAGTTGGATGGGTGGGGCTGGAACATGGGGTTAGGGTTAGTATCAGAGTTGGAGGGATGGGGCTGGATCATGGGGTTAGGGTTAGTATCAGAGTTGGAGGGATGGGGCTGGATCATGGGGTTGTGGTTAGTAAGGGAGTTGGATGGATGGGGCTGGAACATGGGGTTATGGTTAGTAAGGGAGTTGGATTAATGGGGCTGGAACATGGGGTTAGGGTTAGTAAGGGAGTTGGATGGGTGGGGCTGGGACATGGGGTTAGGGTTAGTATCAGAGTTGGAGGGATGGGGCTGGAACATGGGGTTAGGGTTAGTAAGGGAGTTGGATGGGTGGGGCTCGAACATGGGGTTAGGGTTAGTAAGGGAGTTGGATGGGTGGCGCTGGAACATGGGGTTAGGGTTAGTATCAGAGTTGGAGGGATGGGGCTGGAACATGGGGTTATGGTTAGTAAGGGAGTTGGAGGGATGGGGCTGGAACATGGGGTTAGGGTTAGTAAGGGAGTTGGAGGGATGGGGCTGGAACATGGGGTTAGGGTTAGTAAGGGAGTTGGAGGGATGGGGCTGGAACATGGGGTTAGGGTTAGTAACAGAGTTGGAGGGATGGGGCTGGAACATGGGGTTAGTGTTAGTAACAGAGTTGGAGGGATGGGGCTGGAACATGGGGTTAGTGTTAGTAACAGAGTTGGAGGGATGGGGCTGGAACATGGGGTTAGGGTTAGTAATAGAGTTGGAGGGATGGGGCTGGAACATGAGGTTAGGTTTAGTAACAGAGTTGGAGGGATGGGGCCTGAACATGGGGTTAGTGTTAGTAACAGAGTTGGAGGGATGGGGCTGGAACATGGGGTTAGGGTTAGTAAGGGAGTTAAAGGGATGGGGCTGGAACATGGGGTTAGGGTTAGTAAGGGAGTTGGATGGGTGGGGCTCGAACATGGGGTTAGGGTTAGTAAGGGAGTTGGATGGGTGGCGCTGGAACATGGGGTTAGGGTTAGTATCAGAGTTGGAGGGATGGGGCTGGAACATGGGGTTATGGATAGTAAGGGAGTTGGAGGGATGGGGCTGGAACATGGGGTTAGGGTTAGTAAGGGAGTTGGAGGGATGGGGCTGGAACATGGGGTTAGGGTTAGTAACAGAGTTGGAGGGATGGGGCTGGAACATGGGGTTAGTGTTAGTAACAGAGTTGGAGGGATGGGGCTGGAACATGGGGTTAGTGTTAGTAACATTGTTGGAGGGATGGGGCTGGAACATGGGGTTAGGGTTAGTAATAGAGTTGGAGGGATGGGGCTGGAACATGAGGTTAGGTTTAGTAACAGAGTTGGAGGGATGGGGCCTGAACATGGGGTTAGTGTTAGTAACAGAGTTGGAGGGATGGGGCTGGAACATGGGGTTAGGGTTAGTAAGGGAGTTAAAGGGATGGGGCTGGAACATGGGGTTAGGGTTAGTAAGGGAGTTGGAGGGATGGGGCTGGAACATGGGGTTAGGGTTAGTATCAGAGTTGGAGGGATGGGGCTGGAACATGGGGTTAGGGTTAGTAACAGAGTTGGAGGGATGGGGCTGGAACATGGGGTTAGTGTTAGTAACAGAGTTGGAGGGATGGGGCTGGAAAATGGGGTTAGGGTTAGTAAGGGAGTTGAAGGGATGGGGCTGGAACATGGGGTTAGGGTTAGTAAGGGAGTTGGAGGGATGGGGCTGGAACATGGGGTTAGTGTTAGTATCAGAGTTGGAGGGATGGGGCTGGAACATGGGGTTAGGGTTAGTAACAGAGTTGGAGGGATGGGGCTGGAACATGGGGTTAGGGTTAGTATCAGAGTTGGAGGGATGGGGCTGGAACATGGGGTTAGGGTTAGTAACAGAGTTGGAGGGATGGGGCTGGAACATGGGGTTAGGGTTAGTATCAGAGTTGGAGGGATGGGGCTGGAACATGGGGTTATGGTTATTATGGAGTTGGAGGGATGGGGCTGGAATATGGGGTTAGGGTTAGTAAGGGAGTTGGAGGGATGGGGCTGGATCATGGGGTTATGGTTAGTATCAGAGTTGGATGGATGGGGCTGGAACATGGGGTTATGGTTAGTATGAAGTTGGAGGGATGGGGCTGGATCATGGGGTTAGGGTTAGTAACAGAGTTGGAGGGATGGGGCTGGAACATGGGGTTAGGGTTAGTAACAGAGTTGGAGGGATGGGGCTGGAACATGGGGTTAGGGTTAGTAACAGAGTTGGAGGGATGGGGCTGGAACATGGGGTTAGGGTTAGTAAGGGAGTTGGATGGATGGGGCTGGAACATGGGGTTAGGGTTAGTAACAGAGTTGGATGGATGGGGCTGGAACATGGGGTTATGGTTAGTATGAAGTTGGAGGGATGGGGCTGGATCATGGGGTTAGGGTTAGTAACAGAGTTGGAGGGATGGGGCTGGAACATGGGGTTAGGGTTAGTAACAGAGTTGGAGGGATGGGGCTGGAACATGGGGTTAGGGTTAGTAACAGAGTTGGAGGGATGGGGCTGGAACATGGGGTTAGGGTTAGTAAGGGAGTTGGATGGATGGGGCTGGAACATGGGGTTAGGGTTAGTAACAGAGTTGGATGGATGGGGCTGGAGCATGGGGTTAGGGTTAGTATGGAGTAGGAGGGATGTGGCTGGAACATGGGGTTAGGGTTAGTAAGGAGTTGGAGGGATGGGGCTGGAACATGGGGTTAGGGTTAGTAAGGGAGTTGGAGGGATGGGGCTGGAACATGGGGTTAGGGTTAATAAGGATTTGGAGGGATGGGGCTGGAACATGGTGTTAGGATTAGTAAGGGAGTTGGAGGGATGGGGCTGGAACATGGGGTTATGGTTAGTAAGGGAGTTGGATGAATGGGGCTGGAACATGGGGTTAGGGTTAGTAACATAGTTGGAGGGATGGGGCTGGAACATGGGGTTAGGGTGAGTAACAGAGTTGGAGGGATGGGGCTGGATCATGGGGTTAGGGTTTGTAAGGGAGTTGGATGGATGGGGCTGGATCATGGGGTTAGGGTTAGTAACAGAGTTGGATGGATGGGGCTGGAACATGGGGTTAGGGTTAATAACAGAGTTGGATGGATGGGGCTGGAACATGGGGTTAGGGTTAGTATGGAGTAGGAGGGATGGGGCTGGAACATGTGGTTAGGGTTAGTAAGGAGTTGGAGTGATGGGGCTGGAACATGGGGTTAGGGTTAGTAAGGCAGTTGGAGGGATGGGCCTGGAACATGGGGTTAGGGTTAGTAAGGAGTTGGAGGGATGGGGCTGGAACATGGAGTTATGGTTAGTAAGGGAGTTGGAGGGATGGGGCTGGAACATGGGGTTTGGGTTAGTAAGGGAGTTGGATGGGTGGGGCTGGAACATGGGGTTAGGGCTAGTAAGGGAGTTGGATGGGTGGGGCTGGAACATGGGGTTATGGTTAGTATCAGAGTTGGAGGGATGGGGATGGAACATGGGGTTATGGTTAGTAAGGGAGTTGGATGGATGGGGCTGGAACATGGGGTTATGGTTAGTAAGGGAGTTGGATTAATGGGGCTGGAACATGGGGTTAGGGTTAGTAAGGGAGTTGGATGGGTGGGGCTGGGACATGGGGTTCGGGTCAGTATCAGAGTTGGAGGGATGGGGCTGGAACATGGGGTTAGGGTTAGTAAGGGAGTTGGATGGGTGGGGCTCGAACATGGGGTTAGGGTTAGTAAGGGAGTTGGATGGGTGGCGCTGGAACATGGGGTTAGGGTTAGTATCAGAGTTGGAGGGATGGGGCTGGAACATGGGGTTATGGTTAGTAAGGGAGTTGGAGGGATGGGGCTGGAACATGGGGTTAGGGTTAGTAAGGGAGTTGGAGGGATGGGCCTGGAACATGGGGTTAGGGTTAGTAACAGAGTTGGAGGGATGGGGCTGGAACATGGGGTTAGTGTTAGTAACAGAGTTGGAGGGATGGGGCTGGAACATGGGGTTAGTGTTAGTAACAGAGTTGGAGGGATGGGGCTGGAACATGGGGTTAGGGTTAGTAATAGAGTTGGAGGGATGGGGCTGGAACATGAGGTTAGGTTTAGTAACAGAGTTGGAGGGATGGGGCTGGAACATGGGGTTAGTGTTAGTAACAGAGTTGGAGGGATGGGGCTGGAACATGGGGTTAGGGTTAGTAAGGGAGTTGAAGGGATGGGGCTGGAACATGGGGTTAGGGTTAGTAAGGGAGTTGGAGGGATGGGGCTGGAACATGGGGTTAGGGTTAGTATCAGAGTTGGAGGGATGGGGCTGGAAAATGGGGTTAGGGTTAGTATCAGAGTTGGAGGGATGGGGCTGGAACATGGGGTTAGGGTTAGTAACAGAGTTGGAGGGTTGGGGCTGGAACATGGGGTTAGGGTTAGTATCAGAGTTGGAGGGATGGGGCTGGAACATGGGGTTAGGGTTAGTAACAGAGTTGGAGGGATGGTGCTGGAACATGGGGTTAGGGTTAGTATCAGAGTTGGAGGGATGGGGCTGGAACATGGGGTTATGGTTAGTATGGAGTTGGAGGGATGGGGCTGGAACATGGGGTTAGGGTTAGTAAGGGATTTGGAGGGATGGGGCTGGATCATGGGGTTATGGTTAGTATCAGAGTTGGATGGATGGGGCTGGAACATGAGGTTAGGTTTAGTAACAGAGTTGGAGGGATGGGGCTGGATCATGGGGTTAGGGTTAGTAACAGAGTTGGAGGGATGGGGCTGGAACATGGGGTTAGGGTTAGTAACAGAGTTGGAGGGATGGGGCTGGAACATGGGGTTAGGGTTAGTAACAGAGTTGGAGGGATGGGGCTGGAACATGGGGTTAGGGTTAGTAAGGGAGTTGGATGGATGGGGCTGGAACATGGAGTTAGGGTTAGTAACAGAGTTGGATGGATGGGGCTGGAGCATGGGGTTAGGGTTAGTATGGAGTAGGAGGGATGTGGCTGGAACATGGGGTTAGGGTTAGTAAGGAGTTGGAGGGATGGGGCTGGAACATGGGGTTAGGGTTAGTAAGGAGTTGGAGGGATGGGGCTGGATCATGGGGTTAGGGTTAATAAGGATTTGGAGGGATGGGGCTGGAACATGGGGTTAGGATTAGTAAGGGAGTTGGAGGGATGGGGCTGGAACATGGGGTTATGGTTAGTAAGGGAGTTGGATGAATGGGGCTGGAACATGGGGTTAGGGTTAGTAACATAGTTGGAGGGATGGGGCTGGAACATGGGGTTAGGGTGAGTAACAGAGTTGGAGGGATGGGGCTGGATCATGGGGTTAGGGTTAGTAAGGGAGTTGGATGGATGGGGCTGGAACATGGGGTTAGGGTTAGTAACAGAGTTGGATGGATGGGGCTGGAACATGGGGTTAGGGTTAGTATGGAGTAGGAGGGATGGGGCTGGAACATGGGGTTAGGGTTAGTAAGGAGTTGGAGGGATGGGGCTGGAACATGGGGTTAGGGTTAGTAAGGGAGTTGGAGGGATGGGCCTGGAACATGGGGTTAGGGTTAGTAAGGAGTTGGAGGGATGGGGCTGGATCATGGAGTTATGGTTAGTAAGGGAGTTGGAGGGATGGGGCCGGAACATGGGGTTAGGGTTAGTAAGGGAGTTTGATGGGTGGGGCTGGAACATGGGGTTAGGGCTAGTAAGGGAGTTGGATGGGTGGGGCTGGAACATGGGGTTAGGGTTAGTATCAGAGTTGGAGGGATGGGGCTGGAACATGGGGTTGTGGTTAGTAAGGGATTTGGATGGATGGGGCTGGAACATGGGGTTATGGTTAGTAAGGGAGTTGGATTAATGGGGCTGGAACATGGGGTTAGGGTTAGTAAGGGAGTTGGATGGGTGGGGCTGGGACATGGGGTTAGGGTTAGTATCAGAGTTGGAGGGATGGGGCTGGAACATGGGGTTAGGGTTAGTAAGGGAGTTGGATGGGTGGGGCTCGAACATGGGGTTAGGGTTAGTAAGGGAGTTGGATGGGTGGCGCTGGAACATGGGGTTAGGGTTAGTATCAGAGTTGGAGGGATGGGGCTGGAACATGGGGTTATGGTTAGTAAGGGAGTTGGAGGGATGGGGCTGGAACATGGGGTTAGGGTTAGTAAGGGAGTTGGAGGGATGGGGCTGGAACATGGGGTTAGGGTTAGTAAGGGAGTTGGAGGGATGGGGCTGGAACATGGGGTTAGGGTTAGTAACAGAGTTGGAAGGATGGGGCTGGAACATGGGGTTAGTGTTAGTAACAGAGTTGGAGGGATGGGGCTGGAACATGGGGTTAGTGTTAGTAACAGAGTTGGAGGGATGGGGCTGGAACATGGGGTTAGGGTTAGTAATAGAGTTGGAGGGATGGGGCTGGAACATGAGGTTAGGTTTAGTAACAGAGTTGGAGGGATGGGGCTGGAACATGGGGTTAGTGTTAGTAACAGAGTTGGAGGGATGGGGCTGGAACATGGGGTTAGGGTTAGTAAGGGAGTTAAAGGGATGGGGCTGGAACATGGGGTTAGGGTTAGTAAGGGAGTTGGAGGGATGGGGCTGGAACATGGGGTTAGGGTTAGTATCAGAGTTGGAGGGATGGAGCTGGAACATGGGGTTAGGGTTAGTAACAGAGTTGGAGGGATGGGGCTGGAACATGGGGTTAGTGTTAGTAACAGAGTTGGAGGGATGGGGCTGGAACATGGGGTTAGGGTTAGTAAGGGAGTTGGATGGGTGGGGCTCGAACATGGGGTTAGGGTTAGTAAGGGAGTTGGATGGGTGGCGCTGGAACATGGGGTTAGGGTTAGTATCAGAGTTGGAGGGATGGGGCTGGAACATGGGGTTATGGTTAGTAAGGGAGTTGGAGGGATGGGGCTGGAACATGGGGTTAGGGTTAGTAAGGGAGTTGGAGGGATGGGGCTGGAACATGGGGTTAGGGTTAGTAAGGGAGTTGGAGGGATGGGGCTGGAACATGGGGTTAGGGTTAGTAACAGAGTTGGAAGGATGGGGCTGGAACATGGGGTTAGTGTTAGTAACAGAGTTGGAGGAATGGGGCTGGAACATGGGGTTAGTGTTAGTAACAGAGTTGGAGGGATGGGGCTGGAACATGGGGTTAGGGTTAGTAATAGAGTTGGAGGGATGGGGCTGGAACATGAGGTTAGGTTTAGTAACAGAGTTGGAGGGATGGGGCTGGAACATGGGGTTAGTGTTAGTAACAGAGTTGGAGGGATGGGGCTGGAACATGGGGTTAGGGTTAGTAAGGGAGTTAAAGGGATGGGGCTGGAACATGGGGTTAGGGTTAGTAAGGGAGTTGGAGGGATGGGGCTGGAACATGGGGTTAGGGTTAGTATCAGAGTTGGAGGGATGGAGCTGGAACATGGGGTTAGGGTTAGTAACAGAGTTGGAGGGATGGGGCTGGAACATGGGGTTAGTGTTAGTAACAGAGTTGGAGGGATGGGGCTGGAACATGGGGTTAGGGTTAGTAAGGGAGTTGAAGGGATGGGGCTGGAACATGGGGTTAGGGTTAGTAAGGGAGTTGGAGGGATGGGGCTGGAACATGGGGTTAGGGTTAGTATCAGAGTTGGAGGGATGGGGCTGGAACATGGGGTTAGGGTTAGTAACAGAGTTGGAGGGATGGGGCTGGAACATGGGGTTAGGGTTAGTATCAGAGTTGGAGGGATGGGGCTGGAACATGGGGTTAGGGTTAGTAACAGAGTTGGAGGGATGGGGCTGGAACATGGGGTTAGGGTTAGTATCAGAGTTGGAGGGATGGGGCTGGAACATGGGGTTATGGTTAGTATGGAGTTGGAGGGATGGGGCTGGAACATGGGGTTAGGGTTAGTAAGGGAGTTGGAGGGATGGGGCTGGATCATGGGGTTATGGTTAGTATCAGAGTTCGATGGATGGGGCTGGAACATGGGGTTATGGTTAGTATGAAGTTGGAGGGATGGGGCTGGATCATGGGGTTAGGGTTAGTAACAGAGTTGGAGGGATGGGGCTGGAACATGGGGTTAGGGTTAGTAACAGAGTTGGAGGGATGGGTCCTGGAACATGGGGTTAGGGTTAGTAACAGAGTTGGAGGGATGGGGCTGGAACATGGGGTTAGGGTTAGTATGGAGTAGGAGGGATGTGGCTGGAACATGGGGTTAGGGTTAGTAAGGAGTTGGAGGGATGGGGCTGGAACATGGGGTTAGGGTTAGTAAGGGAGTTGGAGGGATGGGGCTGGATCATGGGGTTAGGGTTAATAAGGATTTGGAGGGATGGGGCTGGAACATGGGGTTAGGATTAGTAAGGGAGTTGGAGGGATGGGGCTGGAACATGGGGTTATGGTTAGTAAGGGAGTTGGATGAATGGGGCTGGAACATGGGGTTAGGGTTAGTAACATAGTTGGAGGGATGGGGCTGGAACATGGGGTTAGGGTGAGTAACAGAGTTGGAGGGATGGGGCTGGATCATGGGGTTAGGGTTTGTAAGGGAGTTGGATGGATGGGGCTGGATCATGGGGTTAGGGTTAGTAACAGAGTTGGATGGATGGGGCTGGAACATGGGGTTAGGGTTAATAACAGAGTTGGATGGATGGGGCTGGAACATGGGGTTAGGGTTAGTATGGAGTAGGAGGGATGGGGCTGGAACATGTGGTTAGGGTTAGTAAGGAGTTGGAGGGATGGGGCTGGAACATGGGGTTAGGGTTAGTAAGGCAGTTGGAGGGATGGGCCTGGAACATGGGGTTAGGGTTAGTAAGGAGTTGGAGGGATGGGGCTGGAACATGGAGTTATGGTTAGTAAGGGAGTTGGAGGGATGGGGCTGGAACATGGGGTTAGGGTTAGTAAGGGAGTTGGATGGGTGGGGCTGGAACATGGGGTTAGGGCTAGTAAGGGAGTTGGATGGGTGGGGCTGGAACATGGGGTTATGGTTAGTATCAGAGTTGGAGGGATGGGGATGGAACATGGGGTTATGGTTAGTAAGGGAGTTGGATGGATGGGGCTGGAACATGGGGTTATGGTTAGTAAGGGAGTTGGATTAATGGGGCTGGAACATGGGGTTAGGGTTAGTAAGGGAGTTGGATGGGTGGGGCTGGGACATGGGGTTAGGGTTAGTATCAGATTTGGAGGGATGGGGCTGGAACATGGGGTTAGGGTTAGTAAGGGAGTTGGATGGGTGGGGCTCGAACATGGGGTTAGGGTTAGTAAGGGAGTTGGATGGGTGGCGCTGGAACATGGGGTTAGGGTTAGTATCAGAGTTGGAGGGATGGGGCTGGAACATGGGGTTATGGTTAGTAAGGGAGTTGGAGGGATGGGGCTGGAACATGGGGTTAGGGTTAGTAAGGGAGTTGGAGGGATGGGGCTGGAACATGGGGTTAGGGTTAGTAACAGAGTTGGAGGGATGGGGCTGGAACATGGGGTTAGTGTTAGTAACAGAGTTGGAGGGATGGGGCTGGAACATGGGGTTAGTGTTAGTAACAGAGTTGGAGGGATGGGGCTGGAACATGGGGTTAGTGTTAGTAACAGAGTTGGATGGATGGGGCTGGAACATGAGGTTAGTGTTAGTAACAGAGTTGGAGGGATGGGGCTGGAACATGGGGTTAGGGTTAGTAAGGGAGTTGAAGGGATGGGGCTGGAACATGGGGTTAGGGTTAGTAAGGGAGTTGGAGGGATGGGGCTGGAACATGGGGTTAGGGTTAGTATCACAGTTGGAGGGATGGGGCTGGAAAATGGGGTTAGGGTTAGTAACAGAGTTGGAGGGATGGGGCTGGAACATGGGGTTAGTGTTAGTAACAGAGTTGGAGGGATGGGGCTGGAACATGGGGTTAGGGTTAGTAAGGGAGTTGTAGGGATGGGGCTGGAACATGGGGTTAGGGTTAGTAAGGGAGTTGGAGGGATGGGGCTGGAACATGGGGTTAGGGTTAGTATCAGAGTTGGAGGGATGGGGCTGGAACATGGGGTTAGGGTTAGTAACAGAGTTGGAGGGATGGGGCTGGAACATGGGTTTAGGGTTAGTATCAGAGTTGGAGGGATGGGGCTGGAACATGGGGGGTTAGGGTTAGTAAGGGAGTTGGAGGGATGGGGCTGGAACATGGGGTTAGGGCTAGTATCAGAGTTGGATGGATGGGGCTGGAACATGGGGTTAGGGTTAGTATCAGAGTTGGAGGGATGGGGCTGGAACATGGGGTTAGGGTTAGTAACAGAGTTGGAGGGATGGGGCTGGAACATGGGGTTAGGGTTAGTATCAGAGTTGGAGGGATGGGGCTGGAACATGGGGGGTTAGGGTTAGTAAGGGAGTTGGAGGGATGGGGCTGGAACATGGGGTTAGGGCTAGTATCAGAGTTGGATGGATGGGGCTGGAACATGGGGTTAGGGTTAGTAAGGGAGTTGGAGGGATGGGGCTGGAACATGGGGTTAGGGTTAGTAAGGGAGTTGGAGGGATGGGGCTGGAACATGGGGCATTGCTCTAGGCCTGGATGAGTGAGTGTGGCAGATCATTTCTGGAATATCTGCTCACCGGAGGACATATACACACACACACAGAAAATCCAGGGGGCCTCACGATGCTATCCCTGGAGTGTTGGGCTGTAGGTGTCACACACACACGTGCACACACAGCAGGGATGATCCACACACACTATATTGACAATACCTGGGGCTGTTCTGGAGCTGATGACAGTTAGACAACTGATGACAGAAAAGCTTACAACTTACAGATGTATTTTAGTGTTTGCATCAGTGTAGATTTGACCTGTTTGGCTATTTCTCATATGACTGTACCATTTAAAGAAAACAAATATACAGTGGTTGTGTTTTGTCATTGATGTTGGCTACATTTCTCAGGAACTAGAGTACCATATTCCCAGGCAGTGGATTGACTGTAGACGACAGGCCTCAGTCAGCCTGCCCCAGGCCTAGTGCAGAGAGATGAGCTGGTCTGATTGCAGAGAAAGACAAACAGAGTGGCGTGGGGAAAAGGGGGACAGGCCGAGCAGCACTGGGGCTCTCTTGGAGTCTGCCTGGGACGGGAAGCAGGCTGGTGAACTGTGTTGAAGCCAGAGCTGCCCCATTGGGAGGGAGTTTTCCACTCAGACGGACTGGCATTATAGGGGTCTGTGTGAACCGCACTCCAAACACGGACCCACACATCCACACTCACTCGTGGACACACACACACACACACACACACACACACACACACACACACACACACACACACACACACACACACACACACACACACACACACACACACACACACACACACACACACACACACACACACACACACACACACAAACCGGCCTGTGTAAGCAGGAAGTCCAGTGGCTGTTGGCTGCCACATCAAGCCTTCGGCAGGCAGGCAGCTCGTTCCTCACGGCACCAAGCTCCTTTATGAATGTCCTGTCTTATGAATGACCTGACTTATTAATGTCCTGTCTTCAGTATACTGTATTAGAGGGGCTTATTTTGTTGTCTCTGAGCAGGGGAAGCTGGTGGACACTGCACAGCTAATGCAGGGATAGGAGTCTGTGTGAGTGCACATAAGTGTGTGTGTATGCAAGTATGTGTGCGGACCAGGCCTGGTGATCTCCAGAAATGTCTGTCCTGCTTCTCTCTGCCACTGTCTGCCCATCCATCCATCTGTGCAGCTGGGCTCAGCATGGCCTCTGGGCTGCTTTAATAATGAAACAGAGATATCTGGAGAGTTTCTGTCTCACGCCAAAAGGCAGTGGAGTGGCCTGAGCGCCTCTTGTCTCTGTTTCTGTCGCTCTCTGTTTCTGTCTCTGTTTCTGTCTCTCTCTGTTTCTGTCTCTGTTTCTGTCTCTGTTTCTGTCTCTGTTTCTGTCTCTCTCTGTTTCTGTCTCTGTTTCTGTCTCTGTTTCTGTCTCTCTCTGTTTCTGTCTCTGTTTCTGTCTCTGTTTCTGTCTCTGTTTCTGTCTCTCTCTGTTTCTGTCTCTGTTTCTGTCTCTGTTTCTGTCTCTCTCTCTGTTTCTGTCTCTGTTTCTGTCTCTGTTTCTGTTTCTGTCTCTCTCTGTTTCTGTCTCTGTTTCTGTCTCTGTTTCTGTCTCTGTTTCTGTCTCTCTCTCTGTTTCTGTCTCTGTTTCTGTCTCTGTTTCTGTTTCTGTCTCTCTCTGTTTGTGTCTCTGTTTCTGTCTCTGTTTCTGTCTCTGTTTCTGTCTCTCTCTGTTTCTGTCTCTGTTTCTGTCTCTCTCTCTGTTTCTGTCTCTGTTTCTGTCTCTGTTTCTGTCTCTGTTTCTGTCTCTGTTTCTGTCTCTGTTTCTGTCTCTCTCTCTGTTTCTGTCTCTGTTTCTGTCTCTGTCTCTGTTTCTGTCTCTGTTTCTGTCTCTGTTTCTGTCTCTGTTTCTGTCTCTCTCTCTGTTTCTGTCTCTGTTTCTGTCTCTGTTTCTGTTTCTGTCTCTCTCTGTTTCTGTCTCTGTTTCTGTCTCTGTTTCTGTCTCTGTTTCTGTCTCTCTCTCTGTTTCTGTCTCTGTTTCTGTCTCTGTTTCTGTTTCTGTCTCTCTCTGTTTGTGTCTCTGTTTCTGTCTCTGTTTCTGTTTCTGTTTCTGTCTCTCTCTGTTTCTGTCTCTGTTTCTGTCTCCGTTTCTGTCTCTGTTTCTGTCTCTCTCTGTTTCTGTCTCTGTTTCTGTCTCTCTCTCTGTTTCTGTTTCTGTCTTTCTGTTTCTGTTTCTGTCTCTGTTTCTGTCTCTGTTTCTATCTCTGTTTCTGTCTCTGTTTCTGTCTCTCTCTCTGTTTCTGTTTCTGTCTCCGTTTCTGTCTCTGTCTCTGTTTCTATCTCTGTTTCTGTCTCTCTCTCTGTTTATATCTCTGTTTCTGTCTCTGTTTCTGTCTCTGTTTCTGTCTCTCTCTCTCTGTTTCTATTTCTCTCTCTGTTTCTGTCTCTGTTTCTGTCTCTCTCTCTCTCTGTTTCTATTTCTCTCTCTGTTTCTGTCTCTGTTTCTGTCTCTCTCTCTCTGTTTCTATTTCTCTCTCTGTTTCTGTCTCTTTTTCTGTTTCTGTCTCTGTTTCTGTCTCTCTGTTTTTCTGTCTCTCTTTCTGTTTCTATCTCTGTTCTGTCCAGTAATCACTTAAACCAGGGACTCATTTACTCCTCAGACCTCACTCTGACAACTACCAGAAGACTCCAGCCACATGCTTGCTATACTGGAGACTCTGATATCTTTCTTCAGATAATCATCGTCGTTGGCATCTTCATCAATGTCATCATTGTTACTATAATCATAATTTTCATCATCATTTTGGTTGGCTTTATTCATGCCTAGACCCAAAACTCTAGTTTACCTTAGCAACAATACCTAGTTAGCTACAATAACTTCCACAGTGCAAAGTAGTCCCAGTCTCATAAAGGCAGTGGAAATGGACTCTCTGGTCCCAGGGACAATATCTCCCATGGGCAGAAATAATGAGATCACATCCTGTCACACGGTGACTCCCATAGCCACACCAGCCAGCGGGGTCAGCTCTCTGGCTGTGACCTGCTGCCTCTGTGTTAACGCTGGGTTAATCTCCCCGAGCTAGGTGACACTGGTGACAGGGAGGGAGGGACACACACTGCTAGCTAGCACCACTAGCTGCCAGCCAGTTCAGGCCACACTGACTCTGACCAGAGATACTGGATATAATGACGAGATGCTTGAGTCTCCGCCCTATCAATGGGATTGGTTGTCGACAGAGCGGAACGGCAGACTGTCAAGCTCCCGCCTATTCTTCTCCTTGGGTTGGTGGATACATCTCGTTATTTGAATACTTTCTTTGCCTCACTCACAGTGAGGCAAAGACTTTTGGAGGATGGCCTGGTGTCAAGAAGGGCAACAAAGAAGCCGCTTCTCTCCAGGAAAAACATCAGGGACAGACTGATATTCTGCAAAAGATACAGGGATTGTACTGCTGAGGACTGGGGTAAAGTAATTTTTTCTGATGAATCCCCTTTCCGATTGTTTGTGGCATCCGGGAAAAAGCTTGTCCGGAGAAGACAAGGTGAGCGCTACCATCAGTCCTGTGTCATGCAACCGTAAAGCATCCTGAGACCATTCATGTGTGGGTTTGCTTCTCAGCCAAGGGAGTGGGCTCACTCACAATTTTGTCTAAGAACATAGCCATGAATAAAGAATGGTACCAACACATCCTCCAAGAGCAACTTCTCACAACCTTCCAGGAACAGTTTGGTGACGAACAATGCCTTTTCCAGCATGATGGAGCACCTTGCCATAAGGCAAAAGTGATAACTAAGTGGCTCAGGCAACAAAACATCGATATTCTGGGTCCATGGCCAGGAAACTCCCCAGACCTTGATCCCATTGAGAACTTGTGGTCAATCCTCAAGAGACGGGTGGACAAACAAAAACCTACAAATTCTGACAAGCTCCAAGCATTTATTATGCAAGAATGGGCTGCCATCAGTCAGGATGTGGCCCAGAAGTTAATTGACAGCATGCCAGGGCGGATTGCAGAGGTCTTGAAAAAGAAGGGTCAACACTGCAAATATTGACTATTTGCCTCAACTTCATGTAATTGTCAATAAAAGCCTTTGACACTTATGAAATGCTTGTAATTATACTTCAGTATTCCATAGTAACATCTGACAAAAATATCTAAAGACACTGAAGCAGCAAACTTTGTGAAAATTAATATTTGTGTCATTCTCAAAACTTTTGGCCACGACTGTATATACCAAATATACTGTTTATCATAGGCTACAGTAGGCTATTAAATAACTTTTCCAGTGGCACACTGACTCACCTAATGATGAAGATGAGGTCATAGGCTACTCACAGTGATAGCCGATGTGCTTGTCATGGCTATAGCCTATCTCAAGATGAGCTACTTTGAAAAACAGTACTGCTCTTAGCTACAAATATGTGTTTCTATTCGTTCTACAGACAGATTAGTCTTCTCTTTTCAGCAGTAGGCATTTGTTTTTCAAGCTGTATGTTTTTCCCCGCGATTGTATTTTTAAATCTGTAAAAGGCAAACTTCTCTGGCATCCATTACTAGTGTACCCATGAGTTTTACAGTCAAATTGACAGGGTAAGAGGTTACAAAACCCTTCTATGGATTATATGTCTATGGCCACAACGCAACAAGGTGTATATTTGGCGCACATGCTACCCTAACTGCGGCCTTCCCAACTGTAGGTATACCGGTAACTGCCAAAATAAAGGAAACACTTGAGTAAACGAAGGATACAAAGTATATGTTATGGCGTGGGGTGCATTTTCCTGGCATGGTTTAGGTCCAGTTGTAGAATCTATACCAATGCGCATTGAAGCTGTTCTGGCAGCTGGCGTAGACGTACTACCATATTCTCTGAAACGACATTGGAGGCGGCTTATGGTAGAGAAATTAGCATTAAATTCTCTGGCAACATCAGCTCTGGTGGACATTCCTGCAGTCAGTATGCCAATTGCACGCTCCCTCAAAACTTGAGACATCTGTGACATTGTGTTGTGTGACAAACGACTGGCCTTTTATTTTAAGGTGCACCTGTGTAATAATCATTCTGTTTAATCAGCTTCTTGATATGCCACACCTGTCAGGTGGATGGATTATCTTGGCAAAGGAGAAATGCTCACAAATAGGGATGTCAACAAATTTGTGCACAAAGAGAGAAATACGCTTTTTTGTGTATGGAACATTTCTGGGATCTTTTATTTCAGCTCATGAAACATGGGACCAGTACTTAACATGTTGCGTTTATATTTTTGTTCAGTGTAATTACTCTGTGTGACTGTTTTGTCTAGGCTTCCTTAACAACTAAACCAGGAAGTGAATGAATCCCAATAACAAATCACATCCATACACAGTCTCCTCCCTTGGCTCTGCCCTCAGAGATTGACCTACGTGCACTAAACTAGGAGATAACCAAAGTCAAAGGCACATATGTCTTGCATTTAGACATTAAAGCCCAACTATTATGAGATTAAATCAGGAACTTGTGATATTCTGTTAGAATCTTGGCTCTGTTGTAGTCTCAGTCACGCAGATGGACTTTAAAGTGCTCCGATGCTATTGCACCAGCAGGCCTCTTTGCAAATGCATAATCACAGAGGATGAAAAGGCCTGATGCTTTCCCCTGCGTCGTCCTACATTGAAGGTCAACCAGGATAACGCAGTGAGGCAGTTAGAGATGGATCTGCTACACTACCGTCTGTTTATCAGCCATCTAGACTCTAACAACAATGGGTCTATAGTGGAAGCTTGGGTAGGAGGTTTGGGCAGAAAGCATAAACGTAACCCCCCCCCCCCCCCCCCCCTTTAGATAAGTTGGCAGTAAACAGATAGCTGCATTTCAACACTAAACCAGCATTTACGTGGGTTTTGCAGAGCAAATGTTTTTTTTTACCTTCTTGGTTTCTAATTGGGGTTGCTATGCTTGACTGGCGGACAACAGGTTGACTGGCAGTCAGATTTAACCATTTAATTGTTTTTATATGAGAAATATGGAGTCATGTGGTGAATTACCATAAAAGCTGAGCAGGGCCCTGCAGTGAGTAGTGCAGCGATATCTGTATGCTGTACCAGGGCCCCTACTGATTAGTGATATCATTACCCTGCATCAGGGGCCTCTTCTGATGAGTGGGGGGGGCTGTAAAAGGCATTTTATTATGTGGCGAATATATTGTTACACTTACAATAAACATCAAAAGAGAGGACAGAAACCTGCAACAGGTTAGCGCACTTAGAGGTGAGTGGTCGTATGTGAGTGTGCGCTTGCGCGCGTGTCCATGTGTGTTTGGGACATGGGATGTGGAGTGTGGTCGTCGATTTGTGTGTGTATTCATTGGAACGGGGAATGGAGAGCGTATGCGAGTGTGTGTGTGTTTGCTGTGAGCTGTGTCAGGTTACACACAGCGAGCTCAGCTCCATCTCTCCCTGTGGAGTCTCCTCGGCGCTGGCCCTACAGGTGGCTTATATTTAGCTAGGGCCCATGGCGATAAGGAGCGTGCGTCCTTACTAAGTGTTCCCTGTCATGTCCACCAATTAGGTGATGAACGGCCTGCTGGCCTGACTGTGAAGGCCCGCACCCTAATGACCTGCCTGTGTGTGTGTGTGTGTGTGTGTGTGTGTGTGTGTGTGTGTGTGTGTGTGTGTGTGTGTGTGTGTGTGTGTGTGTGTGTGTGTGTGTGTGTGTGTGTGTGTGTGTGTGTGTGTGTGTGTGTGTGTGTGTGTCTGCTGCCTGCGTGACTGACTACACTTAATGAAGGGCTTCAGAGCCAGGGGACCGCACGCCAACCATCCAGCCAGCGCCCAGGACACGAACGCACAAACACGCATGCACAAACACACCACACACACACACACAGACACGTCCTCCCCACATCTGGGAGCTGTAAATCTCTCAACGCCACTGCTGCTCTCCTTTCCCCCCTTCTCCTCTCCCCCTTCTCCTCCCCTTCTCCTCTCTTCCCCTTGTCCTCTCCTCCCCTTGTCCTTCCCCATTTATCCTCTCCCCCTTCTCCTTTCCTTTCCTTTCCTTTCCTTTCCTTTCCTTTCCTTCCCTTCTTCTCTCCCACCTTCTCTCCTCCTTTTCTCCTCTATTACCTACTCTCATATTTCATTATTCCCCCTTTTTCCTTTCAGCACCAACACCAGCACCCATATCAGCACCAACACCAGCACCGCCAACACAAGCACCAAACACAGCACCAACACCAGCACTGCCAACACCAACACCGGCACCAACACAAACACCAGCACCAACGACAACAACACTAAACCAACTGCACCAACACAACCAACACCAACATTAACACCAGAGCCAGCACCAATACCAGCAGCAACACCAGCACCTACAACACCAGCACCACCACCAATACTAGCACCAACACCAGTACCAACAACATCCACAGAACCTGCACCAACACCAGCACAAACACAGCACCAACACCAGAATAAGCACCAACACTACCAGCACCAACACCACAGCCACCAGCACCACCAGCACCAACACAAGCACAAGCACCAACAACACCAACACCAGTACCATCACCAACAACACCAACACCAGCAACAACACCACAGCCACCAGCACCACCAGCACCAGCACCAACACAAGCACAAGCACCAACAACACCAACACAAGTACCATCACCAACAACACCAACACCAGCAACAACACCAGCACCAACAGCAGGAACACCAGAACCAACACCAGGAACACCAGAACCAACACCAGTACCAGCACCAGGAACACCAGCACCAGGAACACCAGAACCAACACCAGGAACACCAGAACCAACACCAGTACCAGCACCAGAAACACCAGAACCATCACCAGTACCAGCACCAGGAACACCAGAACCATCACCAGAACCAACACCAGGAACACCAGAACCATCACCAGTACCAGCACCAGGAACACCAGCACCAGGAACACCAGAACCATCACCAGCACCAACACCAGGAACACCAGAACCATCACCAGTACCAGCACCAGGAACACCAGCACCAGGAACACCAGAACCAACACCAGGAACACCAGAACCAACACCAGTACCAGCACCAGAAACACCAGAACCATCACCAGTACCAGCACCAGGAACACCAGAACCATCACCAGCACCACTTGGAGCCAGCATTGGACCTGTCACTGATCCCTACACTATAACAGTCAAATAAATAGCCACAGTGAAACATCCACTTACTGGGCATTAACCCTCTCCAGCTGGCTCTCTCTCCAGTCTCCACTGAGCTTACCTCTCTGTAGGGGTAAATGTATTTGGAAAGAAAGCCAGTGATCTCTCCAGCAGAGTATTTTCCTTCTCTGTTCCTTCATTTAGGTTTAATTGTTATGAGGAGCATGTGTGTTTATATGCAAGCTGCTGAGAGTTTGGGTGTTGCGGTTTACGATCAATTTAGTCATGCCGTGGAGATGGTCGTTCCGTTGGCGTTTTCATTTGCTCATTTCTCCTTTTCCCTCGCACGCTACTCCAATAATACTGGACTGTTGTCTTTAACAGATTTTCCTGTGTGGCCGTATTGGTCTGCATCCCCAAACTGGCACCCTATTCCCTACACAGTGCACTACTTTTGACCAGGGCCCATAGGGCTGTAGCACACTATAGGAAATAGGGTGCCATTTGGGACGGGCCCTTGGTGTGCTCCTCTCCTCCGGAGTCATACTGAAGTCATGCTGTGTGTTTCATGGCTGTTCTAGCTGCTGGTGTGTTTATCATAAAGCAGGTGCTGCTGTTCATACTGGAGATGGACCTCAACGACATGTCATCACCATTGATCACTGACAATCTGAAATGGTCCATCCACCCACACAGACAGTGTGGTGAAGGCGGCGCAGCAGGGCCTCTTCAACCTCAGGAGGCTGAAGAAATTCGGCTTGGCCCCTAAGACCCTCAGAAACTTTTACAGATGCACAATTGAGAGCATCCTGTCGGGCTGTATCACCGCCTGGTACGGCAACTGCACCGCCCACAACCGCAGGGCTCTCTGGAGGGTGGCAAGGTCTGCCCAACGTATCACCGAGTGCACACTGCCTGCTCTCCAGGATATCTACAGCACCCGATGTCATAGGAAGGCCAAAAAGATCATCAAGGACATCAACCATCCGAGTCACGGCTTGTTCACCCTACTATCATCCAGAAGGCGAGGTCAGTACAGGTGCATCAAAGCTGGGACCAAGAGACTGAAAAACAGCTTCTATCTCAAGGCCATCAGACTGTTAAATAGCCATCACTAGGCAGCTACCAACCGGCTACTCAACCCTGCACCCTGCTACTGACCTATATACATAGACATGTAATCACTGACCACTTTAATAATGGAACACTAGTCACTTTAATAATGTTTACATACTGCTTTACTCATCTCATATGTATATACTGTATTCTCTTCTACTGTATTTAGTCAATGCCACTCCGACATTGCTCGTCCTAATATTTCTTAATTCCATTATTTTACTTTTAGATTTGTGTGTATCGTTGTGAATTGTTAGATTCTACTGCACTATTGGAGCTAGGAACACAATAATTTCGCTACACCCACAATAACATCTCCTAAATATGTTTATGTGACCAATAAAATGGTATTTTATTTGGTATCTGATTCCAATCACTGTGATAACTGTCCCCCCCCCCCACCCCCCTCCTAGTATTGTTGTCCCAAGTCTCCACTGTTGCATCAGAGCACTCAAAAGGCCTGTTCGGGATTGTGAAGAAACAAATATTTACTTCTACAATGAGTCTTATGTAAACATTCAGAGGGCTTTGCTGATTGGATATGCCATCTGTTGTCTCGCCGTACCCCTTAAAACTGCTTATGCTGCTGAATCCGGGTCCAGTGAGAGAAAACTAGCCAATAAGATCCTAAACTCCGCCCTCCTCGGCAGCCCCTGAGGCCTCTGGGTAATTACAGTGTTTACGTCCATGGAGGAGACAGGCGGGCGGGTGGGGCGGTCACCTGGGTAGCCAAACAGGTATTTGGATTGCACTGTGTAATTTTCATTTTATACCAAGGGACAAGCTAAATATTAGCATTCCATCACAGGCATTTCCTGATGTGGGCATTGAACTAGAAAGACCAAGGAAAGTCCATTTTGATACACAGAATTGCTTTGACCATTCTAATTCAGCCTTTATTCATGTTTTCAAGGATACAAAAGTATTACATTTTGGATTACCAGTACTAAGTGAAGTTTATGTAGGCCTACATAATTTACAATCAGTTAGATATATACTGTATGTCACTGTGTATTCTCAAACCCAAGTTTAATTTTATGATGAATGACATGGGATATTATAACATTTAGTATAATTTCTCATATATTCCAGTCCACTTAACTTTCAATCTAATTTGTCAGACAAACAAAAAGAGTTGTAGTGAGTTTTGACAACCCATCCAGTGTAAAATGTGAAACGGAGGGAAATACCTCTCTTTCTACAAGCCTCCAGGGAGGAGCAGGAACATTGTGTTATTGTTTTCAGAGAGGAAATAATCCGTTAACTTAATCAACAGTAGGATGCGCTCTACTGGTCCACTTATTTTTGGGACTCGTCCCAAATGGCACCCTAATACATTTACATTTACATTTAAGTCATTTAGCGGACGCTCTTATCCAGAGCGACTTACAAATTGGTGCATTCACCTTATAATATCCAGTGGAACAACCACTTACAATAGTGCATCTAAATCTTTTAAGGGGGGGTTGGTCAGAACCCCAAGTAGTGCACTACATGGGGCATAGAGTGCCATTTGGGACGTATACTATTTCTTTTTCAGAATCAATTAAGGTCCAAATTTCACCAATCACCATTACTATTACTGCATAAAACTGCCTGATCACCGCACTACAAAAAGAAGGCTTACTATTTGAACTAAACACCACACTTTTACCACACAAAACGGTTCAGTCAAGCCACACTTCAGTGCATTTTCGCAATAAATAGGTCAAAATAATTGTGAATTGCCACACAAAATGCCAGAATTGCCGCAGCAAAATGAAGCATTTTTGCCCATAAGTATCACACACAAAAACATGGGAAATCGTGGAGGGACAGATTAGTGCTGCAAAAGCAGGGTAGTGTGCTCAAGGCATGGCTTTACCTGGCACACTTCTAGGAAATGAAATGAAGGAGTTGAATGAATCATGGAAAGAGGAAAGCAGAGCCAGTTGGAAGCCCTGCATGGGCTGAATTTAGAGTCAATGTTATTTCTAGTGTTTGTGTTGGTGTGTTATAATATGTGTGTTGGGGATGCGTCATCTATTGTGTGTGTGCTTATGTGTTTCTGTGGGCATACGTACGCACATGATACCAAGGGAAAGGAACATTTCCACTACCTCGCTCTCCAACCAAGGTGCATGAATAAAACGTATAATGTACTGTGTGTATGTTAATGTAAGACTGTATGTGTGTGTGGGTGTGTGTGTGTGTGTGTGTGTGTGTGTGTGTGTGTGTGTGTGTGTGTGTGTGTGTGTGTGTGTGTGTGTGTGTGTGTGTGTGTGTGTGTGTGTGTGTGTGTGTCTGTGTGTGGTTGTGTGTGGTTGTGTGTGTGTGTGGTTGTGTGTGTATGTGTGTGTGTGGGTATGTGTGTGTGTGCATGCATGCAGGGCAGCAGGGATCAGCACACCTGTAGGTGGGTGTTCATTACACTGGGCCCTGAGCGATGTCTTGGCCTCTAGGAGGCTCTTGTTCATTGTGATCTCCAACTTAATTAGCTCTCACTCACGGGTCCGGAGGGCCTCTGAAGGCTGGCCCTGTGTGTGGGTGACTGACTTGAGATGGCGTATCAAATGCTTGGTACATTCTCCTGGAGGATAAAGCAGCTACACACTACCTGTCTCTGCCCCCCTTATCAACAAACCACCTGTGTATCATTTAGACGAGAGCAGATGTGCAAAGAAACTTCTACATCCATCTGCTTTGAGTACTGTTGACATGGCAGCAGTTATGCTTATTGCACTTTACGGTCATCTAGTCCCGAATCTAGAAACGTGACTCAAAGTGATTAAAAGTCAACTCATTACTAAACGTACTGTAATTCAATGTAATGACATGAAACAGCCTGAATCAAGAGTATTTCTCTGGTGTGTCCTCAGAGATAAGCTGCTTATTTAATGAAACCTCTTCCCTCGCCCGTCATTTGGCCTTAGGCAAGGAAAGAACAGAACAAATGAAATAAGAGCATAAGAGAAAAGAGAAAGGAAAAGGGGCGTGTTTGGATCGGGGGAGAGAGAGAGAATGACAATTGGCTATACGTAAACTCTTTAACATCATCCTCAGCTCTGGCATCTTCCCCAATATTTGGAACCAAGGACTGATCACCCAATTCCACAAAAGTGGAAACAAATTTGACCCCAATAACTACTGGGGGATATGCGTCAACAGCAACCTTGGGAAAATCCTCTGCATTATCATTAACAGCAAACTCGTACATTTCCTCAGTGAAAACAATGTACTGAGCTTTTTACCAAATTACCATACGACAGACCACGTATTCACCCTGCACAACATAATTGACAAGCAAACAAACCAAAACAAGGCTAAATCTTCACATGCTTTGTTGATTTAAAAAACAAAAAACTTTTGACTCAATTTGGCAAGAGTGTCTGCTATACAAATTGATGGAAAGTGGTGTTGGGGGAAAAGCATACAGCATTATAAAATCCATGTACACAAAAAACAAGTGTGTGGTAAAAATGGGCAAAAAACACACACATTTCTTTCCACAGGGCCGGGGGGTGAGACAGGGATGCAGCTTGAGCCTCACCCTCTTCAATATATATACACTGCTCAAACAAATAAAGGGAACACTAAAATAACACATCCTAGATCTATCTTTACATAGTTGAATGTGCTGACAACAAAATCACACAAAAATAATCAATGGAAATCCAATTTATCAACCCATGGAGGTCTGGATTTGGAGTCACACTCAAAATTAAAGTGGAAAACCACACTACAGGCTGATCCAACTTTGATGTAATGTCCTTAAAACAAGTCAAAATGAGGCTCAGTAGTGTGTGTGGCCTCCACGTGCCTGTATGACCTCCCTACAACGCCTGGGCATGCTCCTGACGAGGTGGCGGATGGTCTCCTGAGGGATCTCCTCTCAGACCTGGACTAAAGCATCCGCCAACTCCTGGACAGTCTGTGGTGCAACGTGGCGTTGGTGGATGGAGCGAGACATGATGTCCCAGATGTGCTCAATTGGATTCAGGTCTGGGGAACGGACGGGCCAGTCCATAGCATCAATGCCTTCCTCTTGCAGGAACTGCTGACACACTCCAGCCACATGAGGTCTAGCATTGTCTTGCATTAGGAGGAACCCAGGGCCAACCGCACCAGCATATGGTCGCACAAGGGGTCTGAGGATCTCATCTCGGTACCTAATGGCAGTCAGGCTACCTCTGGCGAGCACATGGAGGGCTGTGCGGCCCCCCAAAGAAATGCCACCCCACACCATGACTGACCCACCGCCAAACCGGTCATGCTGGAGGATGTTGCAGACAGCAGAACGTTCTCCACGGCGTCTCCAGACTGTCACATGTGCTCAGTGTGAACCTGCTTTCATCTGTGAAGAGCACAGGGCGCCAGTGGCGAATTTGCCAATCTTGGTGTTCTCTGGCAAATGCCAAACGTTCTGCACGGTGTTGGGCTGTAAGCACAACCCCCACCTGTGGACGTCGGGCCCTCATACCACCCTCATGGAGTCTGTTTCTGACCGTTTGAGCAGACACATGCACATTTGTGGCCTGCTGGAGGTCATTTTGCAGGGCTCTGGCAGTGCTCCTCCTTGCACAAAGGCGGAGGTAGCGGTCCTGCTGCTGGGTTGTTGCCCTCCTATGGCCTCCTCCACGTCTCCTGATGTACTGGCCTGTCTCCTGGTAGCGCCTCCATGCTCTGAACACTACGCTGACAGACACAGCAAACCTTCTTGCCACAGCTCGCATTGATGTGCCATCCTGGATGAGCTGCACTACCTGAGCCACTTGTGTGGGTTGTAGACTCCGTCTCATGTTACCACTAGAGTGAAAGCACCGCCAGCATTCAAAAGTGACCAAAACATCAGCCAGGAAGCATAGGAACTGAGAAGTGGTCTGTGGTTACCACCTGCAGAACCACTCCTTTATTGGGGGTGTCTTGCTAATTGCCTATAATTTCCACCTGTTGTCTATTCCATTTGCACAACAGCATGTGAAATGTATTGTCAATCAGTGTTGCTTCCTAACTGGACAGTTTAATTTCACAGAAGTGTGATTGACTTGGAGTTACATTGTGTTGTTTAAGTGTTCCCTTTATTTTTTTGAGCAGTATATATCAATGAATTGGCGAGGGCACTAGAACAGTCTGCAGCACCTGGCCTCATCCTACTAGAATCTGAAGTCAAATGTCTACTGTTTGCTGATGATCTGGTGCTTCTGTCCCCAACCAAGGAGGGCCTACAGCAGCACCTAGATCTTCTGTACAGATTGTGCCAGACCTGGGCCCTGACAGTAAATCGCAGTAAGACAAAAATAATGGTGTTCCAAAAATGGTCCAGTCGCCAGGATCACAAATACAAATTCCATCTAGACACTGGTGCCCTAGAGCACACAAAAAACTATACATACCTCAGCCTAAACATTAGTGCCACAGGTAACTTCCACAAAGCCATCAAAAGGAACATTAAATTCAACATACCAATTAGGATTTGGCTAAAAATACTTGAACCAGTTATAGAACACATTGCCCTTTATGGTTGTGAGGTCTGGGGTCCGCTCACCAACCAAGAAATCACAAAATGGGACAAACACCAAATTAAGACTCTGCATGCAGAATTCTGCAAAAAATATGTACGTAATCAGTGACCATAGCCTTGCTATTGAGAAAGTCAGCCGAAGGCAGACTTGGCTCTCAAGAGAAGACAGACTATGTACACACAGCCCACAAAATTATGTGGAAATTGAGCTACACTTCCTAACCATTTTTCCCTCAGATTACACAGACCCACAAATCGAAAACAAATCCAATTTTGATAAACTCCCATATCTATTGGGTGAAATACCACAGTGTGCAATCACAGCAGCAATATTTGTGACCTGTTGCCACAAGAAAAGAGCAACCAGTGAAGAACAAACACCATTATAAATACAACCTATATTTATGTTTATTTATTTTCCCTTTAGTACTTTAACTAATTGCATTTGAAATGTCTTTATTCTTTTGGAACTTTTGTGAGTGTAATGTTTACTGTTAATTTTTATTGTTTATTTCACTTTTGTATAGTATCTACTTCACTTGCTTTGGCAATGTCAACACATGTTTCCCATGCCAATAAAGCCCTTTGAATTGAAATGGAATTGAATTGAATGAGGAGGAGTAGTAGTGAATGGAAAAGGGGTTTGAAGGATAGTAGATAGTAGAAGCAGCGAGTGAGCAGCAGGGACAGCAGAGAGAGAGAGAGAGAGAGAGAGAGAAAGAATGAGAGAGAGAGAGAGAGAGAGAGAATGAGGAGGAGTAATAGTGAGTGGAAAGGGGGGTTGAATAATAGTCGATTGTGGAAGCAGCGAGTGAGCAGCAGGGACAGCAGAGAGCGAGAAAGAGAGAGAGAATGAGAGAGAGAGAGACAGAATGAGAGAGAGAGAAAAATGTGGGAGTCTTGTTCTCTTCTGTCTGTCCTCCCTGCTAATAACAGTTGTGTTTGCTCTCCTCTCCTCTCTGTCACCCCCCTGCCCTGTCTGCCCTGGGCTGGCTCCAGCTCCACTCACATGTGTTCTGGCATGGCTCTGGTTGGGGGCGTTGGGGGCTGCGGCCCCTCACTCCTCTTGGCCCTGTCAGGCGTCCAGCCAGAGAATAATGTAAAAATGTGGCTCACTGGCGTCGACTTGATTAAGCCTGTGCACGTGTCTGGAGAGAGGAGACAGAAGGTTTAATCACCCTGGCCCTGACGCTCTCTCCTCCTCCCTTTCCTCCTCCCGCTCCTCCTCCTCCTCCTCTTCCTCCCTCTCATCCTCCTCCTCCTCCTCCCTCCTCCTTTCTTTCTTCTTCGTCTTTCCTTCTACTCCTCCACCTACTCTGAGCCGGGTTGAGTTTTTCTCTTTTTCATTTTTTTCCTACACTCGTTTTCTTACATTGTTTATTCACTTTTTTTCTCTCTATTCTCCCTCCCTCCTTCTGTGGAACTGACTTTTCTTCTGTTTGCTTTTCCTTTCTGTCTCACTCTTTCTCTCCTATTTCCCTTTCTCTTGCTCCTTTTCATATAGTGCTCACCCCTCTCCCCCTTATCTGTCCTGTATGTGTGTGTGTGTGTGTGTGTGTGTGTGTGTGTGTGTGTGTGTGTGTGTGTGTGTGTGTGTGTGTGTGTGTGTGTGTGTGTGTGTGTGTGTGTGTGTGTGTGTGTGTGTGCCTGTTAGTGAGTGTTTGTGTATGCACGTGTGTGCATGCATGTGCTTCCATCCATGTGTGTGTCCATGTGTTTGTGCACAGCGGTGTAGAGAGGGGAGGGAGGGAAGGAGAAAGGGAGGGAGAGAGAGTGTCAGGCCAGCCATGGCCATTGTTCCCACAATACACCTATAACAGTGTAGGAGAAATAGAGAAGCCTGAGTGGACAACTCCTGGCAGGCAGACAGGCAGACAGGCAGACAGGCAGACAGACAGGCAGGCAGCTCACTACTACACTTAGTTATGAAACTCCCTCCTACTGCCTCTTTCTGATTATAAACAGCACTTCAGTCCAACTCCAAAAGTCTTGGTCATTCTTAGATATTTTGGTTATCTTTTAATTGGAATCGATGATGGATATTTCTATCATTGCAGGCACTTTTTTTCCACAGCCCTGTAGGGTTTATTTCCCACTCAATAGTAAAACATTATTTCACAGGTGACAGCAGAACCACAACAGGAGAATTCCCAACTTGATATTCAGCAGAAGATTGAGGGGAAACTATATGGAACGTTTTGCATTCACAATGTCCCTAGTCCTGAGGCAGCCAGAACCAGAGCTGTAGTAAAGTGCTTGTGATGAATAGGTTGTGATAGGTATGTTTAAGTCCAGAACCTGGGCTATATACTATACATTCATCTTTTCCTATACAGTTCATCTATAATACTTTTCATGGCGCCACAATCCCACATGATTAATTACTTCATTTGATGGGGAAATGAGTTCATATTATGTTTCCAAAGGAGCATATTTCCAGACATATCCATCACATTACAATATTCATTGCATCTGTAGCCAAAAGAGCTAAGTATACCCATATTTCCAAACACATACATCACATTATGATATGTATTGCATTACTTGCTGTGTTTCACTGAGCTCCACCAATTACCCGTCACCTGAGATGCCACGTCAGTCCCATCTAAAACCAACAAGCCCCTTGTCGCCCTTATCCACATAGCCTGACCTTGGCCCAAGTCTGTAGAGAGAGCTCTCTGTGTCACTGGCTGGGTCTGACACACACACACACACACACACACACACACACACACACACACACACACACACACACACACACACACACACACACACACACACACACACACACACACACACACACACACACACGCACACACACACACACACACACCCTTCTCTATAATCTGTTCAAACATACCTTGGGAGTGCTACACTCTATGTTAGTGAGGCCTATACTAAAGCGAATGGCATCTTAAAGGGAAACTCCACTCAAAAACGATCTTTTGATATTTTTGTAATTACTCAAAAATGTTTTGCATGTCAGCAGTCAAGTTTTCAAGATTTTGGACTTTCAAGAAGCAAAGTGTCACCGGCCACATCATCATCATGAAGCAAAATGCATCAGAAAATGTTTAAATTCTAAAAGCAGCAGATGCGATGCGGGCCCTTCTCCCATCCTTCACATGCTGTCATTACCCCAGCCCAGCTCAGCGCTAGGCCGCTAGCTAAATGATTTTGTTAACGTGTCACGCTGGCCCCTCAAAGCCCCCACTGTTCCCTGTCTTCACAATGTGTCCCAGCTATCCAACCCATGCGTTGATAATTTGCCGGGAGAAATTGGCCCTGGACAAGTCTCTAATTATGGTTTAGCACCCTGTCCTGTTCCCAGAGCCTCATTCCAGCTCACATAACTGCTGCTTTGAAACCATGGATGTATCCCACACTTCTTTCTTTCCCTCTCTCACTTCTCCTCCGTCTCCACCTCTCCGTCCTCATCTGCTGGGCAGTGTAAACATCGCTGTCACAGGCAGTCAGCTTCATATCACGCTCCAGATTAGGTGAATCCTTTTGACAGGAATCAGCTGATCTCGACTTAAAAAGTTATGGTGAATAAATGCCATTTGTAGAGCGTCAGTGCAGTAAATGTTCTCTGTGGTGGCTCCGTTACAGCTTGTCAGTAGAGAAGTATTGAACTCATGGCTCATAGCGTTTCCATGTGACTCACAGTCCAACATATATAATACTTTTCCTACTCTATCGTGGTACAATGAGCAACCGTATGAGCAACATACAGTATTTACCTTCTCATCTTTCTAGTTATGTTTTGTATGATATCTTTAGATGAATATTTTTTTTCTATACTGTATGTAAATATGGACATCTAGAATGTCCCTACTCAACAGGAGAAAGCCAACAGTGCAACAGTAGAATGATATAATGCAGGAAATGAAAAAGCATGCTAGGTATGTAAATGTTGTGTTGAAGTCATCATCATCACAGCTATTGACACTGGGAGAAAGTACTTGGACATGGGACATTACTCTCTCTCTGTAGTACACAGCAAAGGCACAACCTTGCACAGTGATAGCATAAATAGAGCACAGAAATACACAGAAACTTACCATAGTCACTGGAATATAATGTGATTGTGTTGTTGTTTGGATTAAGCTTTTATCAGTGCTACCCTATGAATCGGACACTGTCTTCTTGTTGTTGGCAGCAGTTTTGTTTTCAATGTGGTTCAACATGTTCTGACGGGTACTGTTTGCTCTTTTGCCCAAATTAGATTACACTTCTCTCTTCGAGCGCAATCTTTGCATCAGGAGTTCTGCAGGGTCACTGGTGTGGAACATTTATAAAAACAGTGGGGGAAAAAGTGAGTTGTGTTCGTCAGTTATTGTCTGAGGTCAAAGGTCAAGATGCAGGCCCATAATGCATTGAGACACAATCCCCTCTCAGATCTCACTTCACACAGAAACTGAAGCATTGTTAATTTCCCCAACACAGCTCTGCTGCACTACGGAACCCACTCTTATCATCTTTCATTTGTTACTGAGGCTGTGAACTCCCTGTGTACAGTCACTTGATCTCCCAGAGTCAGCATGTTACAACCAGCTCCTGACCTGACCAGGTTAGACCTGAGCCCTGATTGGCTAGTGTGCCCGGGATGGAGAGAGCCTGGTGTAGAATTGTCCAATGAGTGATCCTCAGAAAAATCGTGTGAATTGATGATGGAAGACTCCTCATTGTTTATAAATTTAATGTCTGCTATACTATGCATGACCTCACTGTGTCTGTTTTAATTGAGTCCTCTTGGTGAGTCTGAGATGATTGGGTTGGTAAGTTAGTGAGATCATAAGGGAAGGACATTTTGGTAATGAAATGGAGAGTAAGATAGTGAGGCAGAGACAAACCGATTAACACCATCTATCTCTGTCTCTGGCAAACTGTAATTGTAAGTGTTAATTGTATGATGGAGAGGAGAGGGACCGGAAGACGTTGTGAAAGAGTTGTCTGCCACGACATGCCCTGGTGCTGTAAATCCCTATCCACTCAACTACACCATTATAACCAGGGGTGCAACTTTGGCTTGAGAAGTGGGGGGACATTATATATGTATATATATATATATATATGTATATATATATATATATACAGTACCAGTCAAAAGTTTGGACACACCTACTCCTTCCAGGGTTTTTCTTTATTTTCACTATTTACTACATTGTAAAATAATAGTGAAGACATCATTACGATGAAATAACAGATATGGATTCATGTAGTAACCAAAAAAGTGTTAAACAAATCAAAATATATTTTATATTTCAGATTCTTTAAAGTAGCCACCCTTTGCCTTGATGACAGCTTTGCACACTCTTGGCATTCTCTCAACCAGTTTCATGAGGTAGTCACCTGGAATCCATTTAAATTAACAGATGTGCCTTGTGAAAAGTTCATTTGTGGAATGAATGCATTTGAGCCAATCAGTTGTGTTGTGACAAGGTAGCGTTGGTATACAGAAAATAGCCCTATTTTTGGTTCCAACCGTTGTGTCTTTGTGAGAATCAGAGTAGGTTAACGGATGATCTCCACATGTGTGGTTCTCACCGTGAAGCATGGAGGAGGTGTGATGGTGTGGGGGTGCTTTGCTGGTGACACTGTCTGCGATTTATTTAGAATTCAAGGCACACTTAACTTAATGAAAGGCCGACAACATCCGGTGAAATTGGAGGGCGCGCAATTCAAATAAATAATCGTAATATTAAACATTTATGAACATGCAAGTATCTTATATCATTTAAAAGCTTAAATTCTTGTTAATCTAACTGCATTGTCCGATTTACAATAGGCTTTACGGCGAAAGCATACCGTGCGATTGTCTGAGGACGGCACCCCACATCAACATATTTTTCAACCAGCACAGGCTTCATAAAATCACAAATAGCGATTAAATAAACAACTTACTTTTGAAGATCTTCCTCTGTTTGCAATCTCAAGTGTCCCAGCTACAACATGAATGGTCATTTTGTATGATAAAATCCTTTTTTAAATCTCAAAAAGTCTGCTTAGTTGGCGCTATCGATATCAGTAATCCACTCGTTCAACATTCAGACAAAGGAGTCCAAAAAGCTACTGCTAAACTTCGTCCAAACACATCAAACGATGTTTCTATGTAATCCTCAGGTACTCTAAAATGTATATAATATTTCATACGGAAAGTAGCATGTTCAATAGGAAAGCAAAATTAGTAAGCGTGCACGCTCTCCCTCGCGTGCCGAAAGACTGATATTGTTCCGGTGGTCTCCTAACCAAAACTCAAAATTCTTGCTTGTTTTTCAAAAAACAAGCCTGATACCTTGAATAAAGACTGTTGACTTCTAGTGGAAGACATAGGAATTGCAATCTGGGAGACGGAATTACATAGGAACCATAGGTTTCCATTATAAGAGCCTGGGACCTCATAAAAAAATCTGATTGATTTTTCTTCAGATTTTTGGCCTGTCATATCAATGCTGTTATAGTCTCATACATTATTGTAACAGTTCTAGAAACTTCAACGTGTTTTCTATCCAATGCTACCAATTATATGCATATCCTGGCTTCTGGGCCTGAGCAACAGGCAGTTTACTTTGGGCATGTCAGTCAGGCGGAAATTCAGGAAACTAGACCCTATCCCTAACAAGTTTAAAATTTTACCCAGCAAGGCTACCACTGTCACACCCTGATCTGTTTCACCTGTCTTCGTGCTTGTCGCCCATCCTCCCCATTATCCCCAGTGTACTTATACCTGTGATCTCTGTTTGTCTGTTGCCAGATCGTTTTGTTTTGTCAAGCCTACCAGCGTTTTTTCCCATGCTCCTGTGTGTCTCTAGTTCCTGTTTTCTAGCTTTCCCGGTTTGGGAAAATCTGCCTGTCCTGACTCTGAGCCTGCCTGTCGTTCTGTGCCTTGCCATACCACCTTGGATTACTGACCTCTGCCTGGTTTGCGCTTAGTGGGACTATCATTTGTTTTTCAACAGGACAATGACCCAAAACACACCTCCAGGCTGTGTAAGGGCTATTTGACCAAGAAGGAGAGTGATGGAGTGCTGGATCAGATGACCTGGACTCCACAATCACCCGACCTCAACCCAATTGAGATGGTTTGGGATGAGTTGGACCACAGAGTTAAGGAAAAGCAGCCAACAAGTGCTCAGCATATGTGAGAACTCCTTCAAGACTGTTGGAAAAGCATTCCAAGTGAAGCTGGTTGAGAGAATGCCAAGAGTGTTCAAAGCTGTCATCAAGGCAGAGGGTGGCTACTTTGAAGAATCGAAAATATATTTTGATTTGTTTAACACTTTTTTGGTTACTACATGATTCCATATGTGTTATTTCATCGTTTTGATGTATTAACTATTATTCTACAATGTAGAAATAGTAAAAATAAAGAAAATCCCTTGAAGGAATAGGTGTGTTCAAACTACTGTATATATTTTTGTCAGATAAACACTCCAAACAGCCTACCCGCCGGCTCAGAGGCGTCCGCATGGTTCTAAAGCAAACTGTGCCTTGTTTTGTATCACATTCCAAAGATAAAACTGTAGGGGACAAAAATGCAATTTCAGAATGTGGGGGGGACATGTCCCCAGTGAAAGTTTCACCCCTGCTTATGGCTGGCTGGCTGGCTGGCTGGCTGCCTGGCTGTCTTCGTCTCTCTAACTTCATGTTCATCTGGCTTGCTTGTTGTCTGTCTGCCTGGCTGTCTCTGTCTTTTTGGCTGCCTGTTCATCCGGCTTGCTGACTGGCTGGCTAGTTGTCTGTATGTCTCTCTTTCTGGCTGACTGGCTTGCTGGCTGCCTGACTGTCTTGCTGTCTCTGTCTATTTCTCAAATTGTCAGAACAAATGTTATTAAGATCTCCATTTCTCCACTTTGGCGTCCATTGGCTTAGTTCAAAGTAGAAAGAGAGGGAAAGAGGGATAATGTGAAGGTGAGGGAGAGGTAAAGTAAAGGGAGAGGGATAGAGAGAGAGAGATGGAGTTGTGTATTAGCCAGCCTGTTCATAGTGATTTCCTCCCCCTGTTCAGTTCAGTTCCAGTAGAGTGAAGTCTTGGTGTTTGGCCTGGGCTCCACCATATCCTTTACCTGTAATGGTATCCTCTCTCTCTCTCTCTCTCTCTCTCTCTCTCTCTCTCTCTCTCTCTCTCGTCTCTCTCTCTCTCTCTCTCTCTCTCTCTCTCTCTCTCTCTCTCTCTCTCTCTCTCTCTCTCTCTCGCTCTCTCTCTCTCTCTCTCTCTCTCTCTCTCTCTCTCTCTCTCTCTCTCTCATTAGGGGATTGGAAAAGTCAGGTCGACTCAGTGCAACTTCAGCTCTTTTGCCTCTTGGCATACCTGCCATAGAATAACAGTTCTCTACCTTTTGTCCTCGCATACTTGGTCACAGAAGTTCACCCTGCCCACTTCTCTTCTAGACAAACCCTAGTTTCAAGTTATTTTAGTCATATGTACAGGATACACATGGTATAGACTGTCCAATGAAATGCTGACTTGCAGCTTCCTTCTTGACAATGCAACAACAATAAGAAGTAAAAAATATAAGACAATGAACATAAAGTAAATGACTCAGTAGAATAGAATAGACATTTTAGCATAAGTATAATACTGGAAGGAATAATTTATAGTACAATATTTAAATGTGTTTTGGGCAAGTGTTTAGATTGTGCAGTATTTAGCAATAATAAATAAGAGTCTGGTTTTCAGCAGTTATGGTGAATAAATGCCATTTGTAGAGCGTCAGTGCAGTAAATGTTCTCTGTGGTGGCTCCGTTACAGCTTGTCAGTAGAGAAGTATTGAACTCATGGCTCATAGCGTTTCCATGTGACTCACAGTCCAACATATATAATACTTTTCCTACTCTATCGTGGTACAATGAGCAACCGTATGAGCAGCATACAGTATTTACCTTCTCATCTTTCTAGTTATGTTTTGTATGATATCTTTAGATGAATATTTTTTTTCTATACTGTATGTATATATGGACATCTAGAATGTCCCTACTCAACAGGAGAAAGCCAACAGTGCAACAGTAGAATGATATAATGCAGGAAATGAAAAAGCATGCTAGGTATGTAAATGTTGTGTTGAAGTCATCATCATCACAGCTATTGACACTGGGAGAAAGTACTTGGACATGGGACATTACTCTCTCTCTGTAGTACACAGCAAAGGCACAACCTTGCACAGTGATAGCATAAATAGAGCACAGAAATACACAGAAACTTACCATAGTCACTGGAATATAATGTGATTGTGTTGTTGTTTGGATTAAGCTTTTATCAGTGCTACCCTATGAATCGGACACTGTCTTCTTGTTGTTGGCAGCAGTTTTGTTTTCAATGTGGTTCAACATGTTCTGACGGGTACTGTTTGCTCTTTTGCCCAAATTATAGTGCGATATTTAAACGTGTTTTCAGGCAAACTGTTTAAATTGTGCAGTATTTAGCAATAATAACAGTCTGGTAGCATCAGGTATGTGTGTGTGTGTGTGTGTGTGTGTGTGTGTGTGTGTGTGTGTGTGTGTGTGTGTGTGTGTGTGTGTGTGTGTGTGTGTGTGTGTGTGTGTGTGTGTGTGTGTGTGTGTGTGTGTGTGGTTGTGTGTCTGTGTGGTTGTGTGCGTGAGTGAGTGAGTGAGTGCATGTGTGCTAAGGTGTGGAGAGTCACTTCTCCTCTAGTGAGACCCTAGTGTACAGGAGCATGACAGTATTTCTCATTTTGTTATACAAAAGCTTTTGTTTACCAGTTTACAGTACAGTCTTAGAAAAAAAGGTGCTGTTTAGAACCTTAAAGTTTTTTTTAAAACATTTATTTCACCTTTATTTAACCCGGTAGGCTAGTTGAGAACAAGTTCTCATTTACAACTGCGACCTGGCTGTCCCCATAGGAGAACCCTTTGAAGAACCCTTTTTGGTTCCAGGTAGAACCCCTTTGGTTCCCAGTAGAACCCTTTTAGGTTCCATGTATAACCATTTCAACAGAGGGTTCTATATGGAACCCAAAAGGGTTCTCCTATGGGGACAGCCGAAGACCGGTTTTGAAACCTTTTTTTCTAAGAGTGCACACTCTTTTTATGCTGTAGTTTCTAACAACTCAGATTAGGAGAATAGCATGACTTATTACTCATTACTACCACCTCTCAGTCCTCCTCAACCCCCCCCCCCACCCATCCCCACCACTGCTCCCCTCTCTTAAAAATTCATGCCTGTGCAGGGCTCTAGCATGTGTGTGCATGTGATGGATGACTCCTGTGGTTGAGGGGTAGTGGGGCTCCTGACGGGACCTGGGAGCTCTTTCTTCTCTCTCTCACTCAGTCTAATATCTCTCCCTCCCTTCCTCTGTCTCTCAATTCAATTCAAAGGGCTTTATTGGCATGGGAAACATATGTTAACGTTGCCAAAGCAACTGAAGTAGATAATAAACAAAAGTGAAATAAACAATAAAAATGAACAGTAAACATTACACTCACAGAAGTTCCAAAAGAATTAAGACATTTCAAATATCATATTATGTATATATACAGTGTTGTAACGATGTGCAAATGGTTAAAGTACAAAGGGAAAATAAATAAACATAAATATGGGTTGTATTTACAAAGGTGTTTGTTCTTCACTGCTTGCCCTTTTCTTGTGGCAACAGGTTACAAATCTTGCTGCTGTTATGGCACACTGGGTTATTTCACCCAGTAGATATGGGAGTTTATCAAAAATGGGTTTGTTTTCAAATTATTTGTGGATCTGTGTAATCTGAGGGCAATATGTGTCTCTAATATGGTCATACATTTGGCATGAGGTTAGGAAGTGCAGCTCAGTTTCCACCTCATTTTGTGGGCTGTGTGCTCATAGCCTGTCTTCTCTTGAGAGCCAGGTCTGCCTTTCCTCAATAGCAAGGCTATGCTCACTGAGTCTGTACATAGTCAAAGTTTTCCTTAAGTTTGGGTCAGTCACAGTGGTCAGGTATTTTGTCACTGTTTACTCTCTGTTTAGGGCCAAATAGCATTCTAGTTTGCTCTGTTTTTTTGTTAATTCTTTCCAATGTGTCAAGTAATTATCTTTTTGTTTTCTCATGATTTGGTTGGGTCTAATTCTGTTTCTGTCCTGGGGCTCTGTGGGGTCTGTTTGTGTTTGTGAACAGAGCCACAGGACCAGTTTGCTTAGGGGACTCTTCTCCAGGTTCATCTCTCTGTAGGTGATGGCTTTGTTATGGAAGGTTTGGGAATCACTTCCTTTTAAGTGGTTGTAGAATTTAACGGCTCTTTTCTGGATTTTAATAATTAGCGGGCATCGGCCTAATTCTGCTCTGCATACATTATTTGGTGTTTTACGTTGTACACGGAGGATATTTTTGCAGAATTCTTAATGCAGAGTCTCAATTTGGTGTTTGTGTCACGGCTGTCGAAAGGATCAGACCAAAGTGCAGCGTGTGTTTCGTTCCACATATTTATTTAATCCGTGAAAACTATGCAATAGATCAAATAACTGAAATCTTCAAAATAACAAACCGTGACGCATAGGAGAAACAAACACTACTCACAAATAATCACCCACAAAAACAGGTGGGACAAACATCAACTTAAATATGACCTCCAATTAGAGACAACGACGACAAGCTGCCTCTAATTGGAGATCATACCAAACAAAACCAACATAGAAATACAAAACTAGAAACTAAACATAGAAATACAAAACATAGACAAACACCCCCTGTCACGCCCTGACCTACTCTACCATAGAAAATAACCACTTACTATGGTCAGGACGTGTGTAACGGCTGTCTGTAAGAGGGAACCAAGGTGCAGCAGAGGATGTGTTCATCATTAGAATTTTAATACAAAAAAACAAGAGAACACTACAAAATGAACAAAAACGACAGCAAACAGTTCTGCTAGGTACAAAACTCTAAACAGAAACAATTACCCACAAAACCCAAAGGTAAAACATGCTCCTTATGTGTGACTCCCAATTAGCAGCAACGAGCTTCAGCTGTGCCTGATTGGGAGCCACACACATGGCCCAAAACAAAGAAATACCAAAACATAGAAAAAGGAACATAGAACGCCCACCCAATGTAACACCCTGGCCTAACCAAAATAAAGAACAAAAAACCCCTCTCTATGGCCAGGGCGTTACAACGTGACAGTTTGTCACATTTTATGAATTCTTGGTTGGTTAGCGGACCCCAGACCTCACAACCATAAAGGGCAATGGGTTCTATAACTGATTCAAGTATTTTTAGCCAGATCCTAATTGGTATGTTGAATTTAATGTTCCTTTTGATGGCATAGAAGGCCCTTCTTGCCTTGTCTCTCAGATCATTCACAGCTTTGTGGAAGTTACCTGTGGCGTTGATGTTTAGGCTGAGGTATGTATAGTTTTTTGTGTGCTCTAGGGCAACGGTGTCTAGATGGAATTTGTATTTGTGGTCCTGGCGACTGGACCTTTTTTGGAACACCATTATTTCGGTCTTACTGAGATTTCCTGTCAGGGTCCAGGTCTGGCAGAACCTGTGCAGAAGATCTAGGTGCTGCTGTAGGCCCTCCTGGGTTGGGGACAGAAGCACCAGATCATCAGCAAACAATAGACATTTGACTTCAGATTCTAGTAGGGTGAGGCCGGTTGCTGCAGACTGTTCTAGTGCTCTTGTCTCTCTCTCACCTCTCTCTCTCTCTCTCTCTCTCTCTCTCTCTCTCTCTCTCTCTCTCTCTCTCCCTTGCACTCTCTCTCTTTCTCTGTATCTCCTCTCTCTCTCTCTCTCTCCCTCTCTCTCTCTCTCCTTCCCTCTGGCTGGGCCCATATACTGTAGAAAGCTAAGTCAGGCTGAGCACCTCCAGCAGCCCCTCGCTCCCCCTCTCGAAAGAAGGTGTCCCTCATTGTTCCTATGCCCCCCCCTTACCACACACACACACACACACACACACACACACACACACACACACACACACACACACACACACACACACACACACACACACACACACACACACACACACACACACACACACAGTCCCCCTCTTCACATCCTCATGTTCTCTCGTCTTATCATTCCAATGAAAGAAGCAGCCAATTTAATCTCAATACAGCCTGCTGTAACAAAGACACTCTACTGATCAGGGGTCGGCTCTGGAGGGTTAATCCCAGAAATAAATAAAAAAACAAGGGTTCAGTGTGTTTTTTTTCCCCGGGACAGCAATAAATAGATTATTTCTCTAACATGCACTAATCCTGCTAAACAGCACCAAATCCTATTAGCCCATGAGTTATAAATCCTGCTTCGGCACGTCTCTCGCTAGCTTGCCCTCCACTGGAGAAACCCAATACCCCCCCCCCTTCACCAACTTCTCAACCACACACGCACACATGCATGTACACTCAAAAACACACACACACCCCACCACCACACTCCTCAAAAATATAGCCCAGGTCGGACTGACCAGGGAGAGAGGGGAGGTGTGTGTTTATGCATCAGAGAAGAAGTCTATATTTGTTTACAATACAGTAAACAAATAGAGCCTTCAGAAGGTATTCATACCTCTTGACTTATTCCACATTTTGTTGTGTTCAAGCCTGAATTCAAAAGGGATTAAATATATTTTTTTCTCACCCATCTACACACAATGCCCCATAATCACAAAGTGAAAACATGTTTTTAGACTATTAGCAAATGTATAGAAAATTAAATTCAGAAATATCTAATTTACATATGTATTCACACTCCTGAGTCAATACTTTGTAGAAGCACCTTTGACAGCGATTACAGCTGTACATCTTTCTGGATAAGTCTCTAAGAGTGTGCAAAACATTTTTTTTTCTTCAAAATTCTAATTGGTTGTTGATCATTGCTAGGCAACCATTTTCTGGTCTTGCCATAGATTTTCAAGTAGACTGAAGTCAAACTGTAACTTGGCCCCTTAAGAACATTCACCATCTTCTCGGTAAGCAACCCCAGTGTTGATTTGGTCTTGTGTTTTAGGTTATAGTCCTGCTGAAAGGTAAATTCATCTCCCAGTGTCTGTTGGAAAGCAGACTGAACCAGTTTTTCCCTCGAGGATTTTGCCAGTGGTTAGCTCCATTCCATTTATTTTTTATCCTGAAAATCTCCTCAACCCTTAACAATTACAAGCATACCCATAACAAGATGCATCCACCACTATGCTTGAAAATATGGAGAGTGGTACTCAGTGATGTGTTGTATTGGATTTGCCCCAACATAACACAATTTACAAAAAGTAAATTGGTTGGCCACATTTTTTGCAGTATTACTTTAGTGCCTTGCTGCAAACATGATGCGTGTTTTAGAATATTTTTATTCTGTAAAGGCATGCTTCTTTTCACTCTTGTCAATTAGGTTAGTATTGTGGAGGAACTACAATGTTGATCCATCCTTAGTTTTCTCCCACCACAGCCACTAAACTCTGTAGCAGTTTTAAAGTCACCGTTGGCCTCTGAGCGGTTTCCTTCCTCTCTGGCAACTAAGTTAGGAAGGACGCCTGTATCTTTGTAGTGACTGGGTGTATTGATACACCATCCAAAGTGTAATTAAGAAGTTCACCATGCTCAAAGGGATATTCAATTTCTGATTCTTTTTTTTACCCATCTACCAATAGATGCCCTTCTTTGCGAGGCATTGGGAACCTCCCTGATCATTGTGGTCGAATCTGTATTTGCAATTCACTGCTCGACTGAGGGACCTTACAGATAATTGTATGTTTGGAGTACAGAGATGAGATAGTCATTAAAACATGTTAAACACTATTATTGCGCAGAGTGAGTCCATGCAACTTATAATGTACTTTTCTACTCCTGAACTTATTTAGGCTTGCCATAGCAAATGGGTTGAATATTTATTGACTCAGCTTTCTGTTTTTCATTTTTAATGCATTAGTAAGAAAAATGTATAAACATAATTCCACTGACATTATGGGGTATTGTGTGTAGGCAAGTTACAAGAAACAATCTCAATTTAATCAATTTCAAATTCAGGCTGTAACACAATAAAATGTGGAAAAAGTCAAAGGGTTTGAATACTTTCTGAAGGCACTGTATGTGGAGGCGTGTAGACTTATGTACTGTATGTGCATGTTGTGAAGCTATGCATGCCTGTTTTTCTATGTGTGTGTGCATGCCTGTTTTTCTATGTGTGTGTGCATGCCTGTTTTTCTATGTGTGTGTGCATGCCTGTTTTTCTATGTGTGTGTGCATGTGTGCGTGCATGCCTGTTTGCGTATGTGTGTGTGCATGTGTGTGTGCATGCCTGTTTGCGTATGTGTGTGTGCATGTGTGTGTGCATGCCTGTTTGCGTATGTGTGTGTGCATGTGTGTGTGCATGCCTGTTTGCGTATGTGTGTGTGCATGTGTGTGTGCATGCCTGTTTGCGTATGTGTGTGTGCATGTGTGTGTGCATGCCTGTTTGCGTATGTGTGTGTGCATGTGTGTGTGCATGCCTGTTTGCGTATGTGTGTGTGCATGTGTGTGTGCATGCCTGTTTGCGTATGTGTGTGTGCATGTGTGTGTGCATGCCTGTTTGCGTATGTGCTTACAGATGTGTGTGGTCTGGTGGTTCTCCTTCCTTCTCCCCTATGGCTGAGTCAGTCAGCCAGTCATTCAGTCAGTCAGTCTTTTAAGTGTTGGGAGCCTGACTTAAAGGGCAGTTTATGCCCCAGACCAACCACAGACATTTCCCCTTCCCCTTCTCTCTCTATGGAAGGGTTAGCACCTGTTCTGGCCAGCTCCTTTGTTCAATCACCTCCTTAACTTAGGTCACCTCCAACATCACCGCTGCAATTTCCTAATGAGGGGGATTTTGTGGAGCCTCTTTCTTTCACCCACTCACATAGAACCCTTAATCTAGGGTGCAGGTGGTCATTGTAAATAAGTAGGTGTTATTCTTTCGCTTTCTACCGTTAAATAAAGGGTTAATAAATAAGATAAAATAGTATTTAAAAAAATATGTTAGCCTATTCACCCGTGGGCTGGTTGGTATTTATCTAGCCAGCCAAAGTATGCAAAGTCAAAAATCCAGTTCTGTACATAATTATATAAATGACATGTACCATCATGCACCTGTTTGTGTGCTGTTTTGCGTAACATAACCTTAAGCTGTATTAGAAGTGATTGACAGGTATTAGTAGTATTGCTTAGTAGTAGCAGATCCACTATTGACATGTCCTGACATTCATAGGGAAGTAGCCTACTCTGTGAGTTAGCCCTGGGGACATTAATGAGTTAACACTCCCACTGACATGAGCTGAAAAGCCTTCACTGTTTCTTTCAGCAGAACTCTGAGAGCAGGACCTACTGTAGTCTAGTGGTCTGCCGAGGGCTGTAGCCTGCCCTGGAGGATGGTCTGGCACCTGGGAACTAGTCATTAACCACTAAAGCCTGTCCAACAATCTTTTTATTGCTCCACAGTTGTGTGTGTGTGTGTGTGTCTCTGTGTGTGTGTGTGTGTGTGTGTGTGTGTGTGTGTGTGTGTGTGTGTGTGTGTGTGTGTGTGTGTGTGTGTGTGTGTGTGTGTGTGTGTGTGTGTGTGTGTGTGTGTCTGGGTGTCTGTGTGTTTGTGTGTCTGGGTGTCTGTGTGTTTGGGTGTCTGGGTGTCTGTGTGTTTGTGTGTGTGTGTGTGTGCGTGTGTGTGTGTGTTTGTGCGTGTGTGTGTGTGTTTGGGTCTCTGTGTGTGTTTGGGTCTCTCTCTGTGTGTGTGTGTGTGTGTGTGTGTGTGTGTGTGTGTGTGTGTGTGTGTGTGTGTGTGTGTGTGTGTGTGTGTGTGTGTGTGTGTGTGTGTGTGTGTGTGTGTGTCTGGGTGTCTGTGTGTTTGTGTGTCTGGGTGTCTGTGTGTTTGTGTGTGTGTGTGTGCGTGTGTGTGTGTGTTTGGGTCTCTGTGTGTGTTTGGGTCTCTCTCTCTCTCTCTCTCTCTGTGTGTGTGTGTGTGTGTGTGTGTGTGTGTGTGTGTGTGTGTGTGTGTGTGTGTGTGTGTGTGTGTGTGTGTGTGTGTGTGTGTGTGTGTGTGTGTGCGTGTGTGTGTGTCCTCAACATGAGCTGTTCCTCCTGGCATTATTCAAGCACAGGGTTTAAGGTTGTCAAAGTTAAACTGTTACAGTCTGTAAGTGTTAGAACTGTGTGTGGTTCCAGTGTTCTCTCCTAGCTCCTTTTCCACTTCTCTCCTCTGTAATAACACGTTGTGGAAGTGGGTTCATTAAATATGAGTGTGGCTCAGGTCAAAATTATATATTCAGTCCTTCTAGAGGAAATTTTCTTTGTTGCGATTTCTCTCAACCATTAAGACAGCAAACCACAAACTGTAGTACCTTTATGATTACAACAGGGTGGTGCCGTGGTGTGTACGTAGATGATTCTCACAAACATATTATTATAAAACCTTTCTATTGTATTTTTTATTCATATTTTCCTTTATTATTTTCCACTAACCCTACCACCCCTCCCCTAATTGGAGTAAAACTTGTTGGTCATTTTTTTTCTTCTTTTGTCATAGATAAAATATATGTTAAATGTCTATGTTAAATTAATCATCTTAACTGTTCAGATTGAAAGATGTTGTTACACATTTTCCAAGACCATGCACAAAAGAATCTCATTACAGTAACACTTGTAAAGTTAGAAGAAAACAAACTAGCAAGGTGAAAAAGTAGCCATTTTTTTAATAGACAAAAATACAGGAGAGTTATTAAAACAATTGGGGAAAAAATATATATGACATTTAGATTTTAAGTATATATATGTCATTACGTAATGTCTAATGTATTTCTGTTTTAACTATTGTTAGTATAAAAAAGTACACAAATATAAAGAGCAAAAGACACATTTTATGCACAGCTCAAATAGGTTTACTTCTGTAATATTATTCTAGGAATATTTTGTCATTGATGATGCATTTTGTTAATGAGATCCATGTTATGGTAGATGAGAGACTGCATTATGGTAATGAGCAAATGAGCAAACGGTACTTCATCAAGAGCAAAAATGTCATTTTGAACCATATTTACCATATAAAGCATTAAGAACAAGAAATGAATCATTAACTCACCAGCATTGCCCATCTCCACCACATCCCCTCCCCTCCTCCCAGTACTTCATGCCCCCCTTTACTTCATCAAGAGAGAAAAAATATAGTTATGAACCATATTTAACCATATGAACCCCTTCCCCTCCCACAATTACAAATCCCAACCAGCTGTCCCTCCAATCCCATCCACATATCCACCTCAGCTCCATCCAATGACTGTGTATATGAATGGACAAAGCCATCGATCACGTGACATCATTCTTTCCTACGTGAAGACTCAATAGCACATTGAAGCCAAATTAAGTTGGTTAAGATGGTGTCTCATGGAGCGTTAACGTGCGCAGTTTGAGCTACTCCAGGAAGTGACGTTGCAGGCTAGCTCAGTGCTGCCCCCTCTTAATGAGTAAAACAAGTTGAAGGCCGACCGGGGTACTGCAGGCTGCCTTTAGCCTTTGTGTGATTTTAAAATAATCGGTTCAAGGACATACACCTGGTGTATTTTCTTTTATTATTTTCTTTTTTTTGTTTTACCTTTATTTATACAGGTTTTTGTCATTGAGATAACATCTCTTTTCCAAGAGAGACCTGGTCCAATAGCAGCAGAGGGAACAACGTTTCAGACAAAACAACTTACATACACTAACACAACATTAAACACAACTATAAACACACATACAGTACAACAAAAACATTTTACGTTAAAAACACTTAAGTCTTGACTAAAAACAGCTGGCCTAAAAACAATTACACTCTTCCATGATATATACATCCATCAAGTGTTTAAACTCCACCAACGAAACTAGATCATCACATTTTTTAATGTTCATGAGAGAATTCCAGGACCACGGAGCTAAGTAACAAACTATTTCTACCATGACCTGTTCTAATTTTTGGTACTGTTAGAAGCAAATGAGAATGGGACCGTAATTGATATTTATTTACCGACCTGACTAAAAAAGAACAGACATAAAATCGCATTTTACCAAATATCCCCTTATAAATCAGTGTATACCAGTGTTAAAGCCTACGCAAGGTCAATGACGACCAGCCAACAGCACTGTAGAGATCACAATGATGTGTTAGACATTTTTGATTTGTAATGAATCTGAGGGCTGCATGATACACTGAATCAAGTGCTCTCAGGGTAGTGGTTGAGGCCTGCATATATATATATAACATCACTAAAATCTAAAACCGCCAGTAATGTACATCGTACCAGCACCTTCCTGGCCTCCAGAGAAAAACAGGCCTTATGCCGATAATAAAATCCTGTTTTCAGCTTGAGCTTCCTTATCAAGTTCTCTACATGCACAGTGAAGCTCAGCTTATCACCAACCCACACACGCAAATATTTGTACACTTTAACTTGCTCTATAGTATGTCCAGCCGATGTAGCAATGACATGATTAGTAACATGCCTGGCATTTGAAATACCATGCATTTTGTTTTACCTGAATTTAGAACCAGCTTTAAATCATACAGATTCTGTTGTATGATGTTAAATGCTCTTTGGGCATTTTCAAAAGCTAAAAATAAACTACTACCACTTGAATAAAGAACAAGTATCACAAGCAATTCTTGGTAGCATTGTCTTTGATTGTTTTATTCTATGAAGATTGCCATTTTTCCATTCACTATAATGGGGGATCTTGCTTTCTGCTGACAATGCCTGCAGTACCGCGGTCGGCCTTGAACTACCATGGCTTGAGTAAGGGTGGGCAGTCGTTCTTCCCTGGCTCCATGCCATCCCACCCACCAGAAATACATTGAGTGTGACAAGATGAGCACCAAATAAGATCTGGACATTATATGGTGTTCATCTTTTCCTGTTGGCTCTACATAATCAGTGGCATGGGGTGTGTATTCATCTTGTGAAAAGCATGAGCTGGCACACACCCCAAAATGTTAGTAGAGGTGCTGACTAGCGGAGAGTAAACTGTAGGCTATCAAAATAAAGAGAGTATCACACTCTCTATGTAAGCTCCCAGTAATGTATTGAGTAAACCACCAACGTTTCAGCATCATCTTGTATTCATCTTGACAATTCATTTTTTTTTTTGAGTGTAATGTCCCTTTAATGCAGTTTATTTCAAAGTTTGTCAGATGTTTCCACTTCACATGACAACACTTAGAACATCATGCTATATGCCTTCAATCCCAAATGATTGGAAAAGATAAGCACCACAAATGTTGAAATTGTTTGGCGCTCATCTTTTCCATGAATGTCATGTTGTTTGTATACAGCTGGATCTACAAAACAGATGATCTAGGATGAGGACATCTGTTGACAAAATAGCACTTTTGAGCTCTGCAAACTAGATTTTTGTGCAAAGTGCCTTTAAAAAGCCTCTAAATTATAAATGGTAACGCAGTGTTTCTCCTAGATGTTTTTTTTCAGTGGTGGGATGCACTCAGTGGTGGGATGCACTTTGTCAAGTGTGTGCAAAGCTGTTATATAGGCAAAGGGTTGCTACTTTGAAGAATAAAATATATTTTGATTTGTTTAACACTTTTTTGGTTACTACATGATTCCATATGTGTTATTTCATAGTTCTGATGTCTTCACTATTATTCTAAAATGTAGAAAATAGTAAGAAAAACCCTTGAATGAGTAGCTGTACCCACATTTTTGACTGTATGTACAACAATATTTTCTTGGTTTTAATTAAATGTTATTTATTTTTATAAATAAAATGCATGTAAAGTCATACAAAATTCACACAGACGCATTATGGTAATGACATGTTCAGAAAACATTTTATTTAAAAAACACAAATAAGATTTAATCGCAAAACAAGTTAAAGAGCCAAAAACCAAGAATAGTGAGTTTTAATATGATAGTAAATGAAAACAAAATTGTGAGGCTGTCACGTCCTGGCCAGTATATAAAGTTAATTGTTTTGTAGTTTGGTCAGGGCGTGGCAGAGGGTATTTGTTTTATGTGGTTCGGGGTGGTGTGTTTGTTAAAAGGGTGTTTGGTTTAGTATTTCCGGGTTTTGGTTTATGTCTAGGTAGTTCTATGTGGAGTCTAGTGAGTGTATGTCTATGTTTGGTTAATTGGGGTTGGGACTCTCAGTTGAAGGCAGGTGTTGTCTATCTGCCTTTGATTGAGAGTCCCATATATGAGGGTGTGTTTGTGTTTGGGTTTTGTGGGTGATTGTTCTGTGTTGAGCCTATGCTAGCCAGACTGTTTGTAGTTGTTCGTTCGTTCTTTTTGTTTTGTGATTTTGTACGTTCATTTTTTGAAGTTAATAAATTCTCAAGATGAGCATACACGTACCTGCTGCGTATTGGTCCTCCTTCACCGACAACAACCGTGACAGAGGCTAAATAGCTGAATAAATCAGAGACTTAGTTTCAGTTGTTTCATGAGAATCAACCTCGCGTGTATGTTTGTGTGTGGTGTGTGTGTGCAAGTGTGTACAATGTGGTGTTTAATTGTGAGAGTATACATAATAATAGGATGCTAGCATGTGGTTCTGTGTGTATATTTATGTGTGTGTATTTAAGTGTGTATATTTCTGTATGTGTGTATATTTAAGACAAAAGAGCTTATCGTAGACTACTGGAAACAAGGGCCGAATACGCCCCCATTCACATTGACCGCACTGTAGTGGAGCAGGTCAAGAGCTTCAAGTTCCTCGGTGTCCACATCATTAAGGACCTATCATGGTCCAAACACACCAACACAGTCATGAAGAGGGCACGACAACACTTCTTCCCCCTCAGGCGGCTGAAATGATTTGGCATGGGCCCTCAGGTCCTCAAAAGGTTCTAAAGCTGCACCATTGAGAGCATCTTGACTGGCTGCATCACCACTTGTTATGGCAACTGCTCAGCATCCGACCGCAGGGCGCTACCGAGGGTAGCGTGTAGGAACTCCCTGCCATCCAGGACCTCTATACCTGGCGGTGTCAGAGGAAGGCCCTAAAAATTGTCAAAGACTCCAGTCACCCAAGTCATGGACTGTTCTCTCTGCTACCGCACGGCTTCCTTGCACTGGCTCTATGGGCAGTAGCGCTGAGTGATTAACCAACATATCGTATTTTTATTAAACAACTAATTTGTTGTAAATTGACTGATGTCGGTTCAATTACTTGAATTCTATTTTGTTTATTTTTGTGACGGCATCACGCCATTTCTCTGTAGAGAAATCAAATCCTTCACAATAGGAATCACGTCAAGAACTATGTGGGATGCTGGGCTGAATTAATAAAATAATACACTGACACTCCAATACACACACACACACACACACACACACACACACACACACACACACACACACACACACACACACACACACACACACACACACACACACACATACATAATACACTGACACTCCAATACACACACACACCACACACACATACTACACTGACACTCCAATACACACACACACATACTCCACTGTCACTCCAATACACACACACACACACACACACACACACATACTACACTGACATTCCCATACACAAACACACATACTACACTGACACTCCAATACACACACACACTCACACATACTACACTGACACTCCAATACACACACACACACACACACACACACACACACACACACACACACACACACACACACACACACACACACACACACACACACACACACATACTACACTGACACACCAATACACACACACACACACACACTCACACATACTACACTGACACTCCAATACACACACACACTCACACATAATACACTGACACTCCAATACACACACACACACACTCACACATAATACACTGACACTCCAATACACACTCACACATAATACACTGACACACCAATACACACACACACACACACACACACACACACACACACACACACACACACACCCACTCACACATACTACACTGACACTCCAATACACACACAATCACACATAATACACTGACACTCCAACACACACACACTCACACATAATACACTGACACACCAATACACACACACACTCACACATACTACACTGACACTCCAATACACACACACACTCACACATAATACACTGACACTCCAATACACACACTCACACATAATACACTGACACTCCAATACACACACACACACTCACACATAATACACTGACACTCCAATCCCCCCCCCACACACACACACACACACACACACACACCACACACACACACCCATACTACACTGACACTCCAATACACACACACACACACACATACTACACTGGCACTCCAATACACATACACACACAAACATACTACACTGACACTCCAATACACACACACACACACACACCAATACACACACACACACACACACACACACATACTACACTAACACGCCAATACACACACACTCACACACTGACACTCCAATACACACACACACACACACACACACACACACACACACTCACACGTACTACACTGACACTCCAATACACACACACACACTCACACATAATACACACACACACACACATACTACACTGACACTCCAATACACTCACACATACAACAATGACACTCCAATCCCCCCCCACACACACACACACACACACACACACACACACACACACACACACACACCACACACACACTAACATACTACACTGACACTCCACACACTCAGACATACTACACTGACACTCCAATACACACACACACTCACACATACTACACTGACATTCCCATACACAAACACACATACTACACTGACACTCCAATACACACACACACTCACACATACTACACTGACACTCCAATACACACACACACACACACACACACACACACACACACCACACACACACACACACACACACACACACACACATACTACACTGACACACCAATACACACACACACACACACACTCACACATACTACACTGACACTCCAATACACACACACACTCACACATAATACACTGACACTCCAATACACACACACACACACTCACACATAATACACTGACACTCCAATACACACTCACACATAATACACTGACACACCAATCCACACCACACACACACACACACACACACACACACACCACACACACACACACCCTCACCACATCCACTACACTGACACTCCAACACACACACACTCACACATAATACACTGACACACCAATACACACACACACTCACACATACTACACTGACACTCCAATACACACACACACTCACACATAATACACTGACACTCCAATACACACACTCACACATAATACACTGACACTCCAATACACACACACACACTCACACATAATACACTGACACTCCAATACACACACACACACACACACACACACACACACACACATACTACACTGACACTCCAATACACACACACACACACATACTACACTGGCACTCCAATACACATACACACACAAACATACTACACTGACACTCCAAT